>NC_083409.1:54024817-54329117 GCF_020745735.1 Hemiscyllium ocellatum
CCACCCTCTCCTCCCTAACCTATCACTTTCATCCCCTCGCCCACTCACCCATTGTACTCTATGCTACTTTCTCCCCATCCCCACCCTCCTCGAGCTTATCTCTCCACGCTTCAGGCTCACTGCCTTTATTCCTGATGAAGGGCTTTTGCCCGAAACATCAATTTCGCTGCTCCTTGAATGCTGCCTTAACTGCTGTGCTCTTCCAGCACCACTAATTCAGAATCTGGTTTCCAGCATCTGCAGTCATTGTTTTTACCTTCAACATATTGTCTAGTTAACACCCATTGTTACAGTTAACCTGAGCATGCAACTTTTAAAAAAAAGGTTTTGCGATTTACACATGAAAGAAGTGAAACTATCATGTTATCCGAACAGATGAAAGACTCACAGACAATCAAGGTATTTTTCAATGTATACTTTCAGTTACATCACACTGTAAATTATTGCTATAAATTCTGTGCCTTAGAATTGTGTCCTCCACTATCACCTGATGAAGGAGCGTTGCTCCGAAAGCTAGCGCTTCCAATTAAACCTGTTGGACTATAACCTGGTGTTGTGTGACTTTTGACTATTCAAAGCTCACAAGTCAGGTGATGTACCAGGAATGCATTGTTGGTTTGCAGGCATTTAAAGTTCTGTTCCCTACTTGCTACAACATGCAGTAGCTGGTACACATTGAAATTTAGCCATCTCATGCTGAATTCCTCATCAGTAAGCTCTCTGTCAAAGATATAAATATGAGATTTGATCAGCATTTAAGCAGGTTTCAGAGTCTTCTAAGTCGAGTTGAATCATGAGGGGTCTCAAATGATTCAGGGCGATCTCACATTCTTTCCTGAATAAGTAGCAAATCGGAAAGAAATCAGCTTTCCTCCAAATGTTTCTCCTTTCTGGTTCACATTGCACCCATTTACATTGTCCAACTGTTAACAGGCAGCTGCAGTTATGCAGCAGCTCATCATTCTTCATACTTTAAAACAAAGTGGTTAGAAGGAACAGGTCTGGAAACATAAGTATGTGAGTTCCAGTAAACAAGATCTCAAGCTTGATGAAACCTCGGTTAAATTTACAGTTATATTTCTTTACTGCTGATTTGAATTCTTCAGCCTTGATATTTGAAAAGGACAATTTTAATGCTATTGCTTCAGTTGTCAATAAATCCTAAATCAGTCCATAATAAGCAGCAACTTGAGGTAAGTTAATTTTAATGTGAGGATTTGATTAGATTCCCTGCAGTGTGGAAACAGGCCCTTTGGCCCAACCAGTCCACACCGACCCTCTGAAGAGCAACCCACCCAGACCCATTCCCCTCTGATTAATGTACCTAACACTATGGGAAATTGACCTAACCTAGACATCTTGGGACTGTGGGAGGAAACCGGAGCACACCCACGCAGATGTAGGGAAAACATGCAAACTCCCCACAGACAGTTGCCCGAGGCAGGAATTGAACCCAGGTCCCTGGCGCTGTGAGGCAGCCGTGCTAACCACTGAGTCATCACGGCGTGTCTCTGGAGGCTCCATTATCAGTGCTCAGTGCCTGCAATGACAAAACCATGGACAATCTGTCAGAAGCTAACCAGAATAAAACAGTATTGTCTTGCAGTCATGTTGATCACATATAGTTTACAGGCAGATATTTAATTTCATCCCACCCTTTACATAAGTACAATCACTCTGTAACAGGAGCACAATTGTGTTGGAGCCCAGTTACATTCTAACTCCACCCAGAATGTGCACGGTATACACTTTGTCCTTTGTTCACATCAAATGAAAAATATTTCCACCAAAAATAGCCATGATCGTCATGAAAGTTGAAAATGCAACGGCTCTGGCATCACAAACATAATTTTTCAGTCTTGACACTGGAAATATATGACTTCATAATGTCCCTCCAAATAGTATTATGTCCAGGGATGCTGCGCTGTTTTCTTCATTAAGAAGAGGTCCGAGGAAGTGTTGCTGAACAAAGAGATCTTGGAGTGCAGATTCATAGCTCCTTGAAAGTGGAATTGCAGGTAGATAGGATAGTGAAGAAGGCATTTGGCATGCTTTCCTTTATTGGTCAGAGTATTGAGTACAGGAGTTGGGAGGTCATGTTGCGGCTGTACAGGACATTGATTAGGCCACTGTTGGAAGATTGCATGCAATTCTGGTCTCCTTCCAATCAGAAAGATGTTGTGAAACTTGAAAGGGTTCAGAAAAGATTTACAAGGATATTGCCAGGGTTGGAGGATTTGAGTTATAGGGAGAGGCTGAACAGGCTGGGGCTGTTTTCCCAGGAGCGTCGGAGGCTGAGGGGTGACCTTATAAAGATTTACAAAATTATGAGGGGCATTGATAGGATAAATAGGCAAAGACTTTTCCCTAGGGTCAGGGAGTCTGGAACTAGAGGGCATAGGTTTAGGGTGAGAGGGGAAAGATATAAAAGGGACCTAAGGAGCAACATTTTCATGCAGAGGGTGGTACATGTATGGAATGAGTTGCCAGAGGATGTGGTGGGGGCTGGTACAATTGCAATATTTGAGAGGTATTTGGATGGATATATGAATAGGAAGGGTTTGGATGGATACGGGCCAGGAGCTGGCAGGTGGGACTAGATTGGGTTGGGATATCTGGCCAGCATGGACGGGTTGGACCGAAGGGTCTGTTTCCATGCTGTACATCTCTATGACTCTAAGAGATTTTCACCTGGAATCTACAAGATTCATGTGTTTCCACCATTTATTGCTTTCCTAACTATTTTTATTTACTATATTTTTTGATAATAACTCAGTGACAGAAGACAGTTTATGTTGAAGCTTTTCGCCCAGTTGTTCTTCATTTCACATTTTAAAAAAATAGGATTATGATTCCCTTTGGAATTAACCCCTATTAAAATTCCTTCGTACTTTTCCATTTGGAAGATTTATGTCAGACATGTGATTTTGCACGGGAGGAAGTCTATTGTTATTAAACCATCTTTAATCATAAGCAGAAATGGCATTACCTAGATTTGCTCCAGGAATTCTGTATATTTCTGCTGATTCACCAGGAAAGGACAATAGCAAATCTGGAATGGAATATGGACTGAACATAATATCACTAGTTGCTATTAAGGTCACTGCCATATTTATCCTATGTCCCTCACACACCTTCCAGGATGTCCTTCTGCTTTCCAATTGAAAGAAAACAGTGATGTTCCTCTTTGGGCTTCTTTGAACACCATTTTTATTGACCATTATTTCCTCTCCATCTCTTACACTTAGCAAAAGCTGCCATTGTGTTTAATTGCATTGAGACTTTCAAAAAGGCTAAAGGAATGTTTGCAAAAAGCTAGTATGCAAGTACAACAAGTAATTAAGAAAGCATAGAGTCATAGAGATGTACAGCATGGAAACAGAACCTTTGGTCCAACCTGTCCATGTCGAGCAGATATCCCAACCCAATCTAGTCCCACCTGCCAGCACTCGGCCCATATCCTTCCAAACTCTTCCTATTCATATACCCATCCAAATGCCTTTTAAATGTTGCAATTGTACCAGCCTCCACCACATCCTTTGGCAGCTCATTCCATACACATGCCACCTCTGTGAGAAAACGTTGCCCCGTAGGTCTCTTTTATATCTTTCCCCTCTCACTCTAAACCTATGCCCTCTAGTTCCAGACTCCCCAACCCCAGGGAAAAGACTTTGTCTATTTATCCTATCCATGCCCCTCATGATTTTGTAAACCTCTATAAAGTCACCCTTAGCCTCTGACGCTCCACGGAAAACAGCCCCAGCCTGTTCAGCCTCTCCTGATAGCTCAAGTCCTCCAACCCTGGCAACATCCTTGTAAATCTTTTCTGAACCCTTTCAAGTTTCACAACATCTTTCTGATAGGAAGGAGACCAGAATTGCATGCAGTATTCCAACAGTGGCCTAACCAATGTCCTGTGCAGCCACAACATGACCTCTCAACTCCTGTACTCAATACCCTGATCAATAAAGAAAAACATATCAAACACCTTCTTCACTATCCTATCTACCTGTGACTCCACTTTCAAGGACCTATGAATCTGCACTCCAAGGTCTCTTTGTTCAGCAACACTCCCTAGGACCTTACCATTAAGTGTATAAGTCCTGCTAAGAATTGCTTTCCTAAAATGCAGCACCTCGCAATCATCTGAATTAAACTCTATCTGCCACTTCTCAGCCCATTAGCCCATCTGGTCCAGATCCTGTTGTAATCTGAGGTAATCCTCTTTGCTGTCCACTACACATCGAATTTTGGTGCCATCTGCAAACTTACTAACTATACCTCTTATGCTAACATCCAAATCATTTATGTAAATGACAAAACGTAGAGGCCCAGCACTGATCCTTGTGGTACTCCACTGGTCACAGGCCTCCAGTCTGAAAAATGACCCTCACCACCACCCTCTGTCTTCTACCTTTGAGCCAGTTCTGTACCTAAATGGCTATTTCTCCCTGTATTCCATGAGATCTAACCTTGGCAATCAGTCTCCCATGGGGAACCTTGTCAAATGCCTTACTGAAGTCCATGGAGTTCACATCTATCGCTTTGCCCTCATCAATTCTCTTTGTTAGTTCTTCAAAAAACTCAATCAAGTTTGTGAGACATGATTTCTCACACACAAAGCCATGTTGACTATCCCTAATCAATTCTTGTTAAACAAGGAGGTAAAAGGCTATCGGGCTTAGACAGGAATGTTCTAATGAGGTTCTAATTAGATCAGCCATGGTCAGGCAGCATCCAAGAGCAGGAGACTCAAAGATTCAGGCATAAGCCCTTCATTAGGAATGTGGCAGAGAAGAGGGTAGAGATAAATAGTGGGATGGGGGTGGAGCTGGGAGGAGGTGGTGTGATTGTGATAGGTGGAAGCAGCCAGTCTGGCAACATCAACAGAGAGAAACAATGATTTGAGGGGGGGGGGGGGGGGAGAAAGTAAAATAGCACACTGAGTGGTGTTGGAATATTTTGGGGGGAAGAAGGTAGAAGTGGGATGTTTCTCTCTCCATAAATTCTCTCATCTAAGTTCCTTCAGCACTTTCGGTTTTTGTTACAGTAAATGGGCAATGGTCTGAATGGTCAAAAATGGAAAAGTTGAGTGAAATAGTTCAGTCTGGTACATATTTCTCTGATAAAACAAGGCTGAAGTAATTTGAATCTTTTTGGATTGGCTATCATATCTACAATTAGCCCTTGTAACTCCATATCCACATAGTCCTTCACATGACTCTATCACTATTATTCTGTAACCACCAGTCACACATGGAGGACTCCATGGGGCAAATAAATCTGGCTTGGGCAGCAGTGAATCAGCAGGTACTACTTTATATTGTGCTCAATGTCTTCCATACCTGGGGGCATATCCGCCCCAACAGCTTAATCTTATTGCCTCAACTTTTAAACTACCTCTATGCTCAATTCTACTAGCAATCCCAATTTCCTTTTTCACAAATAACCACAAGTACCATGCAATAGTACGACAGAGAAACTTCACAAGGATATAGAAGTTTCTCAATTTAAACAATGAACTTGGTGAACATCTGCTTTGGGTGAATGACATGGAGTTGAGTCATCACTGTACATGACTTGGTGCCATTACTTCTGCTCCTGCTCTTCCCCTTCTCCAAGGTTCACAATACAAATGTTTTGACCACTTCCTATGTCTGTTGTAACCATTTCACATGCAGATTGCTTTGTTACATCAGCATATGTAAAAGTAATTAGTAATAAGAAATCATTACAGAAAGAATATCCACTGACAACATTTGATGATGCTGTGTTGTTTTCCTTCTCCTTTTCACTGTATACCACAGGATACAATCATACTGTCACCTACCCAGCTTTGGAATACATAGCATGCCAAAGATTAAACAAGTTGCCCCGGTCCGAGAAGTGACCAATCCAGTAAGTTTGCTGAACAATTATTTAAATCCAGGCCAAATGGGAAAATGGAATGTGCACTTTTGTTAAATAAGGTATAAAAAAATTTGATTCTGCCAAGTGCCTAGGGAGTGTTGCTGAACAAAGAGACCTTGGAGTGCAGGTTCATAGGTCCTTGAAAGTGGAGTCTCAGGTAAATTGGATAGTGAAGCAGGCATTTGGTATGCTCAAATTTATTGGTCAGAGTATTGAGTGCAGGAGTTGGGAGGTCATGTTGCGGCTGTACAGGACATTGGTTAGGCAACTGTTGGAATATTACGTGCAATTCTGGTCTCCTTCCTATCGGAAAATGTTGTGAAACTTGAAAGGGTTCAGAAAAGATTTACAAGGATGTTACCAGGGTTGGAGGATTTGAGTTATAGGGAGAGGCTGAACAGGCTGGGGCTGTTTTCCCTGGAGCGTCAGAGGCTGAGGGGTGACCTTATAGAGGTTTACAAAATCATGAGGGGCATGGATAAGATAAATAGACAAAGTCTTTTCCCTAGGGTTGGGGAGTCTGGAACTAGAGGGCATAGGTTTAGAGTGAGAGGGGAAAGATATAAAAGAGGCCTAAGGGGCACCTTTTTCACGCAGAGGATGGGATGTATATGGAATGAGCTGCCAGATAAAGTGGTGGAAGCTGGTACAATTGCAATATTTAAAAAGCATCTGGATGTGTTTATGAATAGAAAGGGTTTGGAGGGATATGGGCCGGGTGCTGGCAGGTGGGACTAGATTGGGTTGGCATATCTGGTCATGGTCAACATGGACAAGTTGGACTGAAGGATCTGTTTCCACACTGTACATCTCTATGACTCTATGACTCAAACCTATGTTCACAAAGGTTAATATCACTGCTCAACAGTCTTTGTATTTTAATCATGACAGCCCCTATCATGGCACTGCTCACATAATTACATATTTTATCATATGTTGAACAATGTATTTTTGGACCACAGCCCAAAGTGTAGTAAATCTCAGGCTTTCATTTCCAGCAGAATATTAACTCATACTCATACATTAATAAATGACGACAATATGTCTAAGACTTTGGAAAGTGTTGAATACAGGATTTAAGCATCATGATGATTGCAATATTTGATCAAATAACTCTCAGCAGAGCTAAAGCACGACGTGCACTGCACAACGCAATGAATTACTAAATCAACAGCCATTGTACTGGGGCATTAACATACAAACAACTCCAGGCACCTTTACAATGGAGGCAGAGTGAAGAGAGAGGAAAACAAAGTAGATAAAATGAATAAAGAATAGGTGAAGATGAAAAAGTGGCCATTCATGAGGAGGTTTGTAAAGGTAGAAAGACAAGAGAGTTTGGGGATGGATTTTCAGAGAATATGACAAAGAAGCTGTAGGCTCTGTTGCTTATAATGGACTAGGGTGAGGAAAAGTGCACCAAGGTGCCATTTAGCCGTGTCAGTTAGAAAGTCTGAAATAAAAACAATAATAATTTTAAAAATCATTAATTATAAAATGTAACATACTGTGGACTTGGATAATATTTATGCACCCGTATGTTATCCTAACACATGCAGCAGAAGGGTTAGACCATTGACTTTTCCACGTCCCGGTGCTGCCTGGTTTGCTGTGTTCTTCCAGGCTCCTGCTTGTCTACTCTGGATTCCAGTGTCTGAGGGGTGCAGTCACCCCTTAGCCTCTGATGTTCGAGGGAAAATATTTAGTCTATTTAGCCTCTCCCTATAGCTCAAACTCTCCAACCCTGGCAACATCTTTGTAAATCTTTTCTGAACCCTTCCGATAGGAAGGAGACCAAAATTGCACATAAATTCCAAAGTGACCTCACCAATGTCCTGCACAGCTGCAACATGACCTCCCAACTCCTATATTCGATGCTCTGACCAATACAGGAAAGCATACCAAATACCTTCTACACTATCCTATCTACCTGCAACTCCACTTTTAAGGAACTATGAGCCTGCACTCCATTTGTCTTTTGTTCAGCAACATTCTGGGCAAATAATTTTCATCTGGCTTGTTAAAAAGAAAATTGTGTGGTAACTGCCTTTGAATCATCCTGACTGGGATGTTTCACTGCACGAGAAAAGGTGCTATATAAATACCAGCCGTTAATTCTTTTTATTCCATGTTGTTGACATGCAGTGTGCCTCTGACTCTATAATAGCAAATGGGGAGGAATCTGCTTTTCCAGTGGTGAATACTGCCATCTACTGTGCAACCAAACATTTTGCAACAGCTGCAGAAGTTGCTGGAAATCTGCTGGTAAACAAAAGAAAGAGTGGTAGAGAAACACAGCAGGTCTGGCAGCATCTGTAGAGAAATAACAGAGTTAACATTTTAGTCTAGGGAGCCATCATCAAAGATAGTCATTTAAGAGAAGAGAACTTGAGTATTGCTGAAAAAAGACACATTTTGTCAAAGCATTTCATCTTATATACTCATCAAAGCAATTTATAAGAATATAAATTCAATGGGAAAAAAAAATATTTCATGGGAGGACAGTACTGACGAGTTGGCAAGTGGACACTGATTGGTATTGCCATGGAGAATGCACCCATTCATGTTGACTGACAACTAACTGCCAGTCTTTGTTGAGATTTAAACAGGGAGATTGACTGGGATTGGTGAGGGTATTGCCTGAGAAATGAACCAGCAAATGGCAATCACCTACATTGTTGAACTGAATCTGGTGCAACGTGTGTCCATGTTCTTTCTGTCTGCAGTGAACAAGAAGCTATGGCAAAGTGTCACAGTGTAAATCAGTTCAATTAGTTTTATGCTGACCACAACAAACATCACATCTACATCAAGAGGTATTCTGAACAATGCATGGCAACTGCAATTTCCAAAGCAGATTGCTCTAGTATTATGATATTTATAACTTTAGTATATTATTTCCGTACTTTGCACCACTTGTTGTGCCAATTATTAAGACTGAAATATTTCAGTGCTGTTCATCCTTGGCTTCTGAAGACTACAAGAGAAAGCATTAAATGCATTTCAACTATCACTTAGAAATTTAATTGAAAATTAATCCAATATCTCTGAAGTGAGTTAATTCTGATTAAATATCCGTTTGCAAAGTTACAGTACTGATAATATACTTTGGTGGCTGCATATTCATTCTCATAATCATAAAAGTCCTGAAGACTGACAGTCGCCTTTGCAACTGAATTGGAGTTAATTCTCTAAACTAAGCACATCTTACAAAGCACCAAGAGAAAAGGTTTGATTCAGTTCAGATGTAATTTTAAACAATCAGCCCAAAATGTTAACGTGTCACTTCTTTCTACAGACGCTGAGCCTGACCTGCTGAGCATTACCAAAATTTCCAGCGTCTTTGTTTCAGATTTCTAACTGTGTGCAGCATTTTTGTTGAAATGACATTGTATAGCAGAAAAGGAGTGTGAACTAGATCAATTTTTATTTGGTTTTGTATCATGTAACCCTCCTTGAGTAACAAGGCTGTGTTATGCAATGCTAAGGGCTCAGTGACCCTTTGTTATATGCATACCTATAAGTTTCTGTAATGCATCCTCATGGAGAATTTAAATGGCTCAACTTCCTGTAAATCACAATAGTGTTCATAATACCTTTGATTTAGTCAACACAAAATTACAATTGAATTTTACAGTACATTACTGAAAGTTAGGGGACAAGCAATTATTATGAACCCTGCAAAGGGAGGATGATACCTCCATAGTTCCCATGCATTGGTTTCAGTTCCCTTGCAGATTGTGTGTAATTTATATTTGATGAATAAGAATGATTTCATGTATAGGAATGCCCTTTATCATGACTTTTTAAAATTCAGAAAGTCTGTTGGGTGTAGTGCTTTAGCTAGGACTTCATGTTGAATAATCCCTAAAATGCTGCCTGACATTAGTAATAAATTTGGATTCATATATGCCAGTCAAAGCCCTCAATGAGCATGACAGATATAAATATGCATTTCATGATTAGAAAGAAAATTGAATTTGAATGAAGTGAGTAATTTTGGGACACCAGTTTTAGTTCCCAATTCTATGTTGTCTTGCTGAGCTTTTGTTTGCATAGTGGAATTAAATCCATGCCCTTAAATCTATTTAATAATGTACTTTCATTAATTGCATTCAGTTCGAATTAGGAAGCATTTAGAGTCACAGAGTCATAGAGGTATACAGCACCTCTGGAAACAGACCCTTCGATCCAACCCGTCCATGCTGACCAGATATCCCAACCCAATCTAGTCCCATCTGCCAGCACCCGGCCCATATCCCTCCAAACCCTTCCTATTCATATACCCATCCAAATGCCTCTTAAATGTTGCAATTGTATCAGCCTCCACCACATCCTCTGGCAGCTCATTCCATACACATACCACCCTCTGTATGAAAAAGTTGCCCCTTATGTCTCTTATATATCTTTCCTCTCTCACCCTAAACTTATGCCCTCTAGTTCCAGACTCCCTGACCCCAGGGAAAAGACTTTGTCTATTTACCCTATCCACGCCTCTCATAATTTTGTAAACCTCGATACGGTCACCCCTCGGCCTCTGACGCTTCAGGGAAAACAGCCCCAGCCTATTCAGCCTCTCTCTGTAGCTCGGATCCTCCAATCCTGGCAATATCCTTGTAAATCTTTTCTGAACCCTTTCAAGTTTCACAACTTCTTTCCGATAGGAAGGAGACCAGAATTGCACGCAATCTTCCAACAGTGGCCTAACCAATGTCCCGTAAGCCGCAACATGACCTCCCAACTCCTGTACCCAATACTCTGACCAATAAAGGAAAGCATACCAAATGCCTTCTTCACTATCCTATCTACCTGCGATTCCACTTTCAAGGACCTGTGAATCTGCATTCCAAGGTCTCTTTGTTCAGCCACAGTCCTTAGGATCTTACCATTAAGTGTATAAGTCCTGCTAAGATTGCTTTCCCAAAATGCAGCACCTCGCATTTATCTGAATTAAACTCCATCTGCCACTTCTCAGCCCATTGGCGCATCTGGTCCAGATCCTGTTGTAATCTGAGGTAACTCTCTTCGCTGTCCACTACACCTCCAATTTTGGTGTCATCTGCAAACTTACTAACTGTACCTCTTACGCTCACATCCAAATCATTTATATAAATGACAAAAAGTAGAGGGCCCATGACTGATCCTTCTGGCACTCCACTGGTCACAGGCCCCAGCCTGAAAAACAACCTTCCACCATCACCCTCGGTCTTCTATTTTTGAGCCATTTCTGTATCCAAATAGCTAGTTCTCCCTGTATTCCATGAGAGCTAACCTTTCTAATCAGTCTCCCATGGGGAACCTTGTCGAACGTCTTACTGAAGTCCATATATATCATATCTACTGCTCTGCCCTTATCAATCTTCTTTGTTACTTCTTCAAAAAACTCAATCAAGTTTGTGAGACATGATTCCAAGGCACAAAGCCACATTGACTATCCCTAATCAGGCTAAGATAAAAGGTAGGGAGGAGGGACTTGGGGGAGGGGCGATGGAGATGTGATAGGTGGAAGGAGGTCAAGATGAGGGAGATAGGCTGAAGTGGGGTGGGGGGCGGAGAGGTCAGGAAGAAGATTGCAGGTTAGGAGGGCGGTGCTGAGTTCGAGGGAATCGACTGAGACAAGGTGGGGGGAGGGGAAATGAGGAAACTGGAGAAATCTGAGTTCATCCCTTGTGGTTGGAGGGTTCCCAGGCAGAAGATGAGGCGCTCTTCCTCCAACCGTTGTGTTATTATGTTCTGGTGATGGAGGAGTCCAAGGACCTGCATGTCCCCGGTGGAGTGGGAGGGGGAGTTAAAGTGTTGAGCCACGGGGCGGTTGGGTTGGTTGGTCCGGGCTCCAATCCAGAACTGGAGGGCAGCGGTTAAAGGTGCGAGGGGAAAGCTTTAAAGGAGACATAAGGGGCAACTTATTCATGCAGAGGCTGGTGCATGTATGGAATGAGCTGCTAGATGAGGCTGACACAATTACAGCATTTAAAAGACATCTGGGTGGGTATATGAATAGGAAGTGTTTAGAGGGATATGAGCCAATTGCTGGCAAATGGGACTAGATTAATTTAGTATATCTGTTTGGCACGGATGAGTTGGGCCAAAGGGTCTGCTTCCATGCTGTATATCTTTATGACACTTCGACTCTCTGACCTAGTCCTATTTGCTAGCATTTCTGACATTTTTGTCTAGGTCCACTAAATCTCCTCCATCCTTCGCCAAAGCCTTGCCATCCTTGCTAGAGAGTGGTGCCTTGAATTGACCTCCATTGAATACTCCAGTGAGGGCCTGATTATTGAGCTATAAAGACTCAACATAACATTTGGTAGTTTAGTATCCTCTGCATTGTTATGATCCCAGCAAACGGATTTAACATATAAGTCAGATTGTTTTGACAGAGCATAGCTTTTCCTTTGCAATTTGGTTACTGTGATGGTCAGTCACTAAATATAGTTACATGGGGCTCATGTTTGTTGAAAGTACATAAAGACTTTAGACAAAGGAAGAAAAGAAGTCATATACATGCAAATCTAAGACAATTTTGAAAGATCAAACCATAAACAGCAAAAAGAAATATTCAACCCTTTTCCTAGCAATATCCTTTACAACCACTTAAGCCCCAGTGAAATCTCTCTCCTCATTTGATTTTTTACTTTCTTATTCCAATTGACAAGGTTGCAATTATTTCTTTTTGGAGTTTTGCACATTCAGCAGATAAGATTCTCTGTATTTCTATCCACCCTGAAATGCAGACATTTACTAATTTGCTGACTTTTCTCAATTGAACAGTAAGAAACGCGCTGTCTGCCTAAACTGCTACAACATTTTAAAACTTCATTCCAGCTGTAACAACCCTGGAGACTATCACAAACCTATCAGGTATCTCTTCGCAAATGAAACCTAATTATGACCGGTGGCTAACTGACTTTCTGTATGTCATAAAAGTTCAACTTCATAAAGACTTTCATCAATGAACTCCCCAGATAACTTGCTGGTCATTTAAGTCACAGCTTTCTTGGGAAGAATGTTTTGAATTCTCTGTTCAAGGAATCTCTGTTTGAAAGAAACAGGTTCCCTTCACAGAACTAAAACTGCAAAGTAATTTGCCCAAATTTCTCAATTCAAATTCCAGAATTATAATAACATATGGCAACCTTTATTTACAAAGTCATTTAAGGCCTCTTAAAAAAGCACTCTCAAATTGCAATGCGATCTTCAAAGATTTGTGTAAATGTTTCTGCACCAAATTTACCATTGCACCATTTAGTTTATGTTGTGATTCCTCATTCTTCCTATGAAAATGAATTGAATAAGCAAACAGAATTGTCAGTTTTCTGTATTCTCAGTGTAAAACTATTATAGGATTGTAAGGAATTGAATACATCCATCCATCCCAACTCCAGTGGATGAATTCAATTATCTGCAACTCAGTCCAAATCAGGTAGACTGATCTTGGAGATGGGTTCAGTTCAGTTCAGACCTTTTTGAATATATTAATTGTAAATCAGTTTATAAGATCCTCGTCACCACTTGTTCTGTCAGGGTGGAACGCCTACTCTTTCCTAATGAGAGTCAATTCTGTTATTTCAAGAGATTTAGGATATTTGAGCATACTCAGATCCAGTACAGAAATAGTTAATGTTGCCATAAAATATGGAAAGCATAGTTTTGTGGACAGGGCGCAGAAGTAACATACGTTAGGAACACCGAGACAACCTAAGATTAACATCAGAAAAACATGTGTCCTTCCTCTCATACAAACTGCACAAATGATGACCTTTTATCAGCATATTGGAAGATATTTTCCTACAAATTAGTGTAATATCTGTTTCCTTTGTCAAATAATGTTAATAAGCTTCAGCCATTAGGATCTAAATGGAAAGAATTTTTTGGAAACAAGGTGGCCCTGATTTCATGGGAAATCAAGTAACCACATTTCACAATAATTGAAACTATGATTACAACAGATTGAATTGGATATGGTGACGATCATTTCCACTTTGCAAGACTGGAGAGTGATGATGTACCTGTGGGAGTGTACTGTAAAGCGTTACTGGTGCAATGACAATGAGATGTATTGGAAACAGGTACAGGCAATATCAATGGCAATTTCCTTGTAAACTGTGGAATGCAAGTTGGCTCATTCCATTATCCCCAACAGGACCATTCATTTCCTGGAATTATTATTTAATCAGAACTTTTCTTCTTAATGCTGCAGACATTTTTTGAGTTGATTCCTGAAAGTTATCCATGAATAATGTATGTGGATGTGTGTATTTCTCACCCTTGGACTGAGTAGTTAATAAAATACATTAAATAATACAGTAGCTGTTTTGTTGTGCAGGTTACTCAGTAAACTAGGAAACACACACACACACACAGATTAATTACATATGAATATAAAAATGATAATTATGAAAAGCAAACCAACTTCAGACTTCATTGTTTGATACAGGCCTGGTATGTGGAAGTCAAGGTATTGACTTTCCCTGAAGTGAAGTCTTGGAATTACAGGTTATCTCAGCAGCTGTGATGACGTTCGTAGTTGAATTCCCAGAAGTTTATTTCACAGGTAGGTCTTGCAGCTGGAGTAGGATTAGGGATTGAGAGGGTTGTTGCTTCTCTGGCTCTGCAGATGAAGCACTTCCAGCTGCTCGAGTGATTACAGCAAGCCACTAATTATTTCTAAATCTCCCCAAGAATCATTCAAGATGTTTCACAGTGCTTCTGTCTCTGCTGTTCAGCTGCTTGTAAAGCTTTTACTGTTTTCTTGGCAAATAATTAAAGATAACCATTGTGACATGGACAAACTGACAAACCTTGTTCCAAATAAAATAAGTGGTGATCCAGTTTAGAGTTTTGCATTCCAAATGCCTTTGAGGCTGGCTTATTGTACTTGCATTTCTCGGTTAGTCATTGACAATGGAATCTATGAAAAGTCCATAGGAATGCCGTCTTTAAGTATATCCATTACTAAATCACATGGAACATTTGAGAAAGTTGACAAAACATTGTAGTTGTAAAAGGTCAGGTGTCCCTCAGGGTCTATTTTGAATGTCCTTAATTCAGTTCAAGGTTTAAATATGTCATTTGTAAAAGTTTTCTATAAGTTTGGATTACGACCACATGAACATAATATCAAATTTGAAGCTTGATTTTGACATCGATTGTAAAAGTCCACTAAATATAAAAGTACATCAACCCAGTCTAAAGGAAAGATTTGCAAAAGTATCTGTTGTTCTCAAAGTATGGAACATGAAGAAGAAAATTAATCAAAATATTTTCAGTGTTAACGGCACATTGTGTCTATTTGTAAATATATATGTGTTCCTTTCTCTGGTCTGCAGCTTAATTTTCACAGATGTTTGGGAGCCATTCTTTAAGTGATGGTATCAAACCCAGAGTTCAATCCAATTTAAATGGATAATCCCTTGTCTGGGTTTATTTCGGTAATAATCATCCAACAGATGACCATTCATCCCATTTACACACATGGTAGCATTTTATAATGAGATATATAGTTTATCCTTGTTGGTGATACCATTGAGGACGGAAACAGCCATGGACACAGTCAATCTCATTCAGTCCAATGGCACTTTGGAGATCTTTGCTTCTGAGAGCAGGGAATCTTTTATTCCTTCAGCAATCCTTGTCTTGAATGGCAGAATTATGATAAACTTCAGTTTACAGATATTATGAAGTATTTAGAACAAAAATAGGCCATTCAGCCCAAGAGTGCTATGTTGGTGTTAATACTCCACATAACTATCCTTCAGCCCCTCTTCAATTAGCCCCAGCAGCCTGTGTACTTATCTAGCTTCCCCTTCTGATGGGTAATTCTACATTCAAGTTATTGTGTAAGTAAACGTGCTCTCTTGAACTCTATTAGATTCATTGCTAACCACATTGTGTTCATGATCATTTATTCTGGTGCTGCCTTTGGTGAAAACACTCAAGAAAATAAAACAAAATATGATATAAAATTGCAGGAAATAATCTTCATTAACTACCTTTTCAGCTATCTTTAGTTACCACACAAGATGCATTTACACAAATTTTAATATATGAGTCATAGGATATTAAATGGATCTGATGATCGTCTCTAAACATTAATTAGCAAATATCTCTCCTGTATGCCTTCAGACTTTGGAGAAAAAGAAGAGAACTCATTGTAAAATTCAGGATGGCTGCTATTCTGGTGTAAAACTAATTACAAGTTAGTACACATAAAGAAAAAGGACGTGGGGAGTGACTGCATCAAAAAGAAATAGAGACAGAGACGGTGAACGACATTAAGGGAGCAATTGAGAATCATGAGCTAAATATTTTAGCTGAGACTGAAGTAAAAGGACCAAAGATAAAGAATCAAATTCAAGAATATTGAACAACTCGTGCAATGTGGATGTAAAACAGCAACAGTTTTTAAAAACATCCAGGACTGTGTTGGATAATTTAATGTTCTTGGTGAGTGGATAAATAGCATCTGAATGAGAGATTCACGTGAAGTTGGAAGTGGAGTGAAAGATTGTGAGTCAGTGCTGACCCAAAGGCAGTGATAATGACTGATGGAGGATTAGGACACAGCAGTCTGAGACTGAGTCGAGTGTGAGCTGGGAATGGTGCATGCGTACAGAACAGTCTGTTTGTCCAACTCCAGAAAAAGGCCAGTAGCAAACAGACGACACCCTGAGGCAGCTGGAGAAGGGCTCCTTCCTGTGCAATAGTGAGACCACTGGCAGGTACTGTGGAGGATGGAAGTAAATGAGTAGTTGCAGGATTTTCTGAAAGCAAACTCCAAAGTTGCCCTTGCAGTGTTAACAGGAATTGCACATCGGGGGCCCTAGGGAATTCTTGATGCAGCAGTCTCCGAGGGAATTGCATGGAATTGTAGTTACCCCACGCTTGTAACCTTTCAAAAGTATCCATTTAAGTCAGAGACTCATGAGGGTTTCCACTCGAGTTAATAGTTACCTGGGAGAAATTAGCCAATGAGAAACTTATTCTAACTCTAGGGTAATTGTATCATTGACCCTCAGCACTTCCTCTGACACAGGACTCACACTGCTCCACCAGTAGAAAAGACACTACCCACCCCTTCTCCATACGAACAGAATCCACAGATATCCCCCTATTCACCAAATTAGTCACCTCTTCAAAACATTCAGCAAGGTTTGTCAAACATAACTGACCTGCCATGAATCCATGCTGGTTTCCCCAATTAACTGAACATTTTCAAAGTGTTCACTTAACCCATCCTTTATTATAGACTCAAGCGATCTCCCCATCACAGATGTTAGGCCAACAGGTCTATAATTCCCTGGTTTTCTTCTTTCGCCCTTCTTATAAAGCAATGGGACATATGCAATTTTGTCCAATTCAGAAATATGACTCCTACATCTAGAGAATTCTGAAAGATTATAATTTGGGCATTTACAACATTTTCCCCTACTTCTGTCAACAATCTCGATGGAAACTGTCTAGTCCTATGGATTTGTCATCTTTAATTCCACTAATTTCATTATTACTGATGTTCTATTTACATTAATTTTAATAAGTCCCTATTCCCAATCCACTATTAAATTCCTCAGGACTTCTGACAAGCTATTCTCCTTTTTTACTGTAAACACTGAGGCAAAGTCATATTCAATATGTCTGTTATTTCCCCACAGACATTGACAATATCATTCTTCGTTCATCACAATGTCTTCCTGTCCACGTTCTCAGATTGAATCAGATTGATCATAAAACTGTTTCTCAGTGTTGAGCTTCTGATTTTGTGTTTTCTATGGCAATGACTGCCTCTTGCTATCTCTGTAAAGTCATTCACCTTCACCACTGACCCAAGCTACCTCCTACCAAAATTCTCTTGCGTGCTTTTGTCATTTCTGTTCTTAGCTAATTCAATTATTTCCTGGCTAGACTTCACATCTCCCATGCTATGTAAGCTTCAGCTCATTCAAAACTCTGCTGCCTATATCCTCTCCCAAACCAAATCTTGATAATCAAATCCTTGGTAATGGACATTGGAGACATTGATGGACCAGGAGTCAATTTAAAATGCAAATCCTTGTTTTTAAATTCCTTTAAGTCTTAAGTCTTCAGCTCTCCTTATATCCATTACACCGCTCTCCCCATTACCACCAAACGACTGACCACAATCCCACCTAAATCAATCTCTCCATTTCTTGGATGCTGTCCACTCATACATATCCTGCTAGCTTTGTTGCACTCTCTGGAATTATCTCCCTGTACCTTTCAATCTCTCTCACTCACCAATTTACGCTCCTTCAAACCAATCTCTTTGACTAAGCTTTTGATCATAGTTTTTGAATATCACCTGGTTAATGTTTTCTTCTTGTCCTATAGTGTGATAACTTGGCATCAACAGCCTGGCCTAACGTTTAGCACTCTCTGTGCAGAACGTGATAATAAGTTCATAAAACAATGACTGTTTCAACATGTCTGAACAAATTAACAACAAAACCTTTAATCTATATCACACAATTGTACCTCTTTCAGGCTTAATTACCCTGGCAGGCAGATAATTCTGCTAAGGATCATGTGTTAAAGAATTGAGGAGGCTGTTTAATTAAAAATGACTGCAAAACTAAATAAGCAACCCCATTATGAAAGTCTTGGAAGAACAGTAATAGGTTCTTCTTGGGAACATTAAAGCAACAGGAATCTATAATTGACGAACAGTTAGCCAGTAATAAAAATCCATCACATCTTGAGTGACCGGGTAGACAGACATGACCACAGTTGACTCTATCTTGAGTCACACAGATAAAGAAAACAGTCATATGTTAATCTTAATTTGCATATTCCCAAGAAAGAACATTCTCGTATTTTAATAAGATGGACGGTTGAGTATTGACACACTGTCGGATGGCATTGAGCAAAACTGGTTAAGCACATCAACAGGAACTAGGACAGAATGAGCACTGCCAATGCAGTGTCAATCAGAGTCGAGAGGGTGTTGCTAGGAAAGCACAGCAGTCAGGCCTTTCCCAACAATGCACTCTCAACATCAACAGCTTCTCAAATTCTGTTCAAGTTTGAAGATTGGATAAATTCAAGGGGAGAAAGTGGTGTAATGAGGATTATCTGGACTAGTTATCCTAGTGGCCCCAGCTGACACTCTTGGACACAAGTGCAAACCCCCACACGGTGACTGTGGAATTCAATTCATAAACCTTTCTGGGTCATTAATTTGTATACTTACCTGGTGTTACCTACCCTTCAATGGCCAAAACAAGCTATTCAATTGTATCAGACTGCTACAAAATCTGAAAGGACCGGCCTAGGCACCAGAAACACACTGCATGTCCATGACCTGAGGGCTTGTCCTATCCAAATCAAATGAGCAAACTTAGCAGAGGTGGTTCTACAGCAATACAATCAGGAGATACCATGGAATCCACAACATTGACTCTGGACCCCATGAGATCTCATAGAATCAAGGACAGAACATAAGAAACAAGAGTAGGAGTACGCTAACTGACCCATCAAACCTGCTCCAACATTCAATAAGATCACAGCTGATCTTTTCATGGCCTCAGCTCCACTTACCCATTCATACACCCTAACCCTTATTTGCTTTACTGTTCAAAAATCTATCAATATTTGCCTTATAAACATTCAACGAGGTAGCCTCAACTATTTCACTGGGTAGGGAGTTCCAGATTCACAATCCTTTGGGTGAAGAAGTTCCTCTTCAACTCAGTCTCAAATCTGCTCCCCCTTATTTTGAAGCCATGCCCCCCCAGTTCTAGTTCCACCAGCCAGTGGAAACAACCTTTCTGCTTCTGTCCTATCTATTCCCTTTGTAATTTTGCATGTTTCTATAAGACCATCCCGCAGTCTTCAAAATTCCAGTGAGTACACTCCCAATCAACTCAATCTCTCCTCATAAGGCAACCCTCTTAATTCTGGAATCAACCTAGTGAACCTCCCCCGTATCCCTTCTCTCCACGCTTCAGGCTCACTGCCTTTATTCCTGATGAAGGGCTTTTGCCTGAAACGTCGATTTCGCTGCATTTTGGATGTTGCCTGAACTGCTGTGTTCTTCCAGCACCACTAATCTAGCATCTTTTCTCAAGTAAGGAGACCAAAACTGTGCACAGGTATGAGCTCACCAGCACCCAAGACAGCTGCAGCATTACCTGTTTTTTTTAATTGAGAAAGGTTTTTATATTTTACAAAATTATGAAAGTACAAAAGGTAATAAAATAATCTTATGTTCCAAAACATTAACAATAAACTATCTACTACTCTACTAAACAAACCTAAACTATCACAAAGGTACAGAACAATCTTTCCACGTTACAATTCAATAAATAAATGAACTTAGCAAATTAGTTTAAATTAACTTAAATTATACCAGACTAACCAAACTTAACTTAGGTTAGGTCAAATTAGATAAAATCAACTTAAATTAACTTAAATAAAATAAAATAAATTAAATTACACCACCTGACACACCCCCACCAAGACTCCCATCCACAGGAGCATCAGTTATTACACCCATACTTATTCAAGCTCCTTCCCCCCCAATGCCCCCAGACTGCCAATTTCGGCCTTCACGGCTACATAAAGGCCCTAGTCAATATGGCTGACAAATCTGTATCTATGTAATTTTAAAAGGGCAGCCATGTCTTATAGAATAATTTTGGTTTCTGGTGCACCACATTCGTAAGAAAGTCCAAAGGAACGTGCTCCATCACTAATCTACACCACCCCATGAGACTGGGTTGGGGGTGGGGGGGAGCAGTTTCTGAGGTCCACCTCATTAAAGTGTTCTTCCTTGCACAATCAGAGTATTGAATAATCTCTTCCCATGTTCAACTAGTGAAGGCAGGTTCGGCAGTCCCAAAAGAAGGGATACCCGATCTACCTTAACTTCAGTTCCCAGGATCTCCTCCACCTCATTCACTATGGCACCCCAGTACCTACAGTTCATACGGCATGACCACTGACAATGTGAGAGGGTGTCAATGCTTGTTTTATATTTAGGGCACCCTGGAGTTGCTCCTTTCTTGAATTTTGCTAATCGCGCCAGGGCCATATGGGCTCTGTGGCGAATCTTAATTGCAGAGCCTGCACTTAATTGCAAATTGAGATTTTTTCACAACCACCCACATATCCTCCCATGTTTCAGACAAAATTTCTACCCCTAGTTCCTGACTCCAGACTCCATAGAGTCTTTCCATATCTTCCAAGGTGCCCCCCTCTCTGTAAAATTTAATGAATACTGGCTGAGAGAGTGCCCATGCACCAGAGCACTCTTCTCTCCATGTCAGACTTGTAGGGCTGGGCTAATAGCATGGTCTTTCTCTGTATTTAATCCCTAATCTGAAAATAACAGAAGAGGAGTTACTAGGTAGCCCATATTTGTGACTTAGCTGGTCAAAAGACATCAGGATCTCTCCCTCAAATAGGTCTCCCAAACACGAGACCCCCTCGACCTCCCATGCTTTAAAGCTGGAATCCATTGACACCGGCTTAAATCCTAGGGCTCCAACCCTCTCACCCTGCTGTGTCATCCTCCATGCTTTGATCATGTTTATAATAAATCGGGCTTTTGCAATGTTCAGCAACAGATTTCATCCTATCCATAAATAGTAAAATTAAGGAGGGCCAGCCTTCTGGAGGCTTCCATTATCATTTGCTTCTCCATGTAACACTTGAGCTGTGCTAGGACCAGGCAGGGGCGCTGATCCGACAGAGACCTGCGCATCGTGATCCAATTGGCCCGCTCCACACACACCCAGCTTGACTCAGCTCCCAGCGCCAGGAACTGCGGGAGCCACTGCTTTCACCTTCTTCAGTTCCAGGAGCCCAATTATCCATAAGTTCTCCCATTGACCTGGTCCAGCAGGGCCCGAACCTGGTTGTCCAGTGTTCAGATCCTCCCTCTGAATTCTCCTCCACGGTCCTTTGTTCAACCATCTCAATGTGTCCATCCAGTGTTTGGATCTCCTGCCTCATGCTTTTGTAGCATGGCAGAGATTGGATCCAGTGCCGAATCGATTTTATCTTGCATGTTTGTTTCTGAGACTAAGCTCTGTTGCTCCAATGGACTCAATGACGCCACTGCGAGAGTTGGGGCTGTGGCCACAAGTGTGCCCGGCCTTGTAGTGGAGTGCCCTGCTTACACGATCCTCATGCTCCCTTTCCTTTATTTATCTTCATCTTCTTCCCAAAATGTAAGGATCAGTATTTAAAAGATTCTAGGGGCTTTGTTTTACTTGATTTTTCTCATAGATGGCTATGGGGGGAGTGGGGAGGGGTAAAAGCACCACTTTACTTGGGTAATGACTTGGGTAATGGTGCAGAGCCCAGCACAGCAGAACTATTAGATCGCCGCCATCTTGGATCCCCTCCAAACTCCCTGCTTTTAAACTCCATCCGTCTAGTAATGAAGGACAGAGTTCCATTTGCTTTCTTAATTACCTGTTGCATTTGCAAACTAACTTTTTGTTATTCATGCACAAGGATATCCAGGTCCCTCTGCATAACAGCATGCTGCAATTTTTCACCATTTAATAATAGTCCATTTCACTGTTATCCCTACCAAAATGGATGGCCTCGCATGAACCAATATTGCACTACATCTGCCAGACCCTTGCCCACTCACACAATCAATCTGTATCCCTCTGCAAATGTTCATTGTCCTCCGCACACTTTGCTCTACCACTAATTTTAGTGTCATCTGCAAACTTTGACCCACTACACTTAGTCCCCAACTCTAAATCATCTATGTAAATTGTAAACAATTATGGTCCCAACACTGATCCCCAAGGCACACCACTAGCCACTGGTTATCAAACAGAAAAACACCCATTTGTCCCCACTCTTGCATTCTGTTGGTTAACCAATCTTCTATCCATGCTAATACATCGTCCATAATGCCTACGCAGCACCCTTTTATGTGTCACATCGTCAAAAGCCTTCTGGAAATCCTCATCCACCGGTTCTCTGTTGCCCACTGCGCTCATAATATCCTCAAAGAATTCCAGTAAATTAGTTAAATATGACTGCGTTTCATGAAGCCATGCTATGTCTGCCCGATGGGACAATTTCTATCTAGATGTCTTGCTATTTCTTCCTTGATTATAGATTCAAGCATTTTCTATAATGGACCTATAGTTACCTGCCTCTTGTCTACTTACTTTTTTAAACAGTGGTGTCACATTGGCTGTTCTCCAAACTTCCAGAACAGCCCCAGAATCCACCAAAGTTTGATAAATTACCACAAGCATATCTGCTATCATCCTCACCATCTCTTATAGTACCCTGGAATACATTTCACCAGGGCCAGGAGACCTGCCTACCCATCACTCACGATCATTTCTAGGTCCTCACCTGCCATAGCCTCCCTGTCAACAATTAGTGGCATATTACTGTGTCTTCCATTGTGAAGAACAACCCAAAATACCTGTTCATTGCCTCAGCCATTTCCTCATTTCCCGTTATTAAATCCCTCTTCTCATCCTTTAAGGGACCAATGGCATTCTTTATCATTTGATGTATTTCCTGATATTTTTGCTGTCTGTTTTTATATTCTGGGCACGTTTACTCTCATAATGCATCTTACTTTTTTTTACAGCTTTTCTTGTGGCTTTCTGTTGACCTTTATTTCCCACTAATCTTTGCCATTTTGTACCCATGGCGGACTTTTCCCTTTCCTACACTCCTTTCTTCTCACTGATATATACTTCTGCTGAGAACTGAAAAATCACTTGGAAAGTCCTCCACCATTCCTCATTAATTCCACCAAACAGTCTTTGCTCCCAGTCTACCTTAGCCAACTCCTCCCTCATCTCATTGCAGTCTCCCTTGTTTAAGCACAAAACACTGGAATTGAATTTTGTCTTCTCATCCTTTATCTGTATTTTAAATTCAACCATAATGTGATGGGTCCTTTAGAGAGAATCCCTAACTATGAGATCATCAGTTATTCCTGTCTCATTATACAGGACTAGATTTAGGATAGTTTGCTATCTTAGGTTTCATTACATTGTGTTTGAGAAAATTATTGTGGATACATTCTATGAACTCCTCAAGGCTACCTTGACTGACTTGGTTTAACCAATCAATATGTAGACTAAAATCCCCCATGATAATTGCCACATGCACCAGTTATTTCATTGTCCATTGCCCAGCCTACTGTGATGTTATTACTTGGTGGCCTATAGACCATACCTCAGTGACTTCTTACCCTTATTATTTCTAATTTCCACCCACACTGATTCAACCTTTTTCTCCACTGCCCTGAGGTCACCCTTAAGTATCACAGCTTCACCACCTCACTTTCCTTGCTGTCTGATTTTCTGAATAGTCTGATGTCCCTGGATATTTAACTCACAGTCGTGAGCACCCTGCAACCATGTCTCTGTAAAGGCCGCTAAATTATATCCATTCGTAATGATTTGTGCTGTCAACTCATTTACCTTGTTTCAAATGCTTTAGGCAATCAGGTAAAGTGCCCTCATGCTAGTTTTTACACATACCTTTTGAATTCCTTCAGCTCAACCTGAAGAACGTTTGTTTTTAAACATTCTCACTTGTTCGGGCACTACCTAGTTTCCACTCATCTCAGTGCAACACTGCTCAGCTGCTTCTTGTTTTTTATTTTCTCTCATGATTCTCCTTTTCCTTAAGCCATCACCCATTCTAGCTAACTCATAAGCCCTCCCTTAGCTTCCCATCCTCCTGCCAAACTAGTGAAGGGCTTACACTGAAAGGTTGATTTTCCTGCTTCTTGGATACTGCCTGATCTGCTGTGCCTTTCCAGCACCACACCCTCGACTCTAATCTCCAGCCTCAGCAGTCCTCACTTTCCCTGAGCTTAAAGTCCACCCAACATTGCTAGCAAATCATATGCAAGAATATTGGTCCTGTCACTGTTTGGGTGAAGACTGTTCCTCTAGACCTAGAAATGGTCCCAATTGTTAAGAAATTGAAAGCCGTCCCTCCTACAACACCTGCCCAGCCACATATTAAACTGCCTAATCTGCCAGCTCCTAGCTTCACAAGCATGTAGATTGCTACCTTTTGAAGTCTTGATTTTCAATCTAGCTTCTAACTCCCTTAAATTCAGCCTTCGGGATCTCACCCCTCTTCTTATTGTGTACCCCAGCTACTGGCTAGTTCATTTTCCCCCCAAAATGGTAACCTGCAGGATCCTTGCACAAGGGAAGCACCATATGGACAAAGCATGGACAAGGAAACCGCTTACTGGTAAACAGCTATCACTGGCCCCTCCCACAATCCCTTTCCTTCAGTTGGTGGACAATAATTGAATGTGATTGAACATCAACCATGAGAAGCACTGAATGTATTCTGGTGGGAATTTCAATGTCCATCATCAAGAATGATTCAATTAGCACCACGCTGACTGGTGTGGCCAAGTATCAAAGGATATAGCTGCTGCTAGCCTGGGTCTACAGCAGTTGATAAAGAATCAACAAAACAAAGTGATCTAGTTGACCTAGTGTTCTGCCTGTTACAGACTGTCCAATATTGGTGGGGTGATAATCACACAACTCTTGTGAAGACCTATCATTGCATTGAAAGTACTCTCCAAAGGATTGCGTGGCACTACCACTGTGCTAAATGGGGTAGATTTTGAACAAATCCAGCAAATGAAATCTGGGCATCCAGGAAGTATTGTGGGCCATCAGCAGCAGCAGAATGGTATCCAACTATAATCTAACCACTGGCCTGGTATATGCCCTGGTGTACCATCATCATCGAGTCACGGTTGAAGTCTGTTCAGGAGAGTGCAGGAAGTCATGTCTTCTGCAACATCAGCCATGTTTAAAAATGAGGGGTCAGCCTCATGAAGGTACAGGACAGTGCTATTTGTGTGCTGAATAGTATAAGCAGGCTACTTCAAAAATGTTCCACTAAGGAGACCTGATTGATCCAGCCCTGGTATTTCAAATACAGGAAACAAAAGTGGAAGGTTCTGCAAAGCGATGCTCCTCTCTAGTGAGACTTGCAGCAGCAATTGTGGAAGGGATAGTCTCTGGGCAGTGAGCTATGGGAACACAAGCAGCTTCATTCAGCTTTAGGCCTGCACACAGAAAGGATAGAGTCAAAGAGTCATAGAGATGTACAGCATGAAAACTGAACCTTTGGTCCAACCATCCATGCCAACCAGACATCCCAACCCAATCTAGTACCACCTGCCAGCACCCGGCCCATATCCCTCCAAACCCTTCCTATTCATATACCCATCCAAATGCCTCTTAAATGTTACAATTGTACCAGCCTCCACTACATCCTCTGACAGCTCATTCCATACATGTACCACCCTATGTGTGAAAAGTTTGCCCCTTAGGTCTCTTATATATCTTTCCCTTCTCACCCTAAACCTATGCCCCCTAGTTCTGGGCTCCCCAACCCCAGGGAAAAGACTTTGTCTATTTATCTTATCCATGCCCTTCATAATTTTGTAAACCTCTATAAGGTCACCCCTCAGCCTCTGACGCTCCAGGGAAAACAGCCCCAGCCTGTTCAGCCTCTCCCTGTAGCTCAGATCCTCCAACCCAACAACATCCTTGTAAATCTTTTCTGAACCCTTTCAAGTTTCACAACTTCTTTCCGATAGGAAGGAGACCAGAATTACATGCAATATTCCAACAGTGGCCTAAACAATGTCCTGTACAGCCGCAACATGACTTCCCAACTCCTGTACTCAATACTCTGACCAATAAAAGAAAACATACTAAACATCTTCTTCACTATCCTATCTTCCAGCGATTCCACTTCCAAGGAGCTATGAATCAGCACTCCAAGGTCTCTTTGTTCAGCAACACTCCCTAGGACCTTATCATTAAGTGTATAAGTCTTGCTAAGATTTGCTTTCCCAAAATGCAGAACCTCACATTTATCTGAATTAAACTCCATCTGCCACTTCTCAGCCCATTGGCTCATCTTGTCCAGATGCTGTTGTAATCTGAGGTAATCTTCTTCGCTGTCCACTACACCTCCAATTTTGGTGTCATCTGCAAACTTACTAACTGTACCTCTTATGCTCGCATCCAAATCACTTATGTAAATGTCAAAAAGTAGGGGACCCAGCACTAATCCTTGTGGCACTCTACTGGTCACAGGCCTCCAGTCTGAAAAACAACCCTGCACCACCACCCTCTGTCTTCTACCTTTGAGCCAGTTCTGTATCCAAATAGCTAGTTCTCCCTGTATTCCATGAGATCTAACCTTTCTAATCAGTCTCCCATGGGGAACCTTGTCGAACGCCTTACTGAAGTCCATATAGAGTAAAAAATGAGGTCTGCAGATGCTGGAGATCACAGCTGCAAATGTGTTGCTGGTCAAAGCACAGCAGGTTAGGCAGCATCTCAGGAATAGAGAATTCGACGTTTCGAGCATAAGCCCTTCATCAGGAATAAGAGAGAGAGAGCCAAGCAGGCTGAGATAAAAGGTAGGGAGGAGGGACTAGGGGGAGGGGCGATGGAGGTGGGATAGGTGGAAGGAGGTCAAGGTGAGGGTGATAGGCCAGAGTGGGGTGGGGGCGGAGAGGTCAGGAAGAGGATTGCAGGTTAGGAGGGCGGTGCTGAGTTGAGGGAACCGACTGAGACAAGGTGGGGGGAGGGGAAATGAGGAAGCTGGAGAAATCTGAATTCATACCTTGTGGTTGGAGGGTTCCCAGGCGGAAGATGAGGCGCTCCTCCTCCAGCCGTCGTGTAGTTGTGTTCTGCCGGTGGAGGAGTCCAAGGACCTGCATGTCCTCGGTGGAGTGGGAGGGGGAGTTAAAGTGTTGAGCCACGGGGTGATTGGGTTGGTTGGTTCGGGCGGCCCAGAGGTGTTCTCTGAAGCGTTCCGCAAGTAAGCGGCCTGTCTCACCAATATAGAGGAGGCCACATCGGGTGCAGCGGATGCAATAGATGATGTGTGTGGAGGTACAGGTGAACTTGTGGCGGATATGGAAGGATCCCTTGGGGCCTTGGAGGGAAGTGAGTGTGGAGGTGTGGGTGCCTCCTACCCGCCCTCGACCTCTTTATAGCCAACTGCCGCCGTGACATCAACCGACTCAACCTGTCCACCCCTCTCACCCACTCCAACCTCTCACCCTCAGAATGTGCAGCCCTCCACTCCCTCCGCTCCAATCCCAACCTCACCATCAAACCCGCAGACAAGGGAGGCGCGGTGGTAGTTTGGCGCACTGACCTGTACACCGCTGAAGCCAAACGCCAGCTCGCGGACGCCTCCTCTTATCGCCCCCTTGACCACGACCCCACCTCCCACCACCAAACCATCATCTCCCAGACCATCCAGGACCTCATCACCTCAGGGGATCTCCCATCCACCGCCTCCAACCTCATAGTCCCACAACCCCGCACCGCCCGTTTCTACCTCCTGCCCAAAATCCACAAACCTGCCTGCCCCGGCCGACCCATTGTCTCAGCCTGCTCCTGCCCCACCGAACTCATCTCCCAATACCTCGACACGGTCCTGTCCCCTTTAGTCCAAGAACTCCCCACCTACGTTCGGGACACCACCCACGCCCTCCACCTCCTCCAGGATTTTCGCTTCCCCGGTCCCCAACGCCTTATTTTCACTATGGACATCCAGTCCCTGTACACCTCCATCCCCCATCACGAAGGACTCAAAGCCCTCCGCTTCTTCCTTTCCCGCCGCACCAACCAGTACCCTTCCACTGACACCCTCCTTCGACTGACTGAACTGGTCCTCACCCTGAATAACTTCTCTTTTCAATCCTCCCACTTCCTCCAAACTAAAGGAGTTGCCATGGGCACCCGCATGGGCCCCAGCTATGCCTGCCTCTTCGTAGGATATGTGGAACAGTCCATCTTCCGCAACTACACTGGCACCACCCCCCACCTTTTCCTCCGCTACATCGATGACTGTATCGGCGCTGCCTCGTGCTCCCACGAGGAGGTTGAACAGTTCATCAACTTTACTAACACCTTCCATCCCGACCTGAAATTCACCTGGACTGTCTCAGACTCCTCCCTCCCCTTCCTAGACCTTTCCATTTCTATCTCGGGCGACCAACTCAACACAGACATCTATTATAAACCGACTGACTCCCACAGCTACCTGGACTACACCTCCTCCCACCCTGCCCTCTGTAAAAACGCCATCCCATATTCCCAATTCCTTCGTCTCCGCCGCATCTGCTCCCAGGAGGACCAATTCCAACACCGCACAGCCCAGATGGCCTCCTTCTTCAAGGACCGCAGATTCCCCCCAGACGTGATCGACGATGCCCTCCACCGCATCTCCTCCACTTCCCGCTCCTCCGCCCTTGAGCCCCGCTCCTCCAACCGCCACCAAGACAGAACCCCACTGGTTCTCACCTACCACCCCACCAACCTGCGCATACAACGTATCATCCGCCGCCATTTCCGCCACCTCCAAACGGACCACACCACCAAGGATATATTTCCCTCCCCTCCCCTATCAGCGTTCCGCAAGGACCACTCCCTTCGTGATTCCCTTGTCAGATCCACACCCCCCACCAACCCAACCTCCACCCCCGGCACCTTCCCCTGCAACCGCAGGAAATGTAAAACTTGCACCCACACCTCCACACTCACCTCCCTCCAAGGCCCCAAGGGATCCTTCCATATCCGCCACAAGTTCACCTGTACCTCCACACACATCATCTATTGCATCCGCTGCACCCGATGTGGCCTCCTCTATATTGGTGAGACAGGCCGCTTACTTGCGGAACGCTTCAGAGAACACCTCTGGGCCGCCCGAACCAACCAACCCAATCACCCCGTGGCTCAACACTTTAACTCCCCCTCCCACTCCACCGAGGACATGCAGGTCCTTGGACTCCTCCACCGGCAGAACACAACTACACGACGGCTGGAGGAGGAGCGCCTCATCTTCCGCCTGGGAACCCTCCAACCACAAGGTATGAATTCAGATTTCTCCAGCTTCCTCATTTCCCCTCCCCCCACCTTGTCTCAGTCGGTTCCCTCAACTCAGCACCGCCCTCCTAACCTGCAATCCTCTTCCTGACCTCTCCGCCCCCACCCCACTCCGGCCTATCACCCTCACCTTGACCTCCTTCCACCTATCCCACCTCCATCGCCCCTCCCCCTAGTCCCTCCTCCCTACCTTTTATCTCAGCCTGCTTGGCTCTCTCTCTCTTATTCCTGATGAAGGGCTTATGCTCGAAACATCGAATTCTCTATTCCTGAGATGCTGCCTAACCTGCTGTGCTTTGACCAGCAACACATTTGCAGCTGAAGTCCATATAGATCACATCTATTGCTCTGCCCTCATCAATCTTCTTTGTTACTTCATCAAAAAACTCAATCAAGTTTGTGAGACATGATTTCCCACGCACAAAGCCATGTTGACTAACCTGAATCACTCCTTGCCTTTCCAAATACATGTACATCCTGTCCCTCAGGATTCTCTCTAACAACCTGCCCACCACCGAGGTCAGGCTCACCGGTCTATAGTTCCCTGGCTTGTCTTTACCACCTTTCTTAAACAGTGGCACCACGTTTGCCAACCTCCAGTCTTCTGGCACCTCACCTGTGACTATTGATGATACAAATATCTCAGCAAGAGGCCCAGCAATTACTTCTCTAGCTTCCCACAGAGTTCTCGGGTACACCAAAAATCAGGTCCTGGGGATTTATCCACTTTTAACTGTTTCAAGACATCTAGCACTTCCTCGTCTGTAATCTGGTCATTTTGCAAGATGTCACCATCTATTTCCCTACAGTCTACATCTTCCATATCCTTTTCCACAGTAAATACTGATGCAAAATATTCATTTAGTATCTCCGCCATTTTCTGTGGCTCCACACACAGGCCGCCTCGCTGATATTTGAGGAGCCCTATTCTCTCCCTAGTTACCCTTTTGTCCTTAATATATTTGTAAAAACCCTTTGGATTCTCCTTAATCCTATTTGCCAAAGCTATCTCATGTCCCCGTTTTGCCCTCCTGATTTCCCTCTTAAGTATACTCCTACTTTCTTTATACTCTTCTAAGTATTCACTTGATCTATCCTGGTAGGTAAGAGTCAACTACATTGCTGGGTATGGAGTTACATGTGGGCCAGACCATGTAAGTCTGGCAGTTTGTTCCTAAAAGAACATTAATAAAACGATAAGAACTTATTCGGAAGAAGGGTCACTGGACCAGAAAGGATAACTTTTGTTTGTATCCACAGATGAGCCGCATGGGACGGCAGAGTGGCTCAGTAGTTATCACTGCAGCCTCACAGCGCCAGGGACCTGGGTTCAATTCCAGCCCCGTGCGACTGCCTGTGTGGAGTTTGCACATTCTCCCCGAGTCTGCATGGGTTTCCTCCGGGTGCTTTGGTTTCCTCTCACAGTCAGAAAGATGTGCAGGTTAGATGAATTAGCCTGAAGAAGGGCTCATGCCCAAAACATCAATTCTCCTGCTCCTTGGATTCTGCCTGACCTGCTGCGCTTTTCCAGCAACACATTTTCAGCTCGGAGGGAAATGGGTCTGGGTGGGTTACTCTGCGGCGGGTTGGAGTGGACTGGTTGGACCGAGGGGCCTGTTTCCACACTGGAGGGAATCTAATCTAATCATGATACCAGACCTGCTGAGCTTTTCCAGCAATTTGTGTTTTTATGAGTGAAAGTATCGGCTTATACAACTGTCTAAAATGATTATACGGTGGCCACTAGACCAGCTTTTCATTTCAGATTTTACTGAATCCAAATTTCAACTTCAGCTGCAGTCAGATTCAAACCCATGATCCCAGAATATTCTGAAGAAGGGTCACAACTCAAAACGTAGAGGCCATAGAGTCATACAGCATGGAAGCAGACCCTTCGGCCCGATTTGTCCATGCTGACCAGGTTCCCTAAATTGAACTAGTCCCATTTGCCTGCATTTGGCCCATATCTCTACAACCCTTCCTATTCATGTACCTGTCCAACTGTCTTCTAAACATCGCAATTTTATGAGGGTCCACCACTGTCTCTGACAGTTTGTTCCATATGCGCACCATCCTCTGTGTGAAATAGTCTCCTTAGGTCCCTTTTAAATCTTTCCCTTCTCACATTAAACTTTTGCCCTCTAGCTTGGACTCCCCTGCCCTTGGAAAAATACCTTGGCTATTTACTTTATTTATGCCCCCCATGATTTTATAAACCTCTATAAGGTCATTCCTCAATCTCCTGTACTCCAGCCTTTCCTTATGTTCCCTCTCCATAGGTATTGCCCGATCTGTTGTGTTTCTCCAGCAGTTTGTCTTTTCCCGAAGAATATTAGCCTGATTTTCTGCCCAGTGATGTTACCACAATGCCACCACCACCCAGATAAAGGCAGTGGCTCACAACACTCTTTTATGCAGTCTTTAGATCCCGTTCCCAAATTAAAAACCTCAAAAAAGTCCCCCCAGCCTCCAGGCTCATCTTGACAAACTCCTTGAATCATACTTGTTTTTAGGAACAGTCAAAGCCTCCTCACCCTCTAACATCACGGTGACAGTGGGTCATGTGTGGTAGAACATTCTGGTGAGCAGAATGCTGACATGGGCCTGCAGTTGGAGGAGGAGGAGGAAGTAACAGTGGTCTCTAACACCAGGATGACTGCTGGAGGACAGGACCCAGCTGAGCACAGTACAGGAGAACCACGTCTGGACTTAGGTAATAATAAACTGATGGAGATACAAAGGGAACCTTATGAACATTTGGCAGAGGTATCAGGGATCATGTGTGCACTGGAGTGAAGGGCAGAGGAGCCTACTCAAGCTGTGTTTGAAATGCGGTCATTCTGACATGCAAGTGCATGGCAGCCTCTGGGGAAAAACAATGACAGCAGGTTTGGAGAGCCACACAGGGTAGTCATTAACTACTGGATATGCTCAAGGACTTTCATTCCATCACTCAAGCCGTGAAAAATTCATTTACTGGCTCAGCAGGAGGGTCCAAGGAACCTTGACCTCCCTCCAGGTGTACCAACTCCTCAGGGAGTGCCCTGCTGTACCACTGCTTTTCTACTAGGGATCTAAAGCCTCCACCAGGTTTCACTGTTTAGGTGTGCCCCAATGCCTCTAGTTACCAGACCACCAGAGGGCAACTGCCAAAGTCAATAATGAACTCAGTAAGCTTCCTAAAGCTCATCGACAGCTGCCAAACAGAGCAGTGGGAAAAAAAAGATGAAACAACATTGAAGTCAGCCTTCTGTACAACCTTACACAAGTACAGGGTTGCATTTGTAAAAATTGTGACTCGAGTGAAAAGGATGTTAAGGAAAGCATTTACTCCCCCAGGAATCAATGTAGAAATTGGAGTTAGATTCCTGAGAACTTTCATTAGCAGACAAAAATAATAAAACATTATACATCTATCCTCTAAGTTGCAATATAGTACTCTCTGTATTTTAAAATGCTGAATTCCTACATTGCCAAATGCTATAAGTTAAAACAAACTAAATTTGGATATAAAGGGAAAAAAACAACTTTCCACAGTAATTATATTGACCAGACTCCATCTAGTGGCAGAGATCAGTAAGTACAGTTAGCCCCCACCCCCCACAACCCATCCTACCATATGTATCTTTATTGACTGACTAAGGCCAATAGATTTTGTCCAGGATACCAGTTTAAATTCAAAATGAAAGGACTCAGGAGTGGAGGTAGCGTTAAAGGGAAGAACAGACAGATGCTATGCTAAAACGCGAGGTGGGAAGTGAGGCCAGGGCAAGGTTGCACCAGGAGGTGTGGAGTCCATGGTTAAGAAAGCAAATATAATGTTGTCATTTATCTCAAGAGGATTGGAATGTAAAAGCAGCAATGTGCTACTGAGACTTTATAAAGCTCTAGTTAGGCCCCATTTAGAATACAGTGTCCTTTTTTGGGTCCCACACCTCAGGAAGGACATACTGGCACTAGAGGGTTTAGAAGGTTGAGTGGAAATCTAATAGAAACTTACAAGATAATGCATGGCTTAGAAAGAGTGGATGCTGGGAATTTGTTTCCATCAGGCGGGGATACTAGGGCCCATGGGTAGAGCCTCAGAATTAGAGGGGGTCAATTTAGAATGGAAATGAGGAGACATTTCTTTAGCCAGAAAGTGGTGGGCCTGAAGAGTTCGTTGCCATGGAGTGCAGTGGATGCCGGAATGTTAAATGTCTTCAGGCAGAGATTGATAAATTCTTAATCTCGCAAAGAATTAAGGGATTTGGAGAGAGTGCGGGTAAGTGGCATTGAAATGTCCATCAGCCATGATTGAATGGCGGAGTGGACCCGATGGGCCGAATGGCCTAACTTCAACTCCTATGTCTTATGGTCTTAGGATTTAGAAGCCCAAGGGAGTCAGTAAATGAGACTCAGAGTATGGAATAAGACCCAAAGAGATGAGGCTTAGAAACGAGACTGGGACGTCAGGCTGATCTGGAGCAAGTCACTGTTCATGAGTCTTTAATTCCCTTCTTCTCAAAGTTAAATGAATCACAGGACATGGATGGGATGTTGGAGTTAGAAATTGATTGATTTAATTCAGCCTTTTTCTGGAGTGAGTGACACTCTTCACAGCAAACCCGACAATGGGCTGCTTGACCAGTAGTATTTTTCAGTTTCAGGTGGTTCTGAGTGTTGGAGCTCTGTCATTGCAGCTCCAGGACATTTCTGTAACAGGTCCTCAGGGTAATGTCCTACGCCCAATCATCTTTAGTTGCTTCACCAATGAACATTCCTCCATCAGAAGGTCAGAAGGAGGTGTTCACTGATGATAGCACAAAGTTCAGCACCATTTGCAACTCTTCAGAAACCCACGGAGACACGGGGAGAATGTGCAAACTCCACACAGACAGTCACCCAAGGCTGGAATTGAACCTGGAACCCTGGTGCTGTGAGGCACCAGTGCTAACCATTAATTGGGACCATTAGTGGCTGACCATGGTTTGTTTGTGGTAGCAGACTATGTGATGACAAGGTCTGGTATGTGGAAGTTAGGGTAAGGACATGGGCTAAAGTACTCAGACACTGAAATTATTGAACTCTATATTAAGTTCTGAAGACTGCAGGGTTCCAAATGGAAAATGAGGTCTGTTCTTCCAGCTTGCGCTGACCTGCATTGGAGCACTACAGCAAGCCCTAGGTAGAGATGATGGGCAGGGAAAAGGGTGGTGTGTTAAGTGGTAGGCACATGAAAGCTCAGGATCACTTTTGCAGCCAGAATGTAGGTGTTCTGTAAAGCTGTCATCCAGCCTGTGCTTTGCCTACCCAATGTAGAGGGGATCACAGTGTGAGCAGCGAATGCAGTAGACTAGATTGAGTGAAGTGCTCCTTCACCTAGAAGGTGTGTCTGAGCCTTGGATAATGAGGAGGGAGGAAGTAAATGGACAGGTGCTACACCTCCTGTGGTTGCAGGGGAAGGGTCTGTGGGGCTGTGGTGGTGGGGGTGAGATGGAGTTGGGAGTGAAGGAGGAGTGAACCTCCGTGTCCTGGAGGGAATGGTCACTGTGGAAGGTTGACAAGGGAGGGGAGGGGAATGTGTGTCTGGTGGTGGCATCCCACTGGAGATGGCAGGAATGATGGCTAATCCAGATTCTCTGGGTGTGGATACTGGTGGGATGATAGGTGAGGACAAGGTGGAACCCTATCAGTTTTGTGGGAGGGAAGAAAGGGGGTGAGAGCAGAAGTGCAGGAGATGGGTTAGACCCAACTGAGGACTCTGTCAACCACAGTGCTGAGGAATCCTTGGTTCCGGAAGAAAGTGGACATTTCAAAGGCCGACTGTAGAAGCTGGTATCATCTGATCAGAACATTTTCAGCCAGAATGGTGAGTTGGTGATCCTTCTCCACCCCCTAATGTGGTCCTGAGTATTATAAATGCTTTTCTTCATCCAATTTAATCACAGAATGTCAGAAAAGTGAGTGGTGACATTGAATACTGCAAAGGCTATGGGCCCTGACAATATTCTAACAACAGTACTGAAGAATTGTGTTGCAATTGGAGTTGGAGCACAGGGGCAAATGGTTATTGTGTCTGGAAGGCAATTACCTCAACTCCAGGACATCTCTGCAGGAGTTCCTTGGGGGAGTGTCCTGGGTTCAACCGGCTTCAGCTGCTCTATCAATGACCTTCCCTTCATCATAAGGTCAGCAGTGGAGATGTTCATTAATAATTTCAGCACCATTCACTAGTTCTCAGGTGCTGGAACAGCCCTCATACATACGCAGCAAAACCTGGACAACATTCAAGTGGCAAAGAACATCCATGTGTCCATCATGCCAATCAATAACTGTCTCCAGCAAGGGAGAATCTAACCATCACATGTTGACATTCAACGTCATTACCGTCACTGCTTCCACCATTATCAATAGCCTGGGGTTACCACTGACTGGAAACTAAACTTAACTAGCTATCTAATTACTCTGAATAGGAGGAACGGGGCAAAGTGAAAGATCTGCCTGATCATATCTGTGGCCCATGCCATTAGTCTGTGTATGTGACTGTCTGGCAAGATGGGATATGTTCCTAAAATTGTCTTTAAAAGATCTGTTTCAAGAACCAAAGACCAAAAAATAAACTTAAGAAAATGTAGGGGTAAATGTAGGGGAAATGGGTCTGGGTGGGTTGCGCTTCGACGGGTCAGTATGGATTTGTCAGGCCGAAGGGCCTGTTTCTACACTGTAAGTAATCTAATCTAAAAAAAAATCTGTCAATTTGCAGAATATATCCACTTGGTGTTGATACCAATGGTTTTCAGTGTGCTTGTTCAGAATTTTCCGACCAATTAGACAACACAGCAAAGAACAACTTTTACAAAACTCCAGGTCAGCAAACCCCAAAACAGAACAAGACATCAAGAAGGAAATAAAAAGCAGAAACTGTCTGAAGTACTCAGCAAAATATGGCAGCAACAGCAGCAGGAGAAACAAAGTTAGTGTTTCAGATCAAGGGCCTTCATTAGCATGAGGAAGCATTATGGATGTACAGTATCAGTTTGAAGTAAACCCAGGAAGAGGGTAAGGCAGGAGAGTGGGGCAAAAGCTGATGAACATTAATGAAGGAAGATGTAAAAGGGCAAATGTCACATCACTTGCATTTGTTCGGTCGGAAAGAGAGGGGGTATTGGAGGTGATTGCAAAAAACAAGGAGATGGCAGCAGGCATAGAAGCAAGGTGGTTTGTTTTTGTGGGTTTGATAGGTGTGTGTAGTGAACCTGCTGGAAATCAGACCAGCTACACAATGAGCATGGCTGCATGCAGTCACTTAAACTAAGTTTGCAGTGAAACACACTTATTCTGACAAGTGAGGTAAAAACAGAAAGTTCTGGAGAAACTGAGTAAGTCAGGCTGTGGAGAAAGAAACAGAGTTAATATTTCAAGGCCCATGACTCTTGTACAGAACTCAAGGGGGCAGAAAAATGTTGTTTCACCTGTTGTTGTAAAAAAGGGAGGGGGTGCGAGTGGAACAGATGTGGAGGGTGCCCAGAGCGAAAGACATAGGGGGTGTTAATGAAAGTAAAGGATTCAACATTGAGTTCAACAACATCAGAGTATGAAGACTGTTCTCCATTTGTTTGCATCTGTTGTTTTTGACTATTCTCACTATGATGGAAGCAGTATTTAGATCTATTTTACCTTTACAGTGCTTCTTTACTAACATCGGCGTTCCTTTTGTGTTTTGCTCCTGGAACTGTCACCATCTGGTTCCTTGCTCCTCCTCCTCCCCTTTTCATCAGCACCAAATGAAACAGCATTTTCCAGCCTCCTTCAGATTTAAAAAATGTCATTCGACTCAAAACATCAACTCTCCTTCTCTCTCCACAGATGTTGCTCGACCTGTTGAGTTTCTCCAGCACTTTCTGTTTCCATTTAAAATACTCCTTCAACATCAAGGAAACCAAGTAACAGGTCCCAACAGAATACTATTAATGCTTCAAGTCTTTCTCCCTATGTCATTTCTTACCTTATATGTACCTGTTTTAATCTTAGTATTATAATTTCTTGATAATGATTTTATTTCTTTATCCCTAAGGAACCTCCAGTGATAACTTGTAACAAATTAAGTGTTAACTTATTTAAACAAGTACTGGGCTGTTTTATGTTGAATCAACACAAATAAAAGGAGCTGCCTGAGTTATATTCATGTGCAGTTCATTGACCACACGGTGGACATAGCTACTGATCATGACAGAACTATGGCTAAATCTCTTCCTCAGTCCTAATTACACATCATATATCCAATCTTATGTGGTAAGGGTACTGGGGCTAACTGTCTCATCCCTGCCACCATACCAGCTGGAAACAATAAACTCAGCGCAGAGGAGAAACTACAGCTTGTGTCTTCGTGGTTTGTACTGAGTTCTGGGTGTTCATCAGTATACCATCTGGGAGGTGACACAACGTAATGCACAAACCTACAGGCAGGAAGGTGTTCCAACAGCCAACCAGAAGGACATCCCCACCTGGGTCCCATTTAAAGGGTAAAAAATGAACAGCTACAAAGAATTATGTTTAACTTAAAACAGCTTTGGGCTCCTATCATTTCTCTGAATCGTGATAATCTTTATGCAGGAAGTGGAAGAAGGATTGTGAATGCTGACTTGGAGGTTTATTGATTTTGACACTGTAAGGGATTTGCATTAGACATTAATACCAACACCAGCTTAGTGTGCTTCAGCTTTAGGTCACTTATACCCACTGGCATGAGTCAGTCAGAAAGCCAAACCCCTCATGAAGCTGAGTTTCAAGTAATAAGCTCAACAAACAGAATCTACAAGAATCAAACTGAGACTGATATTATTGTTCAATAGCTGTTTGAAATTTTAAAAAGTTCATTCCTACTTATTCCTATAAATAATACAGACAGCTACTAATTTGAGGAATTGTAATCTGGGTTCCCTACAACATTCTATTCATCAGTTTTCCAGGTTACAAAATGTTTCACAAAGAGTCTTTTTTTTCTTTCATTGCACATTTTCATTACATGAGTAGTTCTTCCATAATATGATCATTGCAGCTAATTGAATACTACTTGGTATATCCAAAGTTTATATATACATAACACATCTGATAGAATAAAACAGTGGAAAAGACTTCAGATGAGAATTGTAAACCCAGAGGTCAGTCCCAATTCTCATATGCAAGTATTATGACAAATGACCAAAGACCTAGTCAAAGAGGAATTACATTAAGTAATGTTTTAAAGGAGGAATGTGAGTTTAACAGATGGAGTAGTATAGGGAAACCATTACCAAGGCCTGGCAACCTACAGCTCAAGAGACACAAGTAGTCATCAGGGATTTATGTGTGGCACCTAAATAGATCCACAATGAACACATCTTTCAAATACTTAAATGAGTTTTCAGACAGCTAATCCCCAAGTGCTGGGGAATTTGTTGAAGATTGGCTTCCGAAATTCCTTGACTTGGAGACTGGCATGAGAGGATTGAAGATAGAGAGGGCTCACTGGGTCACAGCACAGTGGTCGGGTCTGGGTCAACGCCCTCATCCTTTCTTGGTATGGTTCCATATTACGGGATAAGAAGAGAGTCATGGAGGCTTCCAGACTCCAGGGGAAGGATCCAAAGGCCCTAATTTACAAGGGGTCTAAGATCATGTTTTTTCAGGACTTTTCAGCGGTGGTGATCCAGAAATGAAAATCGTATGATGGTGTCAAGAGAAGATTGAAGGAGCTTGGGAATCAGTACTCCCTGAGATATCCGGCAGTGCTTCGGATCACCTTAGATGGATCCATGCATCTCTTTGACGCATTGGAGAAGGCAAGAGACTTTGTGGACAAATTAACCTAATTTAAACAATTGTAGTATGTGTAAATATCATTGCTTGGGTATGCGTTTATCATTCTGTAAAAGAAATGGAAGAAATCTGGTTGGAGTTTTGTTTTTATCCTTTTCTTCCATTGATAATAATTTGGTTCAAACTATGTCTGGTGGTGGTTAAGATGTACATTTTTAAATTTCTAAGGACATACCAAAGGATGGGTGGGGTATTTATTCCCTTTTTTTCATGAAAGAATTTTTTTTATTCATACTGATATTCCATGGGATGCTTATTCTTTTCAGCTTGTGCTTGAGATGCAGCTCTAGCTGGGAGAAGTGAAGGTGGTTGAGATGGTTAGATGTCTATTTATGGGCAGTTTGGGACGGATAGTTGCCCCCTGCGGGCAGGGGGTGAGTTCCCCTACTCAGCGCTATTGGCGCTTTATATGTTGGTTTGTTTTCTGGTTTTTGTCGTTTTTTATTTTTAATAATTTTGTATGTTTGTTAAATGTAGTGGTTTTAGCTTATGTAGTTTTTATATTTGGTGGATCATGCGACACTAAGGCTCAGCAATTTGTGGTTCGGGTTCCTCCTCTCTGGAATTTAAATGTGAATGCAGAAGATTATGGCTAATGATTTGATTAAATGGTGTACCAGGAATATCAAGGGAAGTCACTCACTAATTCAGAGGAAAAAGGTACTCTTGAGTCTGAGAAGGGAGAAAGTTGATATTGCTTTGTTACAGGAGACACATTTGGATGACAAGGAGCATCTGAAATTACAGCAGAATGGCTTTGACCGAGTTTATTTTTCATCATTTAATACCAGAAGTAGGGGAGTGGCTATATTGGTTAGGAAAAATCTCTCATTTAAATTGTTGGAATGTGTTAAAGACACATACGGGAGGTTTGTAATTTTTAAAGCCTTGATAAATGGGGAAGAATATGGCATTTTAAATGTTTATTGTCCCCCAGCTCATCCTCTTAAATTCTTGGTAGATGCTTTTTCTAAACTGATATGTCTCAAGTCTCAGCACATCATTATAGGAGGAGATTTTAACTGCCTCATGGACCCCACAGTAGACAGGTTGCCTAAAGGTCCCTCGATACCCTCTGCACAAACTAAACAGTTATTGGGTTTGTGTGGGGAATTAGGGTCAGTGGACGTCTGGAGGTGTCTCCACCATATAGGTAGGGATTTTATGTTTTTCTCTAATCTGCATAGATGTCACATGAGGATTGATTTTTTTTTTCTGACCCCTGTGGTAACCCTGGATCTGGTGGCATCCTGTACGATCGGTAACATTGCCATCTCTGATCATGCTCCAGCGTACCTTGTTGGGACGGACCCGTAGGGTCTCGTCTCCACGTGTTCTTTTGGAAGGAGAGATCAGACCGGCTATAGCTTGGAGCAAAAACACCGTTTATTACAGAATCAAGACTGGCAAACTATACAACGAATTCAAAGGCATGCAATTCGTTGGAGAAGGCGTTCTGTCTTTCTCTTCGGATCTGGTGCAGTTATACTTCGCGCTTCCTCGAGTTCCCGGTCAGGTTCCCCTCGTTCGGTTCTCTCATTGGTCGGTTCACCTGTCTGTGAAGGGATTAGTGTCTCTATTGGCTGCCCCGAGATACCTGTCCAGCTCCTGCTGTGCTGAACAATGGGTAGACATCCTGGGTTCAGCAGTTTCCGATCTTGTAAATTAAAAGCTTATTGTTTGGAAGGGTTTCCTCATTGCTATGCGCCTGGCTGTCTGGGTGTTCACAATAGTTCTCCATAGTTGAATATACAGGTATTATCATTTAACACAGGACCCGAATGAGTTTGACGTCAGCGGAGGCATTAGCAAGTACTTTATCAATCAAGTGTAGTATCGGTGCGATTTACACTATCCGATAGTTACCGGTTTCCTTTATTAACAATGAGAGTGTAACAGGATGATCTGAAACTGACAGACATGTTCTAATCCCCCAGGAATGTGGCCTCAGGCAGTCAGTCCTGCAGTGGCTGGGTTTACTTTACATGGCTGTGTTTTAGCTGGTACCTGACAGTGTCTGCTTTAATAGTGGTGCTCCCCTCCCTAGCCCCAATGTAGGTACCCCGATAGCAGATTATCCCCAACATTCCCTCCCTTGGCCTCGAAAGAGGCCACACCCCCTTATCCCGTAAGGAACGCAACCCCACGAGGCGACCGGTGTCCGGTGTTGTATCGACCAGACTCACCGGTTCTAAGGAGACAGTCATGTGGGGATGAAGGGTGCCCTGAAAAACGCGCCGCTACACAATTAAGCAATGGATGGTCACAGCTGCATGCTAAGCTAAACTAATAGTTGAAGTAATTGAGGCAGTGTCTGCAGAAATAACGAGAAGCACAGGATTAGACAAGCATTTCAATAAGTCATTCAGAGCTGGCGGAATGTACGCGAGTGCGTTAGAATGAGTAAGCCATTTAGTAAATGCAAGTCTGTAGTCCAAAGAGCCGGCAAATGTAAATAGGCGTTGTAAGTTTGGAAAGGGAGTAGGAACAGCCTGGTACCAGCAGGTAGGTACCCGCTAGAGATGTGAAACCCAGTGTGAAACTGTACTGTGCCCCGGTGGTCCCGTAGATCAGTATGTTCCAGAGAGCAGCAGTGCTGTCCAACCGTCCGACACGGATGCAAGCAGGCAGAAATCTCATCAAATGGAGATGAACGGAGGCCACCCGTTCCGATGTCAATGGGCGACTGTGCCTGTCTTAGGTTGTCCCTCGCCGAGGGATCTTACCCGTCATTGGCTAACCAGTCGTGCTGCATTGAGTAATAAATGGCGACATCCATTTCACCGCCACAAGGACAGATGTGGGCAGCTCAGTAGCATGGTCAGTGGCCTCCGAGAGTGGCTGAGGCCAGTCAGGAATATTGGACAGTCCGCAAGGGCCGCTTGCGAGAACAGCAGTGTTTCGATTGCCAGGGCGCACAGTACATCTCCCCCACCCGCTGTTATGGGAGGATCAATTCACATATCCCCAATTTAGACGGGCAAAATAAATGAGTAGGGGCTCTTTGGACAACCAGGCTTCATTCAATGTACATGAAGATGAAAATTTAGTCATGATCACAACAGGATGCACAACAGGATCATATGAATTCGAAAGAAAACCATTGAGGGAGCTGGCACGCCTCGGAGAGATAGCCTCTACTACGCCCGAACCCCGAGCTCATGCAACGGCGGTACCATAGCAATGAAGAAAAGAATTGGGAGGTCCCCACTCGCCCGCCCTTATCGCAACCAGCCGTAAGCAAGAAACCCGGTATCATGGCTCACAAGCAGAAGTCGCATTACAGCATGTATTGGATATGTCCCTGTCCGTTTGTAGGAGGTCACAGACAGGCTGTCGTGTTGTCGGAGTTGGTGGCAGCGGCGTCTCCTGGTGGAGCTCAACGTATGGGGGTCCGGTTGAAAAGTAATGATACCTCATCACCTTTAAACCAGTGAGATGGGGCTGTGGGAATGCAGTAAAAAGGAGTCCCCGCATCACCAGGGTGATATATGGCGGAGTCAGTCAGGAACTATGTGACTACTATGGGAAATAAAGTGTTGTGTTGCATAGGGTGTTTGGGGTGGCATGTCTGGGAGACCGGAATGGACGGGAGGCGGTCCCCAAATTCTCCAGTCAGTACTCCTGAACATAAGGTTTGTGCTCATGTGGACTGTCAAATGCAACCAGGAAGAGTGTACTCAACCATTTGTGTAAGAGGAATGGGGGCAGATATAAAAAGACAATGGTGAAAATAATGAAGGTAGTCTGAAAGCCTTAACCATTCTTATGAGTTGCGGACCTGTACGTGGCAGTATTTCAATGAAAAATATCCACCAAAAGGAGTCACATAAAAATAGAGAGAACTCTGTGTGAGGTAGACGGAGTGGTTTCATGTAAGGGAAGGGGTACAACTTTACACAAAGGAAGTCAGAGGGATTCGTGATCTCAAATCAGAGAAAAAGGCTCCCCAGCACGGGCTGCCACAAAAAGGCAGTCGAGGCAGGGGTAGCCAGATTATACCATAGGTGTTTTAATGTTCGTCGAATTACGAAGAGGCAGAGGAAAAATGTAAAAAACGTAATCATGACACTGGTCCAGTGTCGGTGAGGTAATTGCGGGGAGCAGTCACGCAAAAGGTGTCAAGTCGCAATATTCTGACAAAGTTAAAATCAAGTGTGCGCGGACTGTGGAAGACAATTAGTAGGATAATCCGTGTCAATTTGAGCAGCAGCACTACACGGGGTAGATGAAAGTCGGGACACTGATATAAATGCAAGATAGTACGAGTGGCAGTTATGACTCGGTGGGAATGTGTGCTAGCAGCTGCAGGAGCACAGGCGCCTGCATGTTTTAAAACGCAATGTTTGAAGAGTAAAAACATTCGTCCAGAAGTTGTGTCGAAAAAATAGAGTAAGTCCCTCGAGAGGGAAGTGGGATTGGTAATAGTGAGAAGGGAACCACAATAGACTGCATAGGGGAAGGCAAACGGTACGCTTTGATAATGCACAGTAAGGGACACAAGTAGTTTCGATTAGCATACCGGGGAACTGCCGGTGCGCGGGGCGCACAACCAATGGTGTTGTCGTAGGATAATCGTTCGATGAGGCGCCCATGGAGACCGTTTAGTATAAAGGTGGAAATGATGAGGATCCCCATCAACTCTGTGGTAATAGGACAATAGAGCAGGTGAAATTCCAGTGTGTGGTTAGGGAAGACAAAGCGCAGGAGATGCCCCTAGCCTCACCGGGCGCGCAGAATAAGCGGCAAGGTAGCCGAGAACCCCCTTTAGCAAGCAGAGCGGGATTGTCGCCCCTAGACAGTTGGGTAGGATATTGGAGCGATCCGCGACCGTGAGGCAGAAAGTATTGGTAACATCAGGAAAGGCGCCTATACAGTGGAGAAAGACCGATGTAGCCACAAAGGGGTTGAGCCACCTGCTAAAGGGCCCAACCTTATCCTGGCGGCTATTTGCCCGCTCGGAGCGGAGTGCATGATAAACAAGGTGGATCTCTTAAGATAAGGCTGAATGAAGAGTTTAGAGAGCGGAATAAAGTACACGAAGAGTAAGGATATTAGTGAAATGGACCCATGTCGGGCCGTAGCTCAGACTGCACCTCCCCATCAGGTCGTGTCTCATCGAGTGATTTTAGAGATATATTAGGTTCTGCTGACCTGGAGCAATGAGAGAAGTGGTGCGTGTAGTGGCGTATGTGTTTCCAGCCAGCTCGGTACAAGATATGATGTTGATGATTATGGAGCGGGGCCGTTATCACTGGGAGCCTCATGAGCAAAGCAAAACTCTGGGCAATTGGGAGATTTGTGGTGGTACGAAGTTGGACCAATTCCCTGAGGGGGCTTGTTGCCCTGAATGAGGCGCCGAACGAGAGGTGCAAGGACGATCCTGACCTAATGAAGAACCTGCTTATGAGAGGGGCCGTGTGCTCTAGCCAAAGGAGTGTGCGCAGGTGCTGCGGGCATGTTGGAAAGGAGACAGAGAGAGAGGGAGTCTCAAAAAGCTGGTCGGACAGATCAGGACAGAAATTGGCTGTGCAGCAGTCTCCTACGTGAAATACATAAAGATTTGATGAATTTGGGGAAGTAGCAGACTTTAAAAGATAGATACCCCTAGGAGAGGATTCATAGAGGAACCTGGTCACCCTGCCGTTCTCAGTGCGAACCTGTGCGTCGCAAAAGCTATGAATAGATGAATTGGCGAGGAGTACTCGCAATTGAAAAGACTGAAGGATTTGGGCAGGGCATGAGGGTTGGGAAGTCCTGGTAGCAAACCTCAGGGAGCTTAAAACCTTAAAAAGAGATGGAGCGTGGGGATCAGCGGATCCTCAATTCAGTGAGAACCGGGTGAATTCAATGCAGGCTGAGTGAAAGACAAGGCTAAGACGACCTCAGATCCGGCGGTGAACATAAAGTGTGTAGGTTTGGGAGGAGACGATGAAGGGGCGTGACCATGGCGTGGGGAATGGGGAGCGGGGGTGTAGGATAGGGCAGTACAATCGGCAAGAGGAGTCTGTACGAGATTCCACTGGGGAAGGTTTGGTAGTGTCTGGCAGTTACCGGTTGCATATTCAAAGCATCGGAGAGTGTAGCTTCAGCCAGGTAGACTGGCTGGCATCTTCACCCCGCACGGTTGCCAATACCTGCTTTAAGGACTGGAAATGGCAGTGTCTGTGGCAGCAGTAGCTCAACCCTCCCTAGCCGCAAACTTGAGGAAGGGGGGACAAGTAGCAGGAGGAAATTGCTTTAAAATGAGCATCCATAATGCTTTAGCGAAAGAAAAAGTCTGTGGACTTGGGAGAAAGGATAAAAATGGGTTCGTGAGAAGGGGCAGAAAAATTTGGAGGGCATAGACGGAGGAAGGAGTAGGTGGGCCCCCCCTCGTTCTTGGCACTTTGTGAACACGAGGGGAAAAGGGATGGCCTAAACAACCATGTCGGCGGACAAAAAGATGAGTGAGAGGCCGCGAGGAAAAGAGATGGGCCAAGCACCCTGCTGTGTGCTGAGTAGCACGTCCTAGTTGGAGGCCTGAGGCCTGTGACCAGCGGGGGAAAAAGAGAGAGAGACAAAAATAAGTGGGTTGGGGGATATTTGGGCAGTGGGACGGCCAAACACTGGACATACAAAACATTGTAAATGAAAACGCACAGTATGGCGATACGGCAATGCGCATGTTGTTGGTCGGGACGTTATAGTTAAAAGTAAAAGGTACAACCTGTCAAACAAGATGTGGTTAGAGGCATGATTCATATCGATATCCTAGTAACTGAAGAGGACCTGTTCATCGAGTAATCCCATGGAGTAGGGCAATGACGCTTGAGAGACCCATCGGTGTAGTGGTGGCGCGGTAGTTGAGCTAAAAGGGGTGGCGGAGCGTCCGCAGGCGAGCAGCCCCTTCTAGACTGTGCAATCCTGCCAAGAGTGAGCATTTGCGCCAAAAGCGAACGGGCACCGCCCCAACTGAGCGTTCGCGCCAAAAGTCAGCTGGCCCCGCCCAACCTGATCCTTCGCGCCAAAAGCAAGAAAGCCCGCCAAGAACTAAGGTGACCTGCCCAGAGAAGGGTGACCCGCCAAAACTAGGGTGAGCACGGGACACCCCGGGATTTGCCGTCGTAGGATTCCACAACCGTAGTGTTATTAAAATAAAAAGCTCCACCATCCCTTCCTGCGCCCCCTCCCTACATCCAGGTATTCCTTTCCAAGTATAAGAGTAATTAAAAGTGATAGTGGGGGAACAAGCGGTATTTAATCCTAAAAATCAAGACGAGACTATGGAGAAAAATCCCAGACCATTAAGTGATCAATCCCAAACCGCTAAGTGTAGGGAACAACACTCACGTACTCCGACAGCAGTAAAACTGCTTTCGGCTGCTGGGCGGCTTCCCACGGTCCCTCTCCGTCACTCAGGCTGTCGGCGCCGGTCCACTGTACACCGAGACCTGGGATGAAACATTTGCTGCGACACCTCCGTTCGCCACGTCTGTTAAAAATCACTGCACTCACTCACTCACTCCCTCCCTCTCTCACTGGGCCGGCCCCACACTGGTTTTCATCCACATACATGCCAATCCACGCATACTGTCGGTGTGTCCGTACTCTCGTCTCAGCCTGTCGCAGTCCCTTGTCCCTAGTTTTAGTGACATGTTTCGAGGCATTATATCCTCGCAGAAACTGACAATCTGTGTGAAATCATAGCAAATCTCGGTCAGGGGCGTCCGAAATGGCTGGGGCCGTGGTGGAGGTACAGTGGCCCCCTTGCCACTGCGGGTTGAATGTGACTAACAGTTTCGTCTTCCACCCCAGGGATTTATCGGTGGTCAGTGGTGCCCAATCAGTAGGGGGTTTCCCTAGGGCTATTGTTTGCCGCACTGAATATTGCGGCGAGAGTAGGAGACTGTTTAAAATCTTGGTCATTAGCGCCGTATCTGTGAAGGTCTCTTTTAGTCTCGTCAATATCAGGTCTTTTTGGGCGGGCGCTTGGTTAAACACTTGATCCAGTGCTGTCTTGTGCACTGCTACACTGTCCAGTAATAAATGGGCATGCGAAGTTACGTCTGTGCCAACCGTGAGGTGCCACCAGGGCACTCCGGGGCGTAATGGTCGAAATTGGGTCATTTTTGGTGGTCCAAAGTTCAAGTCCCCCATGACGGATCTCACCTGGTGGGTACCGCTTTAAAAACAGAGCTTTTTTCAAAAGCCTGACCTTTGCGTGGCAGATCTCTGCTCTTAACAACTGGTCTAAGGCAAACGCCTGTGCAGGTAAACCCTAACCAGGAGATGAGATCCGCCCTCTGTCCCCTTAGGATGCTAGCAGCGAGTGTGTCTATCGATAGTTGTCAGAGTTAAAGTGCTTATTAAAAAGAGAAAGGATCCAATCAGTCAAGTGCGGTCAGCGCTGTATTAATTAATTTCAAAAAGCGTCCAGGCTCCGTAAGCCACACTGTACCTTAACTCAGACCCAGAGTTTTTTTCCCCACTAGCGCGTCGGGCCCGACAAAATCCCCCATTCAGAAGAAAATTACTGCAGTACTGGACGTCTCGTGTATCAGAGCCTTCGTTACCTCTGAAGACAGTCCATCAGGGTACCTTGTTACCTTCGAAAATTGGCCGTCAGAGCACTTTGTCACCTCTGAAAATTGCCCGTCAGAGCACTTTGTCACCTCTGAAAATTGGGCTGCCGGAACCACTTGTGACCTCCGGGAAAAACACACTTTAAAAACTCAGGAACCGCGTCCAGGATCCGAAATCCACGCATTAACTTAACTCAAAAACTTCATCCAGGATCCAAAATTCACGTATTAACTCAACTCAAAAACTGCGTCCAGGATCCAAAATTCACGTATTAACTCAACTCAAAAACTGCGTCCAGGATCCAAAATTCACGTATTAACTCAACTCAAAAACTGCGCATTAACTTAAGGCTAGCCATGGATCAATTAGTCACTTCAGTACCGCGAAAACAGGCAGGTATTAGTGAAGAAGTGAGAAAATAGCTTACCAGTATGGACTCTGCAACGTTGCTGCCAAACTGATTTAAAAGTACTGTTTGTGTTGGTGAGGATCAGGGAGCAGACAAAGACTGACTAACTAAAAAATTTACCTACTGGAAGTCTTTGCTTTAACAGGCGCTTCCTGACCTTTTAAAAGTTCGGCCGAAAGTTTGTCTGCCCTCTGGTCCGCCAACGTGGCCAACTTGTGGTCGTCTCTTTCCCTTCCCACGGTCAGGCTCACCATCTGTTGGGACGGACCCGTAGGGTCTTGTCTCCACGTGTTCTTTTGGAAGGAGAGATCAGACCGGCTATAGTTTGGAGCAAAAACACCGTTTATTACAGAATCAAGACTGGCAAACTATACAACGAATTCAAAGGCATGCAATTCGTTGGAGAAGGCGTTCTGTCTTTCTCTTTGGATCTGGTGCAGTTATACTTCGTGCTTCCTCGAGTTCCCGGTCAGGTTCCCCTCGTTCGGTTCTCTCATTGGTCGGTTCACCTGTCTGTGAAGGGATTAGTGTCTCTATTGGCTGCCCCGAGATACCTGTCCAGCTCCTGCTGTGCTGAACAATGGGTAGACATCCTGGGTTCAGCAGTTTCCGATCTTGTAAATTAAAAGTTTATTGTTTGGAAGGGTTTCCTCATTGCTATGCGCCTGGCTGTCTGGGTGTTCACAATAGTTCTCCATAGTTGAATATACAGGTATTATCATTTAACACAGGACCCGAATGAGTTTGACGACAGCGGATGCATTAGCAAGTACTTTATCAATCAAGTGTAGTATCGGTGCGATTTACACTATCCGATAGTTACCGGTTTCCTTTATTAACAATGAGAGTGTAACAGGATGATCTGAAACTGACGGACATGTTCTAATCCCCCAGGAATGTGGCCTCAGGCAGTCAGTCCTGCAGTGGCTGGGTTTACTTTACATGGCTGTGTTTTAGCTGGTACCTGACAGTGTCTGCTTTAATAATGGTGCTCCCCTCCCTAGCCCCAATGTAGGTACCCCGATAGCAGATTATCCCCAACAACCTCGTGGTTAAAATTAAGGATGTTATAGTGGATTCAAGGTACTGGCGAATGGACCTCTTTATTCACATGGACAGCAAGGTTGTGGAGCATTTCTCTAGGGAATTTCAGGCATTTCTAGACATCAACATAAGCTTGGTTGATAGCTCATCTGTTCTCTGGGAAACTGCCAAAGCTTATGCCAGAGTGTTAGTTATTTCATATTCCACAAGTAGGAAGTGGCAGAAGGGTGAGCAACAACGTCTCCTTGAAGCACGGTTGAAGGCAGCCGTGAAGGCCTATTTTGACAGACCCTCGTTGGTCAAACTACAGAGGATTACGGCACTGCGGTCTACACTAAATTCCGTGCTCACACAGACGGCAAAGAAGAAGCTGGCTTTTGCAAAGCAAAGGTTATACGAGTATGGTGACAAACCAGGCAAATACTTAGCATACCTTGGCAGAAAGAGAAGTGCCCCACAAACCATTACGACGATTTGGGAAGGGGCTGGGAACCTAATATGTGATTGTAAAAAGCTTAATGTGGCATTCCAGAGATTCTACTCTAAGTTATATCATTCTGAGAATTGTGGGGAGGGGCAGGCCACAATGGAATCCTTTTTTAGAGATCTTGAAGCTCCCAGGTGTGACTCCCAAACAACAGTCCTTTCTCATTGCCCCATTATCAGAGCAAGAAGTGCAGGAAGCTGTGAGGCAGCTTCAGAGTGGAAAGGTGCCTGGTCCTGATGGATCTCCCAGTGAATTCTATGAGGAATTTATAAATATCCTGTCAGGCCCGATACTGAAATGTTTAACGATTCATACAGTCATGTTTGTCTCCCACCATCTCTGAGAGTGGCCAATATTTCACTTATCCTTAAAAAAAGGGAAGGATCTGGAAGAATGTGCTTCACACAGGCCCATCTCGTTCTTAAATGTGGACTTCAAAATCCTCTCCAAGGCTCTTGCGTTAAGGCTGGAGACTGTGTTACCTTCTATTTTTAAGACGGGCTTCATAAAGGATCGCAGATCCTCCAATAATGTTAAGAGGCTGCTGAACATAACTCAAGCATGCCAACAGCAGTCAATATAGGGATTGGTGATTTCTTTAGATGCAGAGAAGGCATTTGACCAAGTTGAGTGGCCGTACCTTTTCTTTACTCTAGACTGGTTTGGTCTGGGTGAAGTTTTCATAAGATGTATAAAGGTTCTCTACGGTGTACCTCTCATTGCGGTCATTACCAACAGGGTACGATCAAGCAATTTTAATATTTCTAGGGGCAGCCGGCAGGGCTGTCCCCTTTCACCATTACTTTTTACGTCAGTGATTGAGCCGTTGGCAGAGGCCATTCGTGGGGATCTCAATATATCAGCTCCAGAAGTGGAGTCAAAATTACATAAGATCTCACTGTATGCAGATGATGTTCTAATTTTCTTGACAAATCCAGCAGTCTCAGTGCCTTGCCTGATACAGTGCATTCATGCGTCTGGCGCTTTTTCAGTGTATAAGATTAATTTTTCTAAATCAGAGGCTATGCTTATGGGTGGTCTTACGAAAGAGTTGGCTCTTGAGAGTGACTATAGATTCCCATTTAGGTGGTCACAGGGGGGCTTTGTGTATTTGGGCATATTCATTACTCCAGTTCTGGATTGGCTGTTCAAAGCCAATTTTACTCAATTATTTGAAAAAATTAAACAAGATCTCCAAAGATGGGAGGCTCTTCCAGTCTCATGGTTGAGTAGGATAGCACTTATTAAGATGAATATTCTCCCTCGTTTGCTATACCCTATACAGATGCTCCCCCTGATTTTCAATAAACAAACACTCAGGAGACTGAACAGTTGGTTCAGCTCCTTTATCTGGCACCGTAAACAGCCCCTCATTAAATTAGCCAAACTGCAGTTGCCTCACAGATTGGGGGGAGTAGACCTTCCAGACATTAAAAATTACCAATTAAGCTCATTTTTGACCTATGTGAGTGATTGGGTTTGTGGGGACCCTCTTTCAATATGGCTAGATATCAAAGTCTCCCAGGCAAGGTGCCCCGTTACCAGTTTGCTGTTTTTGGACAAGGTGTGGACAGTTAGGGAATATTGCCATAACCCAATAGTCATCAATACTGTTAAAGCATGGAGGGCAATTCGGCAGAAGGAAGGTAATATTGGCAAAACATCTTTGTTTACACCTTTAGTGGGTATGCCGAGTTTTCAACCAGGTATGATAGATTCAGGATTTAAACGTTGGGCAGCTAGGGGTATATCCTGTATGGGTGATTTATTTGAGGGACGTGTAATGATGACCTTTGATCAGTTAGTACAGAAGTACGAATAACCTAATAGAGACCTCTCCTTTTTTTCCAAGTTTAGGATTTTATTCAAAAAAGACCACACTTTTGACTGATCCCTACAAATCTGACATAGAAAGAGGAGTACTAAGGGCTAAGAGTACACTCTCTGTCAGTACTCTATATCACCAATTTGGGGGTGCCACCTCAGATGAGTCTGATCAACTCTGCAGGATGTGGGAAAGAGAACTGGGTGTTGAAGTTTCTTCAAAGGCATGGGAGGATATTTGGGAGAATGCAAGGAAGATATCAATTTGCAATAGGACCAATGCTTTACAGTTGAAGATTCTCCACAGGGTCCACTTAGCTCCAGACAGTTTGTCAAAATTTAAACCAGGGGTATCTTCAGCATATCCCAAGTGCAAGATCTGTATGGGTACTCTTACCCATTGTCTTTGGTCTTGTGACAGGCTTCAAACATATTGGAGCGCTGTGGTGGGTGCAATGGAGAGGAGTTTAGGTGTAGGGGTGGGGAAGGACCCTATTTCACTCCTTTTGGGCCTACCCATTGTATTTCCTGCAGACTTGCATAAGGAAAAAACTTTTCAATATTCTTACATTCTGTGCAAGGAAGAATATCTTGCTAGGTTGGATATCAGAAAACCCCCAGGCATGTCAGGTTGGTGGAAGATTGTTATGGAGCATATTCCCCTGGATTTTCTCACAAATATGGTACACCACAAAACTGAGAATTTTTGTAAGACATGGCAACCCTTTTTGAAATACCTGGACATAGATTTATCTGCCACACTAACAAGGGCTTTTAGAAAGTCGTAATGATTGTGTTTCATGAGTCCAATATCCAGGGGGGAGGAGCTGTGAATGTGTGAGTGTTTTATTTGGGTGGGCTGAGTTATTATTATTTATTTAGTTAAATAGCTAGTTTAGGTTTTTTTTCAGTTTTATACTTCTCTATGTATGTTTATGCATTTGTATAGGACTTGGGTTGGGGATTTTTTTTATTATTTGGGTTTAGTTTCGTACTATTTTTGTACTGTTTTGAATTGCATTGTTTTGTATTTGTTGTAAATTTAAAAATCTACTTTTTCTTAAAAATATATTAAAAAAGCTTTGGTGGAAACTGTGTACTCCTTGAGGGACACTGGAACTTGAACATACCCATGGAAGATGGGCAGACAGTGGGCCTAGATAACCACCTCCATGGCCTGTTAATGGCCAGCCTGACCAGGCCCAAGAGCAGACTCATGAGGAGATCCCGGAAAAGCGCAGCAGGTCAGGCAGCATTCAAAGGGTAGGAGAATCAACGTTTCAGGCATGAGCCCTTCTTCAGGAATTCTGAAGAAGGGCTCATGCCCGAAACATCGATTCTCCTGCTCTTTGGATGCTGCCTGACCTGCTGTGCTTTTCCAGCAACACATTTTCAGCTCTGATCTCCAGCATCTGCAGTCCTCACTTTCTCCTCGAGGAGATCCTCCAACCTGCCTCCACACCCCTCTGCACTGGGAAGATCAGGAGCATGGGGCTGGAGTGCAACCAAAAACAGAGCAAAAAAAAAGTTCTTCAGGTTACTGAAAAGGAGTGCAAATGCCCACAACGAATATATACATGTTCCACAGATCCACAGCACCATAAAACAAACAGTTGGGCTGGGAATCCGTGAAATATCCACAACCTCCAGTATTCCCTGTTTATTATTTTGAGGAGATTCTAACGTCCTGGTTATATTTTTTTTCTGAGGAAATTCTACTTTCCTGATTATATTATTTTACCCCCTGTTTATATATCTTTTTAAACAATAAAGAACAAATGTCTTCTCTAAACAAGAGGAAAGAGAAAGCTCTCCTCCTCCAAAAGAAAAAGCAGAAGCCAGCAGCAGCAGCAACCAACAGCAGTACCACTGACTGTAGCACCAGTCAGCACAGAGTCAGTACACTAAACTGAGGTACCCACTATTTTTGTTTTATTTTATTAAACAAATTACAAAAGTTTACAAGAAAACAATTACAGCTGTACACAAGAGACAGCAATTTTACAAGGGAGAGGAGCAGCAAAGCTAGGCCCCAAACCCTACTGTTCAACCAGTTTACACGGAGATAAGGACAAACCTCAAATCCCAATTCCATATATGACAAGACAGTGACAATGACATGTGTACATTAGACAATACAGTTACATACAAAAGTGCAGACAATACAGACCCAGCAAGCCCCTGCCCCTCCCACCTTCCTACCACTCTAAGGCAGCCAGCCCCTACCCACCTTCCAGTTCTCAGTCCACCCCATGCCCCTTCCAGTTCTCAGTCCACCCTCACACACCTTTTGACCATCTCTAGGACAGCCCACCCTGGTACTCGCCCAGGGTCACAGCGGTCAGGACGGCCTACCCACCTTCCGGCTTCACTAACCACCCTCAGCATCTTTCAACCACCTCTGGGGCAGCCCGCCCCGGTACCTGCCCGGGGTGACAGCGCTGAGGATGGCTACCCGCCTTTGGATCTCGGTCTGCCCCTATGTACCATTGGGCTCTCACCCACCCCGGTGCACCTCTGACCAGTGGGCTATCCTAGCACACCTTTCGACCACCTCTAAGGCAGCCCATCCCCTTCCCTGTGACGACAGCACGTAGGGTAGCCCACAAGCCTTCCGGATCTCAGCCCACCCCTACGCACCTTCTGGCTCTCGGCTGCTCTGACACCTTTCGACCACCTCTAGGACAGCCCGTCCCGATTATCCCTTATCAGGACGACAGCGCTCAGAACAACCTACTCACCATCTGGCTCTTGGCGTGACTGGCATCAGGATGGCCTACCCACCCTCCAGCTTTCAGGACAGCCGACCTACCTTCAGGTTCACTGGATGGCCTACCCATCTTCCAGCTCTCAGGGTGACAGCTTTCAGGGCGATGCATGAGCCTCCCAGCTCACAAGGCCTGCCAAACCCAGGGACACACAAGACAGTGCAGGTGATAGTTCCAGGAAACATCACAAGACAATTAATTACCACACATAATAAAAAAAGGGTCCTTTCTGGTACCCAGTCCAACTCTATACATAGAGTCTTCAAGACATAGAATCCATTGCCAGGAAGAGTCCACTCCAGTACACAATGTACATGGGCAGAAAGAGTCCGCCCCAAATTGCAGAGTCCATTGCTAAAAACAGAGTCCACAACCAAGGGCAGAGCCCACTCCTGAAGGCAGCAGATGCACACCCCACAGCACACACAGCTGTTCAGTCTCTGTAAAGTCCTGGCCCAGCCTTGGAGAGCCAGGCCCACTCATAGGAATGCATTACAGGTGTAGTTAACTCACAGGGGTTTGATCTTCTCCTGAAGGAATGGTCTTCTCCCAAACTGCAGGATACAGCAACTGCTCACCTCCCAGCGCGCGCACACACACGTTTTCAATCTTCAGAGGCCCAGTCCCAGGGCTAAGCCTCCCCACAGGAATAGCTCCTCTGGTAAAATGGATGTCTTTCATAAGGGCTCAATCCAAACACCAATAAAAAGTGAAGACACATACAAAAAAGCAAAAACTAGAGTCCAAGGGCTAAGCCCTATCATAAAATTAACATTGCTCTTTTCTCAAAGGAGTAAAACAAGAAAAAAAAAGTGTAACACACAGGCTGTAACCAGCCAGTGAAACAACAATCCCCTAATGAGAACTGAGTTACACCTGAAACACATTACATGCATCAGGAGTTTAACAATCAGTCCTCACTAAGAGGAATGCCAGTTAACAAACTGGCTAAATAATTCAGCCAGTTCAGGAATCAGGTTTCACCCTCCAAAAAAGGAAGGGGAAACCAACAGTAACACACTGACTGTAGCACCAGCCAGCACAGAGTCAGTACACTAAACTGAGGTCCCCTCTTTATTTTTTTTTTTATTTTCTTTTTCCAGTGACAAGCAGTGCTCTTACACTCCTGTTCGTTTTTTTCTTTTTTTAATATTTTTTTAACCCCCCACACTACCGCATAACTGCGGTAGTGCTTATTTTTTCCACTGCACCCATGGTGTGTGTGTGCGCAGGTGTGAGACACAGTGAAAGACACAAAGTATACAAATCTTTATTCAATTTCCACCACCAGGAAGATTGGAAAAACCCCCGAGTGGCAAATGACAAGCCGTGCCCTTCACATCAAAGGGCAATGCTATCTCCTGTTTATTTTTATTTTGCACCCATGGTGTGTGTGTGTGCAGGTGATTGCCAGATTATATATATTTTTTTGTGACACACAATGTGTACAAATCTTTATTCAATATCCACCACCAGGAAAAATAGGAAAACACCCGAGTGGCCAATGACAAGCAGTGCCCTCACATCAAAGGGCAATGCTGTGTGATCAAAACAGTGATGGGGAGGATCTCCTGTTTATGTTTTTTTGTTTGTTTTTTTTTCTTTTCTCTTTTTTTTCCTCTTATTGAGAATCCCCTTTTTTTTTCTTTTTTTTCCCTCCCCACACTACCGCCTAACTGCGGTAGTGCTTACTTTTTTCCCTAGCACCCATGGGGTGTGGGTGTGTGTGTGTGTGTGTGTGTGTGCGCGCGCGCACGCGTGCAAGTGTGAGACGCAGTGAGAGACACAAAGTGCACAAATCTTTATTTAATTTCCACCACCAGGAAGATAGGAAACACCCGAGTGGCCTGTGACAAGCAGTGCCCTTTACATCAAAGGGTAATGCTGTGTGATCAAAACAGTGAAGGGGAGGGCAGGGACTAAATTAAAATAGAGTTGGACGGGGAAATGATGCACTCCACTCCCTGCGGCGCCCACCTCTCCCTGAACAACTCCAGGGTGCTGGTGGACACTGCGTGCTCCTTCTCCAAGGACACCCAGGCTCTAACGTAACCGCGGAAGAGGGGCAGGCAGTCGGCCCTAACAACCCCCTCCACGGCCCGCTGCCTGGACCTGTTTATGGCCAGTTTGGCCAGGCCAAGGAGCAGACCCACGAGGAGGTCTTCAGACCTGCCCTCCCTCCTCCGCACCGGGTGCCCGAAGATCAGGAGCGTGGGACTGAAGTGCAACCGAAAGCAGAGGAGGAGGTTTCTCGGAAAATCAAAATGGGAGTGCAAACGCCCACACCCAATATACACATGGTCCACGGACTCCACAGCACCACAGATCAAGCAGTTGGGCTGGGAGTCCGTGAACCACCGCAATCTGCGGTTGCAGGGGACTGCTGCGTGCAGCACCCTCCACCCCAGATCCTCGAGAGAAAGGGGGAGGACTCCTGCGTAGAGAATCCTGTACTGGGGATTCCCACCGCCCGGTGGCAAATGGGCACGCCAAGGCATGTCCGGGCGGTGGATGAGGGAGAAGAGGTGGACGGTGTGCAGCAGCAGTCGATACAGGGCCCACCTTTTAACGTCCTTGAAGGGGACAAAATTAAAATTTTGGAGGCGGCTCAGGTTGTGGGGCACAGGCTCTCACGGGAAGTACAGGACCTTGGGGCCAATGTGAAATTCTGTCCGGGCTGGGGTGAGCGCGGACGGGATCCCACTGCACACCTGAGCGTCCAACTGGTGCACTACGTCGGGTCTGAGCACCACCGTTTTAAGGCATTGGATGGCGGTGGCCACGTACCGGACGTCTACCGCTGCCCTGCTCACTGTCTTGCGGCAACATCCAGCCCAGGCCCCCAGCACGTCCCCGACCCTGGTCACACTCGCCGCCACGGCTCTCCTCTCCGACAGCCACTTGAACCCGCGAGCACGGAGGTGCGGTTTCCTGAGCAACGGCTCCCTGACGACAGCCGCTACTCCTGCCGGAGGGTAGGCACGGCGCAATTCAAACATGTTCCAGACAGTGATCAGGTCCTGGTAAAAGACAGGCAGCACCTTGAGGGCGACCTCCAAACCGTCACGGTCGATGAACAGGAGCTGCGTGTCAATTTTGAGGTTACGCACCTGGTGGAAAAATTACGTCGCCAGGGCGCACCACCTAGGAGGAGGCTCGACGTAAAGGTATCGCTGCAAGGTCTGAAGGCGGAAGGTCGCGACCTGGGTGCGGACGCACACCAGTGGCTGACCGCCCTCCTCAATAGGGAGACTCAGAACCTGTCAGCGACCCAGTGCATCTTTTGTCCCAGAAGAAGTCGACCAACGTTCTCTGGATGTCAGCGACAAAGCCAGGAGGAGGGACCAAAGTGACCAGCCAGTACCACAGCTTGGCGGCCACCAGCTGGTTTATGACCAGCACTCGGCTCCTGTATGAGAGCACTCGGAGCAGTCCTGTCCAGCGGCCTAGGCGAGCCGAGACTTTGGCCTCCAGCTCCTGCCAGTTGGCCGGCCAGGATTCCTCGGCCGGGCTGAGGTAGACCCCCAGGTAGAGGAGATGGGTGGTACTCCAGCTGAACCCCCGAAACTCCTCTGGCAGGGAGTCCACCCGCCACGGACCCACCAGTAGCCCGGAACATTTGGCCCAGTTGATCCTGGCGGAAGACGTTGCCGAGCCCACGGCCTGGCACTCGCGCATCCTCCCCAGGTCAGCCGGGTCGGTGAAAGTGAGGAGCACGTCGTCGGCGTAGGCTGAGAGGACCACCTCCGTGCCCGCGCCGCGCAGAACCAGCCCTGACAACCTCCTCCACAAGAGGCGCAGGAAAGGCTCCACGCACAGGGAATACAGCTGGCCGGACAGGGGGCAGCCCTGACGCACTCCTCTCCCGAAGCGAAGGGGCGCTGTCAGGGACCCGTTAACTTTAACCAGACACTCTGCGGCGGCGTACAAAAGTCGGATCCGGGCGACGAACTGCGTCCCGAACCCGAATGCCTACAGAGTCCCGAGCAGGTACTCGTGATCGACCCTGTCGAACGCCTTCTCCTGGTCGAGAGACAGGAAGGCACTCAGCAGACCAGCCCGTCGACAGAAATGGATCTGGTCCCGGACCAGGTGGACGTTGTCGTGTATCCTCCGGCCTGGGAGGGTGTAGGACTGGTCCGGGTGAATCATGTGGGCCAGCATGGAAGCCAGGCGAGAAGACAACACCCTGGCAAAGATTTTGTAGTCTGTGCTGAGGAGGGAGACCGGACGCCAGTTCTTCAAAGAACGAAGGTCCCCCTTCTTTGGCAACAGGACGATGACCGCCCTGCGCCAAGAAAGGGGCAGCTCTCCGGCATTTAGACACTCCCCCAGGACCTGTGCGTAGTCGCTCCACAAGACGTCCCAGAACGCCCAGAAGAAATCCACAGTCAGCCCGTCCAGCCCCGGGGATTTGCCCCTCGAGAGCCGGTCGAGGGCGCCGGTCAGCTCCTCTAAGGTGACGGGAGCGTCGAGCCTTCCGGCATCCTCTGGGCTGAGCTGCGGCAGGTCCTCCCACAAAACTGAGCATCCTCGCTGGATGGATCCGGAGAGAACAGGGCCGTGTAATAGGATCGGACGTGGGCCCTGACACCCTCCGGATCCAAGACGAGGGACCCGTCGTCAGCCAGCAGCACAAGGCGATGCTGACGGGTGCCACGCCTTTTTTCCAGCAAGTAGAAGAAGGGGGAGCCGCGGTCCAGGTGCTGGAGGAGCTGGAGCCGCGACCTCACGTACTCGCCCCGAGTCCCGACGAGCTGCAGGTCCCGGAGCGCGGCCTTCTTCTCTTCGTACACACCGCGCAGGGCCGGGTCCGCGTCGGGCTGACAGAGGCGTGACTCCAGGTCGAGCATCTCCCTCTCCAACGCCCCGATCCTGGATTTCCGCCTCTTTGTTGACCCCCTCGTGTACTCCTGACAGAAGACGCGGACGTGAACCTTGCCCACGTCCCACCATAGCCTCAGGGAGGGGAAGCTTCCCCGCTTCCTTCTCCAGCCGGCCCAGAAACGACAAAACGAGTCCCGGAACCGCTCGTCCTCCAGCAGCAGGTTGTTAAAGTGCCAGTATGCAGAGCCCAGCCTGGCGCCGAACGGAAGGAGTTCCGCCCACACCAGGTGATGGTCCGCGCACGACACCTGCCGCGTGGAGGCCTTCGAAAAACAGGAGGCGTACGCCTACGAAATGTACAGGCGGTCGATTCTGGACGCTCCGACCCCAGGCCTCACGAAGGAGAAGGCGATGGAGTCAGGATGGAGATTCCGCCAGACGTCCACCAGGTCAAAGGACTTGACCAAGTCCCCCAAACTCCTCCCCGACGCCGAACTCGTGCGGGCACCGCCGTGGTCCCTGTCCTCGAGGACGCAGTTAAAATCTCCCCCGAGGACGATGCACTGGTTCTCGTCGATGGAAGCAAGGTGAGCGGACACTTCTTCAAAGAAGCTCACTTGCCTCGGCCCGGCCAGGGGAGCGTAGACGTTCACCAAGTGAAGCACCGCGCCCCCCAGCCGAACCGTCAGGTGAAGCAAACGGCCTGGCACTGGCTCCCTGACCCCCAAGATCTCCGGCTGAAAATGCGGGGCCAACAAGGTAGCCACCCCACCAGATCTGCGGGTGAGGTGACTCATGTAGACCCCCCCCTCGCCTCTCCAGGAGCCAGGTGGCTTCGTCTCCCGGGGTAGTGTGGGTTTCTTGCAGGAAGCACACTGCATACCTCCCGTCCCGAAGGACCGAGGGGGTCTGGAATCTGCGCTGTGACTCCCTGCTGCCGTTGATGTTGAGGCTGGCTATAGTTGTCTCCATGTCGGAAGCATAGTGCAACCACCACCAGTACACACAGTTAAACTATATACATATTTACTGGGAGGACGAGAGAGGGGCACAGAAGTCCCTCGCCCTCACCAGGAAGTTCCTGACTCGCTTTTGCTCATTCGCGTCAAGCCCGGGTGCCTGGCACACAGCGTGGGCCGACCAGTAGACTCTTTCAAAGGAGCTCCAGCAGTCGAGCGCCAGTTGGGCTCTATCCCGGCGACTCCGAGTTTCCTCGACAAATTCCCGGAGTTCCTCGAGGGGGATGAGGGGGATGAGGGGGAGATCGGTGGGGGGCACCTGGGACTCGAAAATCTCGCTGGAGACTGACTCCGCGTCGTCCCCGGTGTCCGCCACTGATCCAGAACCCTCCTCCGGGAGGTCGCCCTCGGTCACCGACCCTTCTCTCACCGAGAGGATGGGGGCTGGTCCGGCACCGCCAACTGGCCTCAAACCTCCAGTGACTCCACCCCCAGGGTCACTAGCGGTACCTTCCTCGGCGCACCCCTTCCCGGAACGCCCTGAGTTCGGGTCGTCGGGCGGCAGAGGCTCGGGGCCCCGCTCCTCTCCCAACACCGGGACGCCCGGCTCCTCGGGGAAAAGGTCCTCCCCCAGGGCCAAGGCCCCCGGAAAAACAGTCTGGGAGGGAGGAGCAAGGCTCCTCCCGTCCACTGCTCGACGACTCAGCAGTGAATAAAAGACTGTCGTCTGCACCATGGCCCGTGTTATTATTAAAATCCCCCCCGGGGCTGGAGGAGTTATGGCGGTGGAAGGCCCGGCTGTCGCCCCTGGGGGTTTGGGCAGGTCGGGCCATGGTGCAGGACAGTGGGGAGACACCGTCGGCTCATCCCCTGGAGAGGGGCAGCACCGCCGGCGCGCTGATGGGATTTCTCCCCCCCTCCAAGGGACGGCGCCTCTTCCCCAGAGAGACAGGGGGGAATTTATGGGTCTTCCACTCCCCACCCGCCTTGGTGGTCATGGGGCCTGAGGTCCCGCTCCCCCCGGCCTTTCCCGGAATACGATTGGCTGGGGGAAGGCAAGGGGCATGGCCAGGGTAGGGAGGGTCAGCCGTGTCACTGCCTGCCTTGCCCTGGTTTATCAGGTGATGGCGGGCGGGGCAGGAGCCCAGTTCCCTCTCCGGGACCCAGAGACACGGTCGCTGCAGGAGGTAGAGCAGCGGTGGTTCCCCCCAGGTTAGTGCCAGGGGGTGGCTGGGTGGGGCGGGGCTCGGTCTCCGGGGCAGATGATGAGGCCCCAGGGGTTTCTGTAACGGGGTCGGGGTCAGTGGGACCAGGATCAGATTCGGGTTTGTGGGTTCTGGGGTCAGGGTTCCCGCACCGGGGCGACGCTGGCACAGCCGCAGGGGCATTGTCGTGCCGGGGCGGGGCAGGTCGTGGGCTACGTGGAGGGGAAGAGGATGCGGATAGGGTGGTCTCCCCGTGGGCGGGCTTGACGCGTTGCATCTTCCTGGGCGCCTTCCGTCCAGTCGGACGTTCACCCCCCTCCCTGCCAGAGGCTGAGGTATTGGGAGCCTCCGGCTTAGCCCCCGGTGCCTGGGCTTGTGGTGTGGACTTTGGGGGAGGGGCAGTGGGTGCGGCGGCGCCACACGTAGCCGTTGGTATGGGCTGGGGAGCCTTCTGGGTGGGGCAGTTCTTCCTAATATGCCCCACCTCGCGGCACAGGTGGCACCGTCCGCCGTCCAGAAAGCGCGGTAGGCTGGACAGTGGAGGACAGTGAACGAGCCCTCGGTGACCTCCTCCCGGGCCAGGCAAATAAACACCTGGCATCGGAAGAAGTATACCTTACGGAGGGCGGTGTCCTTAAGACCGAGCAGGAGCGGTTCAATACCTGACCGGATCTCCCCCAAGGTGTTGAGGTGGGGAAGAAGGAGCTCACTGGCAATGAAGGGCGGGACGTTGGAGATCACAACCCTCTGGGCCATGACCTCCAAAGGGTCGACGGGCAAATGTGTCCCGCCCACAGTGAGCCCCCTCTCCATGGCCAGGTGGACCGCCTGCTCGGTCTTAAGGAAGAACACGGCCTTCCCGTACATACGGGCCGCAGCGACGATGGCCAGTGGGCCGACCACACTAGCTATGGCCTTGCTGCAGGCCTCGATGGTCATGTTGGGATGGGGATAGGCCTTTACCCCCAGGCGTTTAGTCAGGTGCCTGAAGGGGGATGCGGTTGCGGCCGGGGTTGGGACAGCCGAGCCTAAGGCAGCAGCTACCCCGGCGTAGGTCCGGCTGGGCGCTGCGACCTTCGGGCTTGCCATACTCCGTCGGCCCCTGGCAGTAGCGGTGGAGGTGGGCCTCTGGCAGTAGTAGCAGCGGAGTTCTTGTGGAGGCCCCCGAGGCCAGTCACCCAAGGCGAGTCCCAGGCAGCAGTGGTGGAGGCAGGCCTCAGGCAAGTCCTCGATTGCAGTGGTGGGGGCAGGTCTGTTGGGGAGGCTCCCCAAGAGAAGTCCCAGGCAGCCCCAAAATTGAGTCCTGGGCAGTAGCGGTGGAGGTGGGACTCGGGTCTCTCTCTCTCTCTCTCACTCACTCAAAATGTGCGATAGGTAGTCCAGGGATAGTCCCCTTCCCCTCTGACACCTTCGAGCAGGAGAGTCCTTGCACAGGTGCACACCCTCTCACTGATCCAGCACTCAAGTCAAGGGAAAACACCTGCGTGGTCCAGTGACAAGCAGTACCCTTCACAACAGGCAAAGCTGTGTGATCAAACAGTGAAGGGGAGGGCAGGGACAGTCCCCTCTCTTTTTTATATATACGGACCCCTCTATTTTTTTTTTCTTTTTTTCCTAATTAACCCCACACTACCGCCTAACTGCGGTAGCGCTTATTTTCCCTAGCACCCATGGTGTGTGTTTGTAGTTGTGAGACACAGTGAGAGACGCAAAGTGCACAAATCTTTATTCAATATCCACCACCAGGAAAAGTAGGAAAACACCCGAGTGGCCTGTGACAAGCAGTGCCCTTCACGTCAAAGGACAATGCTGTGTGAACAAACAGTGAAGGGGAGGGCAGGGACTAAATCAAAATGGAGTTGGAGGGGGAAATGATGCACTCCACTCCCTGCGGCACCCACCTCTTCCCTGAACAACTCCAGGGTGTTGGTGGACACCGCGTGCTCCTTCTCCAAGGACACCCGGGCCCTAACGTAACCGCGGAAGAGGGGCAGGCAGTCGGCCCTAACGACCCCCTCCACGGCCCGCTGCCTGGACCTGTTTATGGCCAGTTTAGCCAGGCCCAGGAGCAGACCCACGAGGAGGTCTTCAGACCTGCCCTCCCTCCTCCGCACCGGGTGCCCGAAGATCAGGAGCGTGGGACTGAAGTGCAACCAAAAGCAGAGGAGGAGGTTTTTAAGAAAATCAAAAAGGGAGTGCAAACGCCCACACCCAATATACACATGGTCCACGGACTCCACAGCACCACAGAACAAGCAGTTGGGCTGGGAGTCCGTGAACCACCGCAATCTGCGGTTGCAGGGGACTGCTGCGTGCAACACCCTCCACCCCAGATCCCCGAGAGAAAGGGGGAGGACTCCAGCGTAGAGGGCCCTCCACTGGGGATCCCCACCGCCCGGTGGCAAATGGGCACGCCAGGGCGTGTCCGGGCGGTGGATGAGGGAGAAGAGGTGGACGGTGTGCAGCAGCAGTCGGTATAGGGCACACCTTTTAACGTCCTTGAACGTGACAAAATTAAAATTTCGGAGGCAGCTCAGGTTGTGGGGCACAGGCTCCCGCGGGAAGTACGGGACCTTGGGGCCGATGTGAAATTCCGTCCGGGCAGGGGTGAGCGCGGACGGGATCCCACCGCACACCTGAGCGTCCTCCAACTGGTGCACTACGTCGGGTCCGAGCACCGCCGTTTTAAGGCATCGGATGCCGGTGGCCACGTACCGGACGTCTACCGCTGCCCTGCTCGCTATGTCTTGCGGCAACGTCCAGCCCAGGCCCCCGGCACCCAGCACGTCCCCGACCCTGGTCACCCTCGCCGCCACGGCCCTCCCCTCCGACAGCCACTCGAACCCGCGAGCACGGAGGTGCGGATTCCTGAGCAACGGCTCCCTGACGACAGCCGCTACTCCTGCCGGAGGGTAGGCGCAACGCGATTCGACCATGTTCCAGACAGTGATCAGGTCCTGGTAAAAGACAGGCAGCACCTTGAGGGCGACCTCCAAACCGTCACGATCGACGAACAGGAGCTGCGTGTCGTAGTTGAGGTTACGCACCTGGCGGAAAAAATACGTCGCCAGGGCGCACCACCTAGGAGGAGGCTCGACGTAAAGGTATCGCTGCAAGGTCTGAAGGCGGAAGGTCGCGACCTGGGTGCGGACGCACACCAGCGACTGACCGCCCTCCTAAATGGGGAGACTCAGAACCTGCGCAGCGACCCAGTGCATCTTTTGTCCCAGAAGAAGTCGACCAACGTTCTCTGGATGTCAGCGGCAAAGCCAGGAGGAGGGACCAAAGTGACCAGCCAGTACCACAGCATGGCAGCCACCAGCTGGTTTATGACCAGCACTCGGCTCCTGTAAGATAGCACTCGGAGCAGTCCTGTCCAGCGGCCTAGGCGAGCTGAGACTTTGGCCTCCAGCTCCTGCCAGTTGGCCGGCCAGGATTCCTCGGCCGGGCTGAGGTAGACCCCCAGGTAGAGGAGATGGGTGGTACTCCAGGGTGAACCCCCGAAACTCCTCCGGCAGGGAGTCCACCCGCCACGGACCCACCAGTAGCCCGGAACATTTGGCCCAGTTGATCCTGGCGGAAGACGCCGCAGAGTACACGGCCTGGCACTCGCGCATCCTCCCCAGGTCAGCCGGGTCGGTGAAAGTGAGGAGCACGTCGTCGGCGTAGGCCGAAAGGACCACCCCCGTGCCCGCGCCGCGCAGAACCAGCCCCGACAACCTCCTCCGCAAGAGGCACAGGAAAGGCTCCACGCACAGGGAATACAGCTGGCTGGACAGGGGGCAGCCCTGACGCACTCCTCTCCCGAAGCGAAGGGGCGCCGTCAGGGACCCGTTAACTTTAACCAGACACTCTGCGGCGGTGTACAAAAGTCGGATCCGGGCGACGAACTGCGTCCCGAACCCGAACGCCCGCAGAGTCCCGAGCAGGTACTCGTGATCGACCCTGTCGAACGCCTTCTCCTGGTCGAGAGACAGGAAGGCGCTCGGCAGACCAGCCCGTCGACAGAAATGGATCAGGTCCCGGACCAGATGGACGTTGTCTTGTATCCTCCGGCCCGGGACCGTGTAGGACTGGTCCAGGTGAATCATGTGGGCCAGCACGGAAGCCAGGCGAGAAGACAACACCCTGGCAAAGATTTTGTAGTCCGTGCTGAGGAGGGAGACTGGACGCCAGTTCTTCAACGAACGAAGGTCCCCCTTCTTTGGCAGCAGGACGATGACCACCCTGCGCCAAGAAAGGGGCAGCTCTCGGCATTTAGACACTCCCCCAGGACCTGTGCGTAGTCGCTCCCCAGGACGTCCCAGAACGCCCTGAAGAACTCCACAGTCAGCCCGTCCAGCCCCGGGGATTTGCCCCTCGAGAGCCGGTCGAGGGCGCCGGTCAGATCCTCTAAGGTGACGGGAGCGTCGAGCCTTCCGGCGTCCTCCGGGCTGAGCTGCGGCAGGTCCTCCCACAGAACTCTGCGAGCATCCTCGCTGGACGGATCCGGAGAGAACAGGGCCGTGTAATAGGATCGGACGTGGGCCCTGATACCCTCCGGATCCGAGACGAGGGACCCGTCGTCGGCCAGCAGCACAAGGAGCTGCTGACGGGTGCCACGCCTTTTTTCCAGCGAGTAGAAGAAGGGGGAGCCGCGGTCCAGGTCCTGGAGGAGCTGGAGCCGCGACCTCAAGTACGCGCCCCGAGCCCCGACGAGCTGCAGGTCCCGGAGCGCGGCCTTCTTCTCTTCGTACACCCCGCGCAGGGCCGGGTCCGCGTCGGGCTGACCGAGGCGTGACTCCAGGTCGAGCATCTCCCTCTCCAACTCCCCGATCCTGGATTTCCGCCTCTTTGTCGACCCCCTCGCATACTCCTGACAGAAGACGCGGACGTGAGCCTTGCCCACGTCCCACCATAGCCTCAGGGAGGGGAAGCTTCCCCGCTTCCTTCTCCAGCCGGCCCAGAAACGACGAAACGAGTCCCGGAACCGCTCGTCCTCCAGCAGCAGGTTGTTAAAGTGCCAGTACGCGGAGCCCAACCTGGCGCCGAACGGAAGGAGTGACCCCCAGGGTCACCTTCCGTATCTTCCTCGGCGCACCCCTTCCCAGAACGCCCCGAGTTCGGGTCGCCGGGCGGCAGAGGCTCGGGGCTCCGCTCCTCTCCCGACACCGGGACGCCCGGCTCCTCGGGGAAAAGGTCCTCTCCCAGGGCCAAGGCCCCCGGAAAAACAGTCTGGGAGGGAGGGGCGAGGATAACACCTTCCTCCCCGCCACCGCTCGACGACCCAGCAGTGAAAAGAAGGCGGTCACCTGCACCATGGCCCGTGATGGTATTAAAATCCTCCCCAGGGGCCGGAGGAGTTATGGCGGTGGAAGGCCCGGCTGTCGCCCCTGGGGGTTTGGGCAGGTCGGGCCATGGTGCAGGACAGTGGGGGTGCACCGTCGACTCATCCCCTGGAGAGGGGCAGCGCCGCTGGCGCGCTGATGGGATTTCTCCCCCCTCCAAGGGCCAGTGCCTCTTCCCCAGAGAGACAGGGGGGAGTTTATGAGCCTTCTCCTCCCTGCCCGCCTTGGTGGTCATGGGGCCCGAGGTCCCCCCCTGCCTTTCCCGGAATACGATTGGCTGGGGGAAGGCAGGGGGCGTGGCCAGGGTGGGGAAGGTAAGCTGTGTCACTTCCTGCCCCGCCCCTGGTTTATCAGGTGATGGTGGGCGGGGCAGGGGCCCAGTTCCGTCTCCGGGGCCTAGAGAATCAGTCTCTGGAGGAGGTAGGGCAGCGGTGGTTCCCCTCAGGTTAGTGCCAGGGGGTGGCTGGGTGGGGCTCGGTCTCCGGAGGAGGGGTTGAAGCCCCAGGAGTTTCCGTAACGAGGTGGAGGTTGGGGTCAGTGGGACCGGGATCAGGTACAGGTTCGGGGGTCAGGGCTCCCGCGCCGGGGCGACGCTGGCACGGCCGCAGGGGCATTGTCGTGCTGGGGCGGGGCAGGTCGTGGGCTACGTGGAGGGGAAGGGGATGGGGATAGGGTGGTCTCCCCGTGGGCAGGCTTGACGCGTTGCATCTTCCTGAGCGCCTTCCGTCCGGTCGGACGCTCGCCCCCCTCCCTGCCAGAGGCTGAGGCATTGGGAGCCTCCGGCTTAGCCCCCGGTGCCGGGGCTTGTGGTGTTGTCTTTGGGGGAGGGGGTGTGGGTGCGGCGGCACCACCCGCAGCCGTTGGTGTGGGCTGGGCAGCCTTCTGGGTGGGGCAATTCTTTCTAATGTGCCCCACCTCGCGGCACAGGTGGCACCGCACGCCGTCCGCCGTCCAGAAGGCGCGGTATGCCGCGCCCTCGTGGAGGACAGTGAACGAGCCCTCGGTGACCTCCTCCCGGGCCAGGCAAATAAACACCTGGCGTCGGAAGGAGTATACGTGACAGAGGGCGGGGTCCTTAAGACCGAGCAGGAGCGGTTGAACACCTGACCGGATCTCCCCCAAGGTGGTGAGGTGGGGAAGAAGGAGCTCACTGGCAATGAAGGGCGGGACTTTGGAGATCACGACTCTCTGGGCCGTGACCTCCAAAGGGTCGATGGGTAAATGTGTCCCGCCCACAGTGAGCCCCCTCTCCACGGCCAGGTGGACCGCCTGCTCGGTCTTAAGGAAGAACACGGCCTTCCCGTACATGCGGGCCGCAGCGACGATGGCCAGTGGGCCGACCACACTAGCCATGGCCTTACTGCAGGCCTCGATGGTCATGTTGGGATGGGGATAGGCCTTGACCCTCAGGCGTTTGGTCAGGTGCCTGAAGGGGGATGCGGTTGCTATGATGTAGGATGGTGATGTAGGCCCAACCAACCCTGGCTGTTTCATCAATGACCTCCCTCTCTGCTAAGGTCATAACTGGGGATGTTCACTGATGATTGGAAGCATTCAGTACTGTTTGAAACTGTTCAGAAAACTTTCAGGTTGGGCTTTATTCATAGCAAGTTGCATTTGTACCACACAGCGACCAGGCAATTAACATCTCCAAAAGGAGAGAATCAAATCACCATTCTATGAAATCCAACCGTGTTAGCACTGTTGAATTTCCCACCAGCAGCATTCTGGGAATCACTGGTGACCACAAACTAAACAGGACCTACCATGTAATTACTGTAACTGAAACAGCAAGTCAAAGGCTGGGAATTCTATGATGAGTGATTCACTTTCTCACTCTCTAAAGCCTGTCCACTGTCTACAAGGTACAAATCAGGAATGTGATGGAACCACTTGCCTGGTTGAGTGCAGTTCCAACAGCACTTAAGGAGTTTAACACCATCCACTTGATTGACATCCACCCACAAGCTTCAATCTTATTCACCACACCAACAGTGCTACGTGGTTGTAGTTTTTAAATTTAACTTTGATTCACTGGAGCAACTCATCAATGTTTCTTCAGCAGCATGGCCAAAATTCATGGTCTCTTTTATCTAGAAGGCAGATGAAAATGCTGTATACTTAAATCCCCCTCCAATTACACACTGTCCTGACTTGGAGCTCCATCCCAACGCACTGTGGGGATATCTTCAGCAAGCAGTGCAGCAGTTTAAGAAAGCAGTTTAATATGAGCATCTCAATGACAATTAGGAATGGGAAAGAAATGCTAACCTACTCAAAGCGAAACACATAATATATAAACAAATGTTATAAAATGGACGGAACAGGCATCTTGCTCCAAATCTTGTGATATGGTAACTCCAGAAGTATTCTCATTTTTTTCCAATATTTCCATCTGCTAAGTTAATTTATTTGGTGTATATCAACATCATGATTTCAACCACATTTTGTTCCATTGTTTTCCAAAAGCTGAGACATAGTTAACTATCAGTACCATTGGATTTGATTGGACTACAGTAATGAGAAAAGGTTCTTAATTCTTTCAGCTCAATCTGATTATACTTCAGCTATTTCTGGACACGTCACCTTGATCTGAGAATTCAAACCGTAGGGTAGCCCAGCCTGAGAGGCTGTCCTCTGCATGAATCGTTATTTGCTGCCTTCAATGACACTACCTGAAGCATTAGCTGGAATTCTGGAGCTGTACTGAACAGGTAGACCTCTTTCATTTCACCACGCAGTCCATAGGTATTTTTGACCCTCGCCCCTGTGGTCTACATTGAGAATAGAGTTTTATTTCTCAAATCAGTTAGAAGTTTTGCTTTATGAGGGGAACAAAAATTACAGGTCATTCTGGTATAATATGCATTTCATCAACGTGAATTGGCTATAAGGTGGGGGACGGATTGTGAACGCTGTTTGGCGAATGTTCTGTTGAATGGGTATAGTGATTTTCCACAGTGCAATTTTCTATAGAGCGAGGTTGTAAAGGAATGCAACTGTTGTGTTATAGCAGAACGACCCAGAGCTTAAAGATGCTTGAGTCACGACTAATTTCTCAGCTAATTCATATTTTATTCATTCATACAATGTGGGCATTACTGGCAAGGTCAGCATTTATTGACCCATTATATGAATTGCCTTGGTGAAGTTACTGTTAGTGAGCTGCCTTCTTAAACTACTGCAGTCTTTGAAAAGTAGAGTCATGTACAGCATGTCAAAGGCTTGGAATTCTATGATGAGTGACTCACCTCCTCACTCTCTAAAGCCAATCCAATATCATCATGGCATAATTGAGCAGTATGATGGAATCCATTTAACTGAAAGGGTGCAATTCTAACAATACTCAAGAAGTTAATATCTCAGGATAGTGTGTGATTTGGAGGGGAACCTATGGGTGATAGTGTTCTCATGTATCTGCTCCCTTTGTCCATATAGATGGTGAAGATGATGGGGGTATGGAAGATGATTTTGAAGGAGTCATGGTGAGCAACTGCAGTGTATCGTGTAGATGGTATACACTGCTGCCATTGTGCATTAGTGATGAAGGGAGTGAATATTAAAGGTGGTGCATGGAGTGACAGTCAAATGGGCTGCTTTATCCTGGATGGTGTCAAACTCCTTGCGTGTTTTTGGAGCTGTAGGAAATATTCCATCACACTCCTGAATTGTGCCTTGTAGATGATGGATAGGCTTTGGAGAGAAAGGAGAGGAGTTACTTGCTGATGGATTCCTAGCCACTTACATTCTCTAAGTACAGTGTACTTACATGGCTACTCCAGTCTGTATTTCCTTTCAACATAAAAATATTCATAAACAAAAAAATCTATTTCCTTTCCTGTAAATATAACACCAGCATTCATGGTTGTATTGAGATTTTGTTTTATCAAGATCAAATGACTAAGTTAAGTATTACAAATTTTTTTCAGTAATATTGTACGGTTTTCTGATACTTACAAAAATCCAATTAAAACCTGTGCACCTATAAATCAATTTTATGCAAAATGAGCCATCCTTACTTTTTGACCCCATTGAATGTGCTGTTGATGATATCAAAAGTATACATGACTTTGAAAAATGATTTCAGAGAATGTTCACTTCAGGAATAGAGAAGAATGATCTTATATTTACATTATAAAGATTGAGAAGGTAAAAATCAAACACTCTCATTAATCTATTTTATAATGGGAGCTATAAAGTACAGCAATGGTCACTGGGAAATAACTCACATCTTCCCTCTTTTATTTCATATTGTGTATATACATAGATCGAACATTAGGCTATTAAACGAGTTGACCTGGTTAATTATCTGACCCAGTAATAATTAAAATGAGACTACATACTGTCTAGAAAGATCCAGTAATTTTACATAATTAATCATGATTATCTGGAAATCAACACAACAGTTGCAGGAGACAAATTCTGCCTAAGCTTTGAAATGTCTGGTGGTTACAGTGGTTTGCTATTATTATTACTTACTGAGCTGCTGTGAGATCCCTCAATAATCTACAATTACATTCCCAAATTCTTTTATCATGGGATAGGAGAATACAATCTTCATGTGTAGCATTGATTCATTACTGCCAACATAATTAGGAGATCTCAAATAATTTCAAAATGTAATTCCTTACTGTACGTTCTTAAATCTAATTGTACAAATCCCAGGAGATAGATAGAAGATACATAAGGAAAGATATTAAAAACTAATTGCATTTTACATGAAGAAAAAGGCAATTCAATTATCACTCTCAAATAAAACAAATTGACAACTTCTAATTCAAATTTCACAATGGGCATTATAGGCCTTTATGATTTCATAAACGATACTTAATTAATTTTTGTTCAAACTAGAATTCATGTAATTTAAGCAACATCTTGCAATAGGTATAAGTTTACTTTCATTAAAAGTATATTTTATGAAAATCTAGATCACAAATATAAATATTCCCTGGAAAAATTAGACAAACCATTATGAGAGCTAGTGTGACTGAGGATATTTTCTGTTTGTTCAATGACAATGGATGTTCCAATTAATGATGTAACAGGAAATTAATTGAAACCATCTACCTTTGCTGTACTGCTATTTTTCTTGTGTTTAGACAAAGTGTACCTTTCTTAATATTGTCTGTTATTGTCTATTAAAGTCTTGCCAATGATCTTTACAGAAAATGTCGCTTCAGCTGTTTAAAATCAAAGAAATCACACATCAGTTGGTTCACTCACTTAGCTGCAGTTCATAGGGAAGCAGCTTAAACTTTTAGTGCAGTAAAAAGCTCTACCAGTATATTTGTTGCGATTTGAACTGGTGCTGCTTAAAATAAACAAAACATGGTATTGCATGGAAATGTCACAATAGAATATACATCAATTCTTTTTCCTGATATCAGCTGTGGACTGTATTGTCCTTCTTTATAAATTGCTAGTCTGGACATGCAACATGATTAAGATAGGAGAAACAAAATTCAAGGTTGCATTTTTGTGGACTAACAATTCCTCTGTTGGATTGCATCACACACTTTTAAGATTCCTCATAATTAATAACTACATTGACACAATAAAAGCATTCTGGCATCTGAATCCTGTCATAGGTCAAAGGTTCACCCTCAAAACATAGCTCCATGATCTAAACTGAACCTGGATAGAAAAATGGTAATATTGCTATAGTGCCAATCTAGAGTCTTAGCTTAAAGCTCCTGGGATATGGGTTCAAGTCCTACTTGAGACCAGTTAAAAATTATAACTGTGGTTTCAGTAATATTGACCATAAGAATTGTCATCTTCAATTGTCATTGAATACCCACTGGTTCAGTAATGTTCCTTAGGGAAGGAAGTCTGCCATCCTTACCTACGAGTGAATGAAACCTGACCCTTTATTGGGTTCCTGAAGGTGTGCTACACTGTCAGTAGGCTCTGTCAGCTTTCTCAGATTAACATAAATGTTTGTACAATACCAGTCAAAATAAACAGGGATTTTGTTTGGTATCTGGGCAACATTTATCTTTCAAACAATATTTCTAATAACAGTTTATGTGGTCATTTATCTCATAGCTTTTCTTATGGGAGTTTGGTGTGCTCATATTGACTGCTGATGTTCCCAGCATTACAAAAGTTTCAGTGCCTGTGGAATACTTTGGAACATCACATAGGCATCACATGTGCTATATACAAGCACAGTCTTTATAGTTTGTTACCTCTTCTTCACAGCTTATCACCATATGACACTCTGTTCTATTAAAAGTACAACAACATTAGTGGTTTAATGAAGAGTCATTAAATGCTGATATCAACAGCCCAAGTGGTTACAAAACCATGTATTTGTTACCTTTCAGCTGTTTGCTTCATGATGTCATTGTTCCTTTGTGGCAGACAGCAATTTAAATGTTTTAATCATTTGGGGGTCGATTGAGTATTTTTTGAAAGTTAAAATCTCGATTAACGATCAGATGGGCAGTGGGCGGCTCTCCAAGTTTCTGACATAAATCAACTCTGCAGGTTTGTACAGGCCTGGCCATCAGTTCACCATGAAGCAAAAAAATTCCGCTTTTTCCACAAATAGAGTTATTTAAAACTACATATGTACAAATGTTGAAGGTTTCATTCTCAGTTCTGTCCCAGCCATGTGAAGATCTAGTCGTCAGTGAAATAATCCAAGGGTTGCTGCACTCTTCAAATCTTAAATCTGCAATATTCTGACACTCCTTAATCCAAGAGCAAATTCTTCTTTACCAGCTCACAGATATGAGTCAATGAGGTGGCAGTTCCAAATATGGTGAAAATCCCCAGCCCCAGGAAGGTGCTGGGGGTTTCTCCCAGCTCAGAGTGGCCAGGTTTCTGTATTGCTTGGTAAAATATCACTCAATCTATGCCAAAATCTCAAAATAGGTGTGTTAGATCCAGATTTTGAAAGTTTTGACCAGGGAAATGGCGTAGAAAAAGGCAGAAACCAGTAGTATTGCATTCAGTTTTCCAATGAACCAAACTGAGGAATGAATGATACCAAAACACAACTAGTCATTCCTCATATAAGAGCCAATTTAGATTCTCAGAAGGGCAATGAACAGAATTTAGAATTCTCATTACTGAACGGAGGGAAAACTGGAGATAGAATGATTTGAACTATTTTTGTTCACTACCTGGGGAGATGGTGTCATGTCACTGGAGTAGTAATCCAGAAGTCCAGGCCAACAATGTAGGGAGATGGGTTAAAAGCCTACCAAGACAAGTGGTGATATTTGAATTCAATAAATGAACCTGGAGTTGATATGGTGACTATGCAAACATTGTCAATTGTTGCAAAAAAAACACCTCATTGACTTTCTTTTTCCTTCCATCATTGTAAAAAGCAGCAATGTGTGCTATAAGGCTATAAGATCATTAGAAATAGGACCAGAAGTAGGCCATTCAGCCTATTTAGTCTGCTGTACTGTTCAATGAGATCATGGCTGATCTGCTGTCAACTGCAATATCCTGCCACCTTTCCCCATAACCCTTACTGATTAAAAATCTATCTGTATACTGAATATACTCATCGTCTCAGATTTGACATCCCTTGATGGCAAAGAACTCACCACTCTCTGAGAGAAAACATTCCATCTCATCTTTGTCTGAAATGAGCAAATCGTTACACTGAGATTATGCTTTCTGGTTATAAGCCCACCCACATTGGGAAATAACAAAGGGAACTCTTTTACTTTTATTTAATATTTCTTTTTGTCATTCTTACTGTTTGTATTTTTGTTTGGTCATCTTTTACTGCTCTGTAAATTTCTAATTCACCAGGATCTATCATATTTTTTGCTCTGTTCTCAGTTTTTTTATTTTTTACACGTTGTTTTGTAGTTCCTTACATGCGCGTGACTATTCTTTTGTGAGAAGCACAGCATAATTTCCCCTTATAGATATAAAGATGTTCTGTATCACAAAAACATCTTTTTTGAACATTTCCCCACAAGAGGCTGCTGTGGAGCTTCACCAGATATTTCATTTGGAAGATGCAATCCAGGACTTGGAGAGACGGAGAAGGAAGCAGGGACTGCTGAAGCTAAACTTCCCGTCCCCAGCGATATCTCCTTTATCATCACTCCTTGATCTTGTTCATGACAATGCCAGCCACCAGCTGGTCCTCTCTAACCACCACATTGTCTGGGGACAAATCCTTCCCTGAGTCAGGACGCATGTCATTCACTCATGGGCAGCCATGGAAGGCCTCCCCTCTTACTGTCACCACCCGCAGGTTCCTGGTAATGTGGCAGCAGGAAAGGGCAGGTTAAAGGGGCAGGAGGATGTAATCCTGAGGTGGCAGGAGGATGGGTATGGTGTGGGGGGGGGGGGTTTGCAGGACGATGGCTTGGTGTGGGGGCAGGAGGATGGTATGTTGTGGGTGTCAGGAGGACGGGTATAGTGTGTGGGGCAGGAGGATGGTGTGGAGTGGGAGTAGGAGTCTGGCATGGTGTGGGGGGGCCGGAGGATGGTATGGTGTGGGGTGCAGGAGGATGGTGTGGTGGAGCAGGAGGATGGTATGGTGTGGTGGGGGGCAGGAGGATAGGCATGGTGTGAGGGGGTGCAGGAGGATGGTATGGTGTGAAGGGGCAGGAGGATGGTATGGTGTGGGGGTGCAGGAGGATGGTGTGGTGTGGGGTGGGCAGGAGGATGGGTATAGTGTGGGGTGGGCAGGAGGATGGGTATGGTGTGGGGGGGCAGGAGGATGGGTATGGTGTGGGGTTGCAGGAGGATGGTATGGTGTGGGGGGGCAGGAGGATGGGTATGGTGTGAGGGGGCAGGAGGATGGGTATGGTGTGGGGGTCAGGAGGATGGTATGGTGTGGGGGGTCAGGAGGATGGTATGGTGTGGGGGGTCAGGAGGATGGTATGGTGTGGTGGGGCAGGAGGATGGTATGGTGTGGTGGGGCAGGAGGAGGGGTATGATGTGTGGTGGGCAAGAGGAGGGGTATGGTGTGAGGGGGCAGGAGGATGCGTATGGTGTGAGGGGGTAGGAGGATGGGTATGGTATGGGGGGCAGGAGGATGGGTATGGTGTGAGGGGGTAGGAGGATGCATATGGTGTGTGGGGGCAGGAGGATAGGTATGGTGTGGGGGGCAGGAGGATGGGTATGGTGTGGGGGGCAGGAGGATGGGTATGGTGTGGGAGGGCAGGAGGATGGGTATGGTGTGGGAGGGCAGGAATGGGTACGTTGTGAGGGGGCAGCAGGATAGGTATGGTGTGAGGGGGCAGCAGGATGGGTATGGTGTGAGGGGCAGGAGGATGGGTATGGTGTGAGGTGTAGGATGGCATGTGGGGGGGCAGGAGGGGTGTTTGGTGTTGGGGGCAGGAGGATGGATATGGTGTGGGGGGGACAGGAGGAGGGTGTGGTGTGGGGGGAGGATGGGTATGGTGTGAGGGCGACAGGAGGATGGGTATGGTGTGGGCGGGGCAAGTGGATCGGTATGGTGTAAGGGGGCAGGAGGATGGGTATGGTGTAGGGGACGGGAGGATGATATGGTGTGGGGAGGCGGGAGGTTGAGTATGGTGTGTGGGGGGTGCAGGAGGTTGATATGGTGTGTGGGGGCAGGATGATAGGTATGGTATGGGGGATAGGAGGATGGTATGGTGTCGGGGGGCAGGAGGATGGTATGGTGTGTAGGGGTAAAAGGATGGGCATGGTGTGGGCGGGCAGGAAGATATGCACAATTCTGAGAGGACAGAATATTTGGCATGGTGAGCGGACAGGAGTTGAGGACCCATCACCAGAAATGGGCATCTTCTCTTCTTCAACTGCAACCTCTGACCTCTCAGCCACTGTCTCCATCTCTCCCTCACCACCAATTATCCATGACCTACCTCTGATCCACTCAAAATAGTGTTCTGCAGTTTGATACTGCACTATGGAGCACACTGGAACATCTCATTGCAATGCTGCTGCCAGGATAGTATATGTGTGTGGGACAAATACCTAACCTGTGGATTGGGACAGCAGCTGCTTCGAGCTCCCCGCATTCTCCTCTGGTATTGCAAGCTTCAGTACTCATATTTTTATGATTTGCTGTCTCGGCCAGAACTTACAGGTTTGCAGTGTTTCTGTGCTGCCTTGCTGTTTAGTGCAGGCACAAAGCCAGGCAGTTCATTCTGGCCATCAGCAAAGATCAGTCACAGATGCACATGCTGCTGGACAGCGCTGTGCCACATGGATATTCGACCTGCACCATGTCGTTGCAGTGTCTGAAGTAGACACACTGCATGTGCAGCAAACACATGGCCATGTTGCAGACTCTCAGGTGGGTGAGTCTCAGTCAAGTAATGGGAGCAAGACTTCAGTTAGGATGGTCCTGCTCCAGTCAGTCAGAGACACTATCTGTTATCAGTTCAGGGGCTTGGACAGAGTTAGCTGCTTGGGACAGTCAAGGTCCAGAAGTCTGTATCATAACAGCTCAGATAATGGGCCCCGGCCGTCCCATAGATCCAATGCCACAAGCCCAGGGAAACATGGGAAATCAATCATTGGGTTGCTTAAAGGTCAGTCAGAGATCTGGTGAGTCGTCAGACAGGGATAGTCCATTCAGAGTGGTCGAATGAGTGGGCCATGGTCTGTCTACTGAAAGTCAAAGTGGGGTGGGAGGGGCTTGTTAGAAGGAGCCATTGGCTGTGGTAGGGAAGCTGAAGCAATCAATTGAAGGGATTGGAGGTGGCTCTCTGGGATGCAGAGGGAATAACAATTGTGAAAAGAGGCATTTTGATGTATAAGGGGGGGAGCCAATACAATATGTGAGGGAAATGCAGGGGTGGAGTCATTGCCATAGGCACACCCCTGACTTCATTGTGGGGACAGTATATATATGTCTCACATGGCGATGCAGTACACATGGGTCTCAAAAGGTAAAGTGAGGAAATGATTAGTTAAATAAATTAGTTGGGTGGAAATTTTGGGAACATCCAAACCAATGGGGTTGACTGGGAGGACAGCCAAAAAGAGAGCATGAACAAATACAATTATTATTTCTTCCATTGTCTTCCCAATAGCAAGAGCAGGATGGAGATGAAAATGGCTGCCACCATATCCAGAATGATGGGAGGTGTGGGGGCAAGTGTTTCACTCTGTGAGAGGGGCATTGTGAGGCCCTTCAAAGGGCAATAGCATTAAACAGACATTCACAGAATCCAGATGAAAGACACCTATGATTACAAAATGCTGTACATGAACCTTGCGCATTGACCTACTATGTGGACTCATACAGTTTACCATCCATCTTGCCACTTTCTGCCATATTTTGGAATATTTTCCCCTGGAATGAGAGAAGGGAAGGGATTGAGTGAGGTAAAAGTGGGTAGCATGGTTGTCAGTGCTGGTGCTGGTGGGGGAAAGATGCAGTGATGTCCTGTGTAAGTTAACAGAAAGTGCAAAGGCATGCACAGTTAGTATTCTTGGGGTTGGTGCGGCAATGAGGGAGAGTGAAGGAAGGTTGGTGCAAGCAATATTGACAATGGTGGAGCGTGAGTATTGGTGGGAGGTAGAAGAGATGGAGTGAGAATGAGGTACCCTCAATAAGCAAAGAAGATTATTACTTACTTTCAGAAGATCAGAAAAGATCAAGACATTGCTACTTGTTCCTCCTGACCATTAATACAACACTAATCTGGGTGGCAATTTTGGACTAGGCTGGCATGGTCTGCTGACCATGAAGAAACTCTGCACCATCCCAGCCACTAAGACTTCTAGGTTTCTGTTGGTGAAATATGTATCCAACTTGCCTCTGTCCATCATCTCTGAGACAATTCTTCACAAAAAGAAACAGGGGAAAGAGTAGGCCCAATCAAGGATAAAGGAGGAAGGATATGTGCGGAGCCAGAGGAAATGGGTGAGATCATTAATAAGTACTTTAGATTGGTATTCATCAAAGAGAGGGGCATGAGGGATTTGAGGTTAGGAAAAGGTGTGTGAATACTTTTGAACAGGTCAACATAATGAATGATGAAGTGTTGGGTATCTTGAAATGCGTTACACTACACAGATCCCCAGGGCCAGATGGATCTTTCACAGGATCCTGTGGGAGGCAAGGGAGGAATTAGCTAAGGCCTAAACAGATACCTTTACAACCTCTTTGGCCTCCGACAAAGTTCAAGAGAATTGGAGAATGGCTAACATTATTCCTTTATTTAAGAAGGGAAACAGAGATAATCCAGTTAATTACAAGTCAGTGAGCCTGGTGTCAGTGGTGGGGAAGCTGTTGGGGAAAATAATGGAAGAAAGGATTTACGCACATTAGGAAACAAATGGATTTGTTAGTGATAGGCAACATGGGTTTGTGTGGGAAAGGTCATGTCTCACCAACTTGATTAAATTTTTTAAGAAGGTGACAAAAATGATTGATGAAGGAAGGGCAGTGGATGTTGTCTATGTGGACTTTCATAAAGCAATTGATAAGGACCCACGGCAGTCTGGTATGGAGGTAAAGTCTCATTGGATCCAGGGTGAGCTGGCTAGATAGATACAAAACTGGCTTGGTCAATGAAGACAGAGAGTAGCTGTGGAAGGGTACTTTTCAGAATGGAGTTCAGTCACCAGTGGTATTCTGCAGGAATCAGTGGTGGGACCTTTGTTTTTTGTAATATATATAAATGATCTGGAGAAAAATGTAGGTGGGTCTGATTAGTAAGTTTATGGATGACACCAAAACTGGTGGACTTGCAGATAGTGAGGAGGACTGTCAAAAGATATGGCAGGATATAGACAGACTGCAGATCTGGGCACAGAAATGATTTTGATCCAAACAAATGTGAGGTGATCCATTTTGGAAGATCAAATTCAGGTGTGAATTGTGGAATACGTAGCAGAACCTTTAGCAGCATTGACATACAGAGGGATCTAGTTGTACTGGTCAACAGATCCCTGAAAATGGCAACAGATGGATAAGGTGGTCAAGAAAACATACAGCACACTTGCCCTGATTGGACGGGGCATTGAATCTAAAAGTTGGCAAGTTATGTTACAGCTGTATAAAATTTTAGTTAAGAGGTACCTAGAATATTGCATGCAGTTCTGGCCGTCACATTACCAAAAGGATGTAGATGGTTTGGAGAGGGTGCAGAGGTTTACCATAATGTTGCCCAGTCTGGAGGGTTTTAATTATGAGCAGAGGTTGGATAAACTCAGATTGTTTTCACTGGAAAGATGGAGGCTAAGGGGCAACCTGATAGAGGTCTACAAAATTATGACAGGCACAGATATGTTGGATAATCAGAGGATTATTCCCAGGTGGAAAGGTCAACTACAACAGGGCACAGGTTCAAAGTGAGAGGGGAAAATTTAGGGCATAAGTGTGGGAAAACCTTTCACACAGAGGGTGGTGGGTACCTGGAATGTACTGCTATTGGGGGTGGTAGATGCAGACACATTAGCAGTGTTTAAGGTGTATTTGAAAGACACATGAACAGGAGGTGAATAGAGGGATGGAAACCACGTATGGCAATAAGTAACAGGTCTAAATAAGGACTAAGAATTGGTGCAGGCTTGGTGGATCAAAGGGCCTGTTCCTGGACTGTATTGTATTTATTGTATAAATATAAGGCAAATCTGGGACCAAGACAGTGCATAACTGTGTTTTAAATGTGGCGCTGATGCTGGAATTCCCAACAGTGGTGAATATTTTCATCTCTGGCAAGAGAGAAGATTGGATAGGGTAGTGCATAGGTAATGAAGCAATCAGAGAAGAGCTTGAGAAATGTGCTAGGTCTCCTTCAGAGGAATCTCCCATAAAACTCAACAACATTGACATTTTGCCAATGCTTGTACAATTCAGTCCGTTGGCCCTGTTCTGTGCACAAACACATGCCTAGCAACAGAACTGAAAGCTTATTTCCTCTCGGTAAAAGCAAATTACAGTGGATGCTTGAATCTGAAACCAAAAGAGGAAATGCTGGAAAATCTCAGCAGGTCTGACAGCATCTGTAAGGAGAGAAAAGAGCTGATGTTTCGAGTCTAACTGACCCTTTGTCAAAGCTGGGGGTCAGTTAGACTCGAAAGGCAGCTCTTTTCTCTCCTTACAGATGCTGCCAGACCTGCTGAGATTTTCCAGCATTTTCTCTTTTGGCCTATTTCCTCTCACTTTGAAAATGTAGTCTCTGTACAATGAAGGAGAATTGGACTTCAGCTATAGGTACTGAAAGGTCACAATGTTAACAAAGATCAAGTAATGTAGGATTTTGTTGTCTTTGCAAAAATATGTAAAACTCCACATTGTAGGGAAAAAAAGAATGAAAAATCAGGCTTGTACATCAGTTGGATCTTGGTCCTTCTCAATGGAATAACAATCCAAGATCTACTTGCTCCTGTGGAACAGGAATCTGTGGTTATTTCAGCAGTTTAAGGAAATACATTGGTCATTTCTTTTAAAATCGGGATGACAGAAAGCATGGTAATACATTGAGATAATGATTTTACAAAATCTAGTTCTTAATAATTGAAAGTAATTGCAACATTGCGGTATGTGTGTATGCTTGAAGTAATAAGGAGTCTTTATAAAAAATGTAAAACTCTCGTAAACTACAACATTGGCTTATCTTGAAACATGAGCTGAAAATGTATTGCTGGAAAAGCGCAGCAGGTCAGGCAGCATCCAAGGAGCAGGAGAATTGACGTTTCGGGCATGAGCCCTTCTTCAGGAAGGCCTCCTGCCTGACCTGTGCTTTTCCAGCAACACATCTTCAGCTCTGATCTCCAGCATCTGCAGTCCTCACTTTCATCTTGAAACATGGAAACTTTCTCAACTCAGAGTATTTTTGGGCAATCCAAATTTGGTTAGTGAAGTGCTCTACACTTCACTTTGTTCCCACAATATGTAATATGTTAATGTTCAGATTAATCTTAATATTTTGACTCATCATTTTGATATCATTTTAGAGCTGCAATATTCATATATTAAAAGAGGTGTTTTGAAATGACGTGTGGGTCAATTTAAATGCCTCACTCTCTTTAACAGATATTAGTGCTCTGGATAAATTATAAAAATGTAATCAGCAGCCAGGAATAGCAAAATAGTAATAGTAAGATTTGTTATGACATGGGGTAAACCCTCCTGCTTAATTTAAACCAGCAACAAGAAAAGATTTATCCTGTGCAGTAATCTGTGAAAATTCAAGAGGCCAAGAACTATGCCAGAAGTCACGATTTAAAGTAAAAATTAACAACTTTATTTCTTAAAGTATAACAGAGAATAATTAACTAACAAGTATTTACAACTCCTTTCTCTAACCTATCTTTTACCTCCCCCTTCTACTATACTACTCCGATAAAACCTCTGATTAAGATTTACCAAAAATTCTCTTTGTAGCTTCCTCTGTCTTCTTGTCTTCTTTTTCGGGATTATGTTTCACAGGTCACCGATTGATCAAGGTACCTTTGAGAGAGCTGTTCTGCATGTATTGGTGGCATGGCAGTTCTTCCCCAATTGTTCAATTTTCCCCGGTCTTATACCCCAAAGCATCAGATTGTGTCATTGGCTTTTAATATTATCAATAAACTAAATTCAAAATTGATTAAATTACTTACAGTGTGGAAACAGGCCCTTCGGCCCAACAAGCCCACACCGACCCTCCGAAGAGCAACCCACCCAGACATATTCCCCTTTTTACTCCTTCACCTAACCTGCACAATTATGAACTGTGGGAGGAAACCGAAGCACCTGGAGGAAACCCATGCAGCCACGGGGAGAATGTGCAAACTCCACACAGACAATCGCCTGAGGTGGGAATTGAAACCATGTCTCTGGCGCTGTGAGGCAGCAGTGCTAACCACTGTGCCACCATGCTGCCTACAGTATTGGAGTTTGGTATTTTTCGGGGTATAATTTAAACTGATTGGCCTAATTCAAATTTGTTTTTTTTGTCCCCAGGCAACCGCCTGCACTAACTGCTGGACCAAAAGGTTATACTGTATCTTATTCAGAACACTTGGTGTTGTCAGGTAGCTCTGCTAGCTTTTAACTTTCTTAAAGGCACAGTACACCCACATCTTCATAACACCTCCCCTCTAAAGAAAAAATGAACCATCATAATGAAAAGATAGCTTCATTTTTTTAGATTACTTACAGTGTGGAAACAGGCCCTTCGGCCCACCAAGTCCACACCAACCCGCCGAAGCGCAACTCACCCATACCCCTACATTTACCCCTTACCTAACACTATGGGCAATTTAGCATGGCCAATTCACCTGACCCACACATCTTTGGACTGTGGGAGGAAACCGGAGCACCCGGAGGAAACCCACGCAGACACAGGGAGAATGTGCAACCTCCACACAGACAGTCGCCCGAGTCAGGAATTGAACCGGGGTCTCTGGTGCTGTGAGGCAGCAGTGCTGTTCTTTAAACACATTACCCTAACATACCGATAACTTTAATAGAAGTTCACCTTAACTTCTTCCCATATACCTATATATATAATATATATATATATATATAAAGTAAACACAAATCTCATCTGAACTTTATCAGTTAGATCCGCGATAACACATCTGCAATTACATTCTTATGAACTGCAATATGTACAATTTTAAAATTAAAAGTCTGTAACATAAGACTCCCATGAAATAGTCTCATATTCATGTCTTTAAAGCATTCTAAGAATGTAAAAGGATGATGATCCGTGTACACCATCATCTCTGATACATTGGTTGTGAGATTAACATTAAAATGTTGTTCAGCCAGTACCAATCTCAATAGTTCTTTTTCAATCATGGAATATTTCTTCTGGTGGATGTTGAGTTTCTTTGAAAAGTAACCAACTGGCAATTCAATCCCATCATCTTCCTACGGCTCCAACTCCTATGACACGAGCATCGATGGCGACCTTAAAAGTTGAAAAGTTTGGTGTAGCTAAAACTGGTGTGGTGGTTAGTGTTGATTTCAAATGTGGAATGTCCCCCGTTCTGTCAGAAATTTTGTGTCTTCTTCAGCAAATCGGTTAATGGTGCCACTACACTGCTGAAATTTGGAACAAACTTCTGATAGGATCCGCTGAGTCCTAAGAATCAAAACACTTCTTTCTTTGAGGTTGGTTGTGGAAATTCCCTGATGGCCTTCGCCTTTGCGTTCTGTGGGGTCAACCTTCTATGACCCATATTATGTCCCAAGAACATCACATCTGCTTTTGCGAATTCAGTTTCATTTAAGTTTATGACCAGCTTTGCTTCTCATAGTCATTCAAAGAGCTCTGCCAACTGTGCCATGAGATCCTTCCAGGACTTACGAAAGATCACTACATTGCCCAAAGAGACTGCACAGTTTGTTAACCCAGCGACAACTCTGTTCATGAGTCTTTGGAATATGGCGGAGGTCAATTTAAACTGATATACCTGATTTCGGTTACAAACTCAGAAATTTATTTTACCATCTCTGATAAAGGTACTGCCAGCAACCACGCATTAAGTCCACCTCGGCTTGTCTGACTTTCTCGGTACAGTCCATCAATCTAGGATTTGGATGTGAGTCCGATTTTTTAACGGCATTGACCTTCCGATAACCCACGCAAAATCATTGAGTCCCGTCTGGTTTGGGAACTAAGCTGATCAGCACACTCCACTCACTCTGGCTTGATTCAATGATATCCTTGTTGAGCATGGCCTCCACCTCCATCTGGATCTCTCTGGCTTTGAAAGGATTGCGCCAATAGGGGTACTGTTTTATTGGAGTAGTATTCCCTACATCTACTTCATGTACAATAGCATTAGTCCTCCCCATCTGATTCTTACATATGTCCTTGTACTGCAGTAACAAATCTTTCAACTGTGTTCTATGCTCCTGAGACAGATAGCTTATTAATCTAACTTCCATAGTGAGAGGAACTGACCGGCAGCAGGGGGGACTTAAGGATAGTGCGTTGCCTTCCTGGTGCCATGGTTAAAGACATCACAGACAGAGTGCAGGAAATCCTCAAGGATGAAGGTGAAGAGCCAGAGGTGGAGGTACATGTTGGCACAAATGATGTCAGGAAGAAGAGGAGGAACATACTACAGCGGGACTTTGGAGAACTAGGAAGAAGGCTGAAAAGCAGGATGTCCAGGGTGGTTATCTCCGGTTTGCTTCCAGTTCCTTGGGCTGGTGAGGCCAGAAACAGGGAGATAATGGACTTGAATGTGTGGCTGGGGAACTGGTGCAGGAAGCAAGGATTTAAATTCTTGGATCACTGGGGTATGTTTTGTGGTAAGCATAAGTTATACAAGAGAGACGGTTTGCACCTCAATAGGTTGGGGACCAGCATTCTGGCAGGCAGGTTTGCTACTGCAAAACAGCTGCATTTATACTAAATAGTGTGTGTGTGGGGGGGGGGGGGGGGGGAACGTGTAGGAGGGGACAAGCTGATGTTTAAGAAGGAAATTGAAGGGAAAGTTAGAACAAGGGAAGTCAAGAAAGACAACTGTATCAATGAAGCAGAAAACTCAAAAAGGGATAATGCTGTAAGGTTGAGTGAAATAGGAGTTGATGGGAAGGGTGAGGGCAGTAACAATTTAAAATACTATATATGAATGCACAAAGCATTAGAAATAAGATGGATGATCTTGAGGCTCTTTTGGAAATTGGCAGATACGATATTGTGGGGATAACTGAGACGTGGCTTCAAGTGGACAGGGCCTGGGAAATGAATATTCAAGGTTACACGTGCTATCATAAGGACAGACTGACGGGCAGAGGGGGTGGGGTGGCCATGTTGGTAAGAGATGATATTCAGTCCCTTGCGGGGGGGGAGGACCTAGAATCAGGGGATGTAGAGTCAGTGTGGATAGAGCTGAGAAATTCTAAAGGTAAAAAGACCCTCTTGGGAGTTATCTACAGGCCCCCAAACAGTAGTCTGGATGTCGGATGTAAGTTAAATCAGGAGCTGAAATTGGCCTGTCGCAAAGATGTTACTTCAGTTGTTATGGGGGATTTCAACATGCAGGTAGACTGGGAGAATCAGGATGGTACTGGACCTCAAGAAAGAGACTTTGTGGAGTGCCCCCAAGATGGATTCTTAGAACAGCTGGTGCTGGAGCCTACCAGGGAGAAGGCAATTCTGGATCTGATATTGTACAAGAACCAGAATTGATCAGGGACCTTGAAGTGAAGGAGCCATTGGGAAGTAGTGACCATAATACAATAAGCTTCAATCTGCAATTTGAAAGGGAGAGAGTACAATTGGAAGTGACAATATTTCTGTTGAATAAAGGGAACTATGGAGCTATGAGGGAGGAGCTGGCCAAAGTTCAATGGTGCAATACCTTAGCAGGGATGACAGTGGAGGAACAATGGCGGATATTTCTGTGTATAGTGCAGGATCAGTTCATTCTAGCAAGGAAGAAAGATCCCAGGAGGAGGCATGGGTGGCCTTGACTGATGAGGGAAGTTAAGAAACATATAAAGTTAAAAGAGAAAAAGTATAACATAGCAAAGATAAGTGGGAAAATGTAGGACTGGGAAACTTTTAAAGAACAACAGAGGATTACTAAGAAGGAAATACGCAGAGAAAAATAAGGTACGAAGGTAAACTGGCCAAAAATGTAAAGGAGGATAGTAAAAGCTTTTTTAGTATGTGAAAGGCAAAAAAATGGTTAAGCCAAAAATTGGGCCCTTGAAGACAGAAACAGGGGAATATATTATGGGGAACAAAGAAATGGCAGAAGAATTGAATTGGTACTTCAGATCTGTGTTCACTGGGGAAGACACAAGCAATCTCCCTGAGGTAACAGTGGCTGAAGAACCTGAACTGAAGGGAATTTATATTTGCCAGGAATTGGGGTTGGAGAGACTGTTAGATCTGAAGGTTGATAAGTCTCCGGGGCCTGATGGTCTACATCCCAGGGTATTGAAGGAGGTGGCTCGAGAAATCGTGGATGCGTTGGTAATTATTTTCCAGAGTTCGATAGATTTGAGATCAGTTCCTGCTGATTGGAAGGTGGCTAATGTTGTACCACTTTTTAAGAAAGGTGGGAGAGAGAAAGCAGGAAATTATAGACCAGTTAGTCTGACCTCAGTGGTGGGAAAGATGCTGGAGTCTATTATAAAGGATGAAATTACGGCACATCTGGATAGTAGTAACAGGATAGGTCAGAGTCAGCATGGATTTATGAAGGGGAAATCATGCTTGACTAATCTTCTGGAATTTTTTTGAGTATGTAACTCTGAAGATAGATGAGGGAGATCCAGTAGATGTAGTCTACCTGAACTTTCAGAAAGCTTTTGATAAAGTCCCACATAGGAAGTTAGTGAGCAAAATTAGGGTGCATGGTATTGGGGGCAAAGTACTAACTTGGCTGACAGGAAACAAAGAGTAGTGATAAACGGCTCCATTTCGGAACGGCAGCCAGTGACCAGTGGGGTACCGCAGGGATCAGTGCTGGGACCGTAGCTTTTTACAATCTATATTAATGATATAGAAGATGGTATTAGTAATGACATTAACAAATTTGCTGATGATACTAAGCTGGGTGGTAGGGTGAAACTTGAGGAGGATGTTAGGAGATTACAGGGTGACCTGAACAGGTTAAGGTGAGTGGTCAGATGCATGGCAGATGTAGTTTAATGTGGATAAATGTCTGGTTATCCACTTTGGTGGCAAGAGGAGGAAGGCAGATTACTACCTAAATGGAATCAATTTAGGTAAAGGGGCAGTACAAAGAGATCTGGGTGTTCCTGTACAGCAGTCAATGAAGGTAAGCATACAGGTACAGCAGGTAGTGAAGAAAGCTAATAGCATGCTGGCCTTCATAACAAGAGGGATTGCGTATAGAAGCAATGAGGTTCTTCTGCAGCTGTACAGGGCCCTGGTGAGACCACACCTGGAGTGTTGTGTGCACTTCCGGTCTCCAAATTTGAGGAAAGACATTCTGGCTATTGAGGGAGTGCAGCGTAGGTTCATGAGGTCAATTCCTGGAATGGCGGGACTACCTTACGCTGAAAGACTGGAGCGACTGGGCTTGTATACCCTTGAGTTTAGAAGACTGAGAGGGGATCTGATTGAGCCATATAAGATTATTAAAGGATTGGACACTCTGGAGGCAGGAAACATGTTTCCGCTGATGGGTGAGTGCCGAACCAGAGGACACAGCTTAAAAATAAGGGGTAGACCATTTAGGACAGAGATGAGGAGAAACTTCTTCACCCAGAGAGTGGTGGCTGTGTGAAATGCTCTGCACCAGAGGGCAGTGGAGGCCCAGTCTCTGGATTCATTTAAAAAAGAGTTGGATAGAGCTCTCAAGGATAGTGGAATCAAGGGTTATGGAGATAAGGCAGGAACAGGATACTGATTAAGGATGATCAGCCATGATCATATCGAATGGTGGTGCAGGCTTGAAGGGCAGAATGGCCTACTCCTGTGCCTATTGTCCATTGTCTATCCCACTTCTCAAGGACTTCTTCATTTTTAATCTATTTTGAAGCACATCAAAATCAACATTATCTGGATTTGATTACTCACTCTGCAGGGCAGTAATTAATTCAGCAAAAAATTCCTGAAGAAGGGCTCACGCCCGAAACGTCGATTCTCCTGCTCCTTGGATGCTGCCTGACCTGCTGCGCTTTTCCAGCAACACATTTTCAGTAATTAACATCTGTTTCTCCAGTTCTTTCTCTCTAGTATATTATGGTTTCAACATGTTCACATGACATACCCGATAATTATTTTTCTATCTGGCATCTTTATTAGATAGTTCACCTGACTCAACTTTTTCTCAATTTGATGGGGACCACTAAACCTGACTTTGAAAGGATTTCCTACCACTGGTATCAGTACTAACACATCGTCCCCTCGGGAAAATGTCCAAGTCTCAGAGCTTTTATCTGCCATCTGCTTTATTCTATACTGTGCCCTCTTTAGGTGCTGTTCAGCTAACTCGCCTACTCAATTTAGTTTCTTTCTCACTTCCGATACATAATCTAAGTGTGAGATTTCTGACTTTGGTCCTGTCAATTTTTTCTTTAATTAATTTCAAAGGGCCTCTCACTTCCTGCTCGAATATTAAGTAACTTTGTTTGGGGCATATCTAATGGCAAACAATACGAGTGGGATACCTTTATCCCAATCATTCGGGTAATCCTGACAGCATGCACTCAACATGGTCTTCAAGGTCTGATGCCACCTTTCTAAAGCTCCCTGAGATTCAGGATGATGCACACATTGGATTTAAAGAGCTTATATCTAAGCTACCATGACCTCCTAAAACAGCCTAGCAGTAAAATTTGACCCTTGGTCTGATTGAATCTATATGGGTAGCCCATACCGTGTAAAGAAAGCTACTGACTGCTCTACCATCTTTTTTTTGCTTTGATACTCCGTAATGGAATTACCTCCGGAAATCTGGGAGACACATCCATTATGGTTAACAAGTACTGGTTCCTGTTTTTAGTTCTTGGGCGGGGACCTACACAATCAATTATAACCTGCGTGAAAGGTTCTTCAAATGTGGAAATTGGCGACAAAGGTGCTGGATTTATTATCACCTGTGGCCTACCTACCATTGGGCATGTAAGACACGTTTGGCAAAATTTAACCACATCATTGTGCATTCCAGGCCATTAAAAATGTTTTTGTACCTTAGCCTGAGTCTTTTGTGTCCCTAGGTGACCTCCTACAGGTAGTTCATGTGCTACCCACAACACTTCCTGACTGTACACAATCTTGTGCACTTCAGCCCATTTCTCCTCTGCACTAACCTGTTGTGGTCTCCATTTCTGACTTAGGACTCTTTCTTTCAGAAAATAACCCTCTGGAATATTCTCTGCCATCTTTTCAGAGTACGCATTAGATTACTTACAGTGTGGAAGCAGGCCTTTCGGCCCAACTAGTCTACATCAATCCGCCGAAGTGCACCCACCCAGACCCATTCCTCTACATTTACCCCGTCACCTAACACTACTGGCAATTTAGCATGGCCAATTCACCTAACCTGCACATTTTTGGACTGTGGGAGGAAACCGGAGAACCCGAAGGAAACCCACGCAGACACGGGGAGAATGTGCAAACACCACACAGACAGTCGCCTGAGGCGTGTCTCTGGCGCTGTGAGGCAGCAGTGCTAATCACTGTATCACCGTGCTGCATACACATACATATATATCTTTTATTGTCTTGTTGCAAGTCCCTTAGCCTTTCAGGACTAAACACTTCTGTCTGACCCTCTGTCTGTTCAGGTCTTTCCAGCAACATTACATCCAACAGGGTATTTGCTAACTGAACCTCAACTCCTTCATCTTTCTCTTTACTTTTCGCTTTGTGCTGTAACTTATGATAGTGGTCTCTGGTTGCTACACAGTCTGGGAAAATATCGGGATATTTCTGTTTTAACTCCTCAGTTTCTTGGTCTTCCTTGGCTTTCTCCACGACAAGGGGTGTCACTCCCACCTTGGACCCTGCTAAATCATTCTCAAGAAAAAACTGAATTCCTGGAACTGTCAATCACTCCCATTGTAACTTCCCAGTCTTGAGTTGTCATTTTAACCTGATCTTACATAGGGGAATGCTAAATTTCTGTCCATCTATCCCACAAATTACCACACTCTCGGGTAACAGATCAGAAAGCGTGCATATTCGTTCATCTCTTACTATCAATGACTGGTTAGATTCTGTATCTCTCAAAATGATAACTTGTTGCCCTTCTCCCCCTCTTCTTTCTGAGTAAACTTTATCCACAGAAGTGAATTCTTTGTAGTAATCACGTACTCACTCCATACCCAGCCCCTGCCTATGCTGTGCACTCTCCTGCAGCTCCTCGGCTCTTCTTGGGGTCTCCTTTACTACCGTCACTAATGACACCGGCTTAGCTTCTTTTACCACATCTTGTCCCACAGTGCTTTTCATTAACGACTAGCACTATGACTTTACATGTCCCACATTACCACAGTGGAAACACCTGAGGCCTTTTACCACCTTTCCACCCTCTTGGGCTTCTTTTTTATCCTGTGGTAAATTCTTACAAGTGCTCTCTACTCTTGGTTTCGTAGTGTAGGATCTCCCCTTCTCCCAACTTCTATCCCTTACAGGACCAAATTTTGGTTAGAGCTTGTCTTATGCACCATTTGCTAATTCTTTTGCCCTTCTCATTTCCTGAACTTTCTGTTCCTCCACGTGAATTCTTACTATCTCTGGAAGTGAGTTTTTAAACTCCTCCAGTAGAATAATCTCTCTTAGAGCCTCAAAGGTCTTCTCTATCTTTAAAGCACTCACCCATCTGTCAAAATGACAATGTTTAATTCTTTCAGACCTCAACATAAGTCTGACCTGGTTCCTTCTTTGTGTTACTGAACTGATGTCTATACGCTGCTAGTACCAATTCATAAGCATCTAAAATAGCCTGTTTAACTTCTTCATAGTCTCTTGAACCCTCATCTGACAGCAAGGTGAATACCTCATTAGCACAGCTTTGTCTGAATTAGCATTACCCATAAATCCTCAGACCACTCCATCTACCTTGCCAATTTTTCAAGTAAAATAAAGAAGGCTTCTGCATCTTTCTCATCAAAATGTGACAGAGTTCTGACATGTTTGTACGTATCACTACTTTCTCTTTTAATCTCTTTAACGTGATTTTGCTGACAAAGTCACAGTTCTCAAGTTCAAATTCTCTCTTTTTGCTCAGCTACGATCCTTCTCTCTCTTTCTATTTCCTTTTTCTCTCTGTTTCTCTTTCTCTCTCCTTTAATTCTCTATCTCTTTACTCAGCCAAGAACCTTCTCTCTCGCTTTTTCCTCTCTCTCTTTCTCTCTCCCTTTGTTTATCTTCTAACTCTATTTTCCCCGATTGTAATTTAAGCTTTTCTACATCTATTGCACTTGTCTGTTTCTCTGACACACATAAGTGTTTGAGTAATTCCCTTATAATTTCAGCTTAACTTTTTTCCTTGGTTAAACCTAAATCTAACTATTTGCTAATTCTAAAAGTAAGGCCTTTTTCTTTCCTTCTAATCCTTCTTGGCAAATTTGAAAGTCATCTTCAAATCCAAGAACCTCTTTAGCAACTTTAAGAGCCATTTTTCTCACTTTTAACTTCATGAACCACAAGACACAGAAATTAAACAAATGGTCTCCTCTGTGGTTTATTTAAAGATCTAGCACCCTAGTGTTTAAATCTGCTGGGATGTTTTGTATCTCCAAATCTATTCAAATCTGTCTAAGCCAGTACAAATCACAAATCCAAGACCCAAACTGCTCAAATCATGGACAAAAGCCCCCAAACTGTTCAAATCCCAATGACAAGCCCCCAAACTGTCACGGTACGGGTAACCCCTCCCCGGCTTAATTTAAACCAGCAACACAGAAAAGATTTATCCTGTGCTGTAATCTGTGAAAATTCGAGAGGGCAAGAATTATCCCAAAGGTCACTATTTAAAGTAAATAATAACAACTTTATTTCTTAAAGTATAACGAGAATAATTAACTAACAACTATTTGCAATCCCTTCCTCTAACCTATCTTTTACCTTCTCTTTTATAACACTCATCTGAAAAACTCCACGATTAAGATTTTCCAAAAATTCAGATTTCAAAACCAGCCAGCTGTCAAATCCTCTCTTTGTATCTTCCTCTGTCTTCTTTTCTTCTGAGGATTATGTTTCACAGGTCACTGATTGATAGATACCTTTAAGAGAGCTATTTTCCAGGCTGACTGCATGTGTTGGTGGCTTGGCAGTTCTCTCCCAACACTTTAATTTTCCCTGGTCTTACACCCCCAAAGCATCGGATTGCTTCTATTATTGCCAAGATACTAAGTTCAAACTTGATTGGAGTTTTTCAGGGTATGACTTAAATGCCCTAATTCAAATTTGCTTTTTTGTCTCCAGGCAACCAGCTAGCCTAGCTGCTGGACCAAAAGGTTACATTATACCTTATTGAGAACACTCTGTGCTGTCAAGTAGTTCTGCTAGCTTTTAACTTTCTGAAAGATACAGTACACTCAAATCTTTATAACAAATTGGTTTTAGCTATGTTTAAGTTTAGGTTAAGAAATTAATTGTAGTACCCAGAAATCTTTTGGATTCTTGCATTTGTTCTCTGCAGTGTTGCGTGGCAGAGACATAGGACATTTACTTGAAAAGGATCAGCAAGACAACTTAATTACAGTTTTGAGAGCTTACGTTGCATTAGTGCAGGTAGAAATCTCTGAAGATACATTCAGATCTTGACAACTGACCATTCCTATTATTTTGTGAACAATCACTTTATGTGTAAATGCCTTTGTTGCCAACTAAAATGAGAAAGCGTGTAATCTTGCTCTGCATTTAAAGAAGATATCAGTATCCATTGTGGTCAGTTGCAGTTATTTTGAAGTTAATGTGGGATGCATCTGTACTCAAATGAAACATCTTCCCACAAATACATCTGGTGCAATAGCATTACGGTCATTGTTTACAGTTGCCATTCCAAATTTTCTGCCTATTTTACCTCTTACCAACAGCAACAGTCGGAGGCGGAACCAAACTGTTCGCAATCTTGGTGTCATTTTTGACATTGTGAAGAGCTTCATGTTTACACCATCACTGAATTTACTTACTCCCACCTCAGTAACATCTTTCAGCTCCTGTCGTGCTTCTGCTACTGATACCCTCATTCATCTCTTTGTAATCTGAGTTAGACTATTTCAATGCACACTTGACTAATTGTCTACTCTATACCTTTCATTGAAGTAATGAAAAAAAACTACCTTGCCTGTGTCCCTACTTCTTTTTGCCCATGTGCATTTTTTGTGTCACTCAGCCCTAAGCTCTCAAATTTCCTCCCTTCATTTCTATACCTGTCTTTCTTTCTTCTTGGAAGATGTGTCTTAATGGTTACTTTCTCTTTCACCTGCCCTAATAGCACCTTAAGCAGTAAAGGTTACGTTTACCTTGACTTCCAGCTAACTGAAATGCCATATTCTTGTGAATAAAAAAAAACTAGAAACACATAGAAAGTCTGTCAGTATCTGTAATGGAAAAAGGCAAATCATGATATTGTATGCTTTTGGGAAGGGAACACACCCAATTTATTACAAACAGCTTTGCCCTTTGTGGATGATGAGTCATCCAGTTTGTGTTTCCAAATATTTCTGTTCCTGTAAAAAAGGGCACAGTTTCAAGATCTGCAGTCTTTTGTATTTGTTTGGATGATATTGTTGAACATTTTGTAAGAGTAGACTTCAAGGAGACGGAACTGAAGTTTACAAGATTTTGAAGGCAATTAAAGGGCCAAACAGGTTGGGTTCAATCTTTTGTTCCCAAAGACTATTTACAACACAAGAGAACATCTTCTTGACATCAAAGAAAGTCACTCAGAAAGGCTTCTTGAACACAGTGGACAGACCCTAAAAATAAAATTGTTTGAACATCTTCAGCACTAGTGCATGGTAATTAATTTTCAATGATATTGCCAAGAAACATTTAAAATGAAAGTAGGATTAACATTAGCAATTAAATGATCTTGAGGAGTTTTGATTTAGCTGGAGTTTTCTTTGTGAAATAGAAAAAGACAGAAAACAACTATGATGAAAAACAGATGTGCCAAAATGTGACAGCTGAGGTTTGTTTAAAACCTCCAAATGTTGAACTTTGTTGTATATACATATATATGTTACAGAGGAGAGGGAGAGAGAGAAAGCAGGACAGAGAGAGGGAAAATATGTGAGTGCGAGAACAAGACAGGGAAATATGAGAGAGTGTGAAAATGGGAGAAAGAGATGAGAAGACTGAAACAAAAGCAGGAAAATTTACACTTGGCTACACGCAGCATATGTCCAGGGATTTGTGTATACAGAGAAGAGGTGGTGCGACGTCAATTGTATGGGGATTTGAAATTTATCTGGCTTGTTGAAGAAGATTGAGTTCTTTAAACTGATCTACAATTGTTGTCATACACCATTGTCAAACGTATTGAAATGTATGTAGGTTAATGGGGTATTAATGGATTAACAGATTATCCAATTTCTTCTTTCTGTTCCCACGCAAAACAATTTAATACAATACAAAATCAAGAGACAGAAATTGCAGATGCTGGAAATCCACAACAAAAATAGATAGTTGGAAATTCTTATTCAATCTCTCCTGTCTTCCATAATATTACAGGTTTTGCTTTCGAGCCCGACCAATTCACCCCTTCCATCTTCAGCTTTTCCCAGTTCTGCTGAAAGGTCATTGACCTGAAAGATTGGTCTAGACACTTGCAGAATCTTGAAGACTCCAATAATCTTTAATAATGATGGGTGGAACCATGAATTTGAAAGTCCCATCCCCATTTTAAATAGATGTCTACTCCATATCCTTAACCTGTGACCCCTTGGAAGGGGAAAGGGATTGAGCATAATTCATGCACAAGGGAAACCCCAAATCACTAAGGGCACTTGGTAAATGAATACATACAGACCTTATTTTCTCTGTAGAAAGGGTGTCATCTTGCAGTATGGGAGACACACATTTATGGAAGAGATTTAAAGGCTTGTGAAGAGCACATAAGGTCTGTTAAGTTACTGAAACCCTTGTGTCCTTTAAGTTTTTTTTATTGACAACTTCTATCTGAGGGATGACAAAAGTCTGTTATAGCAATTACAATAGCTATTTGTTGACAATACCATAAGTGTTATCATTATATCATTATTAATGCTTGGCTACTTCTTACAATCTCCAGTTATCCAAGAAGGGGAATATAAATTCACAGTTGTTTGATTGCTCAAAAAAGTTATTAAAAGATTACCTGCGTTGATGTGGAGTTAAGAATGCAAGGGATTAAGTATTCAATGTCTTTTTTTCAAAGTTTTGAATGCAGTTTCATGAATCGGTGTGATTTTGTTAAAAAGATATAAAAGCTACTTAGATCTTCTTTTTCTTTCATCTCAACTGGGCTCATGGTGGAAGCCGGTTGAATTGGCACAGAGGGTGTTGGGGAAAAAGGTGTTGGTGGAGAGCATAGATTTCCATAATTTCATACTAAGTTGGCACAGAGCCAGAGGGTATGCAAATGATGGGCATTAGCTGGAATTAACGTGGTGTAAGGGTAGTGGGGGGGAGGTGTGATAGTGTTGTGAGGGTTGTAGGCTAGCTTAATTTTTTTTTGAAAAGGAACTGAGAAAAAGTTCCAGAGAAACAAGGCAGGCCTTTTAAAAGGTCTGCCCTGGTACTTGGCAGTCCCTGTGATTGCCTCCACTGTATATCTAGGGGTATATCTATGGATCTCAAGTCCATCCTGCATACACCTTTCCCAGAGCAAAAATCAGTCTGACAGGCATTTCTTTCTCAAAGAAACATTAGAATCTCATTCAGCCCATTAATACTGCACCGATCCTCCAAACAGCATCACACCAAGACCCAGACCCTCATCTTCTCCCATTATCCCTGAATTTCCCATGGCTAAACCCACCTGGCCTGCACATCCTTGGATACTATGGGGCTATTTAGCATGGCCAACCCACCTAAACTGCACATCTTTGGACTGTAGAAGGAAACGAGAGCATCCTGCAGAAACTCCAACAGTCGCCCGAGGCTGGAATTGAGTCTGTTTCTCTGGTGAGGCAGCAGTGCTATCCACTGAGCCACTCGGAAGGTGTGGCCCTATTGCCTTCTTGCCTCTGTGCCAAGTAGGAAAGCTCATAGGTAACCATTCCACCACAATGCCAATTGAGAGCCTTAAATGAGAAGTTAATGTGACATGTAAGGAATTTACCATATGGAAAAACAAAATGAGCTGCCAAGTCATTTTCCTGTTATCAGAACTGTTCAAAAGACTGTCTTTGAAAAGAGTTTGGGTGCTGAGAATCACTGCCATTGCTGCTCAACCTGTACTCTGCAACATCCATTTTGTGAACCACCGCCCACCATCATTCACCAGTGACTTGGGTCACTCCATGATCTTGGCTGTTGGATGGACCTGTTACCAGCAGTAACCACCTTCCCCTCAGTGGCATAGCCACCAGACTGTGATTGGTTGACAGTTCTTGTGGGAGCAGGACTACTATCCCTGGGATCCTTAATCCTTGGGGGAGTCTGCTGTTGCCTAATTAAGTGCCTGATTAGGTGAAAACTGCTATCAACTTTAAATGTTGCTCAGAATATTTGCTTTATCCTACTACTTTTGTGAGGGTAGACAGAAAGTATTCATTAAGACCATGCTGTATGGCTCTATAACTATGCTTTGGGTGTTCTATTCCAGATAGCCAAATGTAAACAATGAAACTGGGATCTAATATTGATATATTTATAATCTGTTATTTACAAAGACACACATTGCACGTACCCCCAAAAACAACAAACACAGTTTCAATTCGCTGCTGTATGTTGGAACATAACTAAGTTGTCAGTTAATGCCAGCATCCAAACACAATTAAACACCCAATTATTATGCATTTAGCATTCCCTCACTGCATGTTCAATAAAGATATAATACCATGCAAAGTTTCTGGTGTAGTGTAAATGTAGTGTTTCTGCCTTAGGGACAGGATTCTGTGTTCAAGTCTCATCTGCCGAGAGGTATGTCCTGATATGTTCAAACAGGTTGACCAAAATACTTAGAAGAATAAGGCGAGCAATCACATGGTAATACAACTAACTTCAGTGTTGGAAAACCTTTAGAAATGATAATCTAGGACAAAATAAACAGTCACTTGGATTCCCTAAAAACAAATCACAGTTGACTAAGACAGTTGATGTGAATATAAAGATAGAAAGTAGGAGCAGGCGTAGGCCATTTAGTTCTTCAAATCTGCTCCGTCATTCAATGTGATCATGGCTGATCTTTCAACTCAGAACCATGTTCCTACTTTCTCTTCATACCTATTGATCCCTTTAGCACAAAGAACTGTATATAACTTCTTCTTCAATGTTTTGGCCTCAATAGCTTTCTGTGACAGAGAATTCCACAGGCTTGCCACTCTCTGAGGGAAGAAATCTCTCCCTATCTCAGTCCTAAATGGCCTATCCCCTATCTTTAAACTGTGTCCCCTGGTTCTGAACTCCCTGGTCATCAGGCAGAGCTTTCCTGCATTTATCTTGTCTAATCCTCTTAAAATTTATAGATCTCTTTGAGAAACCCCTCATTTTTCTAAACTCCTGTGGATATAATTCTAACTGACACAGCCTCTCTTCATACTTCAGTCCTGCCATTCCAGGAATCAGTCTACTAAACCTTTGTTTCACTCTCTCATAGTCAGATCTTCCATCCTCAGATAAGGAGACTAAAACTAAACAAAATACTCAAGGTATGGTCTCACACCAAGACCAAGTATAATTGCAGCCAGACATCTCTGCTGCCTTGTACTTGAACCCTCTCACTCTGAAGGCCAGCATACCATTTGCCTTCTGAATCTCCATGCTTACTTTCAGTGACTGGTGTATAAGGTTACCCAGGACTCATTGCATCTCCCCCTTTCCCATTCAATCATCATTCGGATAATAGTCTGCTTCTTGTTCTTGTTGTCACATATACTCCATCTGCCATATATTTGACCACTCACACAACTTATCCAATGCAGTGGCTATGATATACATTTGATTTCTGAAAGCCATTTGGTAAAGTGCCATGTAATAGGCTTGCCAGCAAAGTTGCCGCTTCTGGAATTAAAAAGGACATTGGCAGTATGATTACAAAGTTAGCTGAGTGACAGGACACAGAATAAAGGTAAATAATTGTGTTTTGGACTGGAGGAAAATACACAATAGAGTTCCCAGGGGCTGGTTACCTGAACAAATGCTTCTTTTGATATCTACTAGTTTCTTAGGGTTGGTTGTACAGGTCACAATGTAAACATTTACAAATTTCGAAGTATAGTGAACTGAAACAAGAACAGTGATGGATTGCAAAAGGACAGGAAAAGGCTGGTGGAATGGGTGAATATTTGGCAATTTAAATTTAATGGATAAAGAGTGGAGCTGGAAAATGCATAGCAGGTCAAGCAGCATCAGAGGAGAAGGGGAGTTGATGTTTCAGGTTGGAACATTTCATCAGGACCTGAAGCGTCGACTCCACTCGTCCTCTGACGCTGCTTGCCCTGCTGTGCTTTTTGCAGCTCCACACTTTATCCACTCTGACTCCCCAGTATGTGCAATTCTCACAATCTCCAAGTTTAAGTTTAATGTTGACTGAGACAGTACAGGAACAAAAAGATTCAGGGATATATACGTGTAGATCTTTGAAGGTGGCAGGGCAAATTGAGAAAAGGTTTAGTAAGTTATATAGAATTCTGAGTTTTATAAATAGAGGCATAGCATGGATGTAGGTTTGCTCGCTGAGCTGGAAGGTTTATTTTCAAATGTTTCATCACCATTCTAGGTAACATCTTCAGTGAGCCTCCGGACAAAGCACTGCTGATGATTCCTGCTTTCTATTTATATGTTTGGGTTACTTTGGATCGGCGATGCCATTTCCGGTGGTGATGTCATTTCCTATGATGGTGTCATTTCCTGTTCTGTTTTCTCAGTGTTGGTAAATAGCGTCTAAGTCAATGTGTTTGTTGATAGAGTTCCGGTTGGAATGCCATGCTTCTAGGAATTATTGTGCATGTCTCTGTTTGGCTTGTCCTAGAATGGATGTGTTGTTCCAGTCGAAGTAGTATCTAGTGAGAGAGTGATCCTCCCTCATTTACCTTTTGTTATTTAGAAATTGGTGCTGGGTTTTGCTTGATTTTACTTGCCAACACTTTCCCTTTTAATGTCATCCTTGCACTTTTTAATGACAATCCAAGCTTTCTGATATTTATCATTAGTTTCCTGTTTTTGCCTTGCCCTACCTGCAAGCTACTTGATATTCAGAGGGCTTAGATTTGGAAGTTTGACCATTTTTCTTTGTTCAAAATATTTATTCTGAACTCTTAAAATCTTCTGCTTGAATACTTGTCACTGCATTGACCTGTTTACATTTGAGTAGCTGTCTTCACTCCACTTCTTCTAATCACATCACAGTTTCTTAAATTTCCCCTGTGTTTCCTCCTGGAATATTTGATATTCTTCTCCATGCTTAAATTGAACTGAATAATGATTACTATTCAATATAAAACTCTGTTAACACAATGTCTAGGTGCTGAAGAAGTATATCCTGGGGTGAAAGAAGAACGTGGGGTGAGTGTCAGGTCTATATGCTACTTTTGGTAATGATTGACCATTCCACTCCACTCCACATCCCATGATACCAGCCATATCTCTTCCTATATCATCACTGCACTCCCCAACCATCATTCCATCTGCATTTTTAAAGTTAAGTCTGAAGTGACCCAGATCCACCTATTGAACTGAAGCACTTCAAGCGCTAAAGGAAGCCAACAGTACCTTTTGACTTTAAGCTAGTTATAATTTTATCTTACTACTGACACATCAATAGCAAGATTTGCATGAGAATATTCTTTTAGTTGACATAACTGGAACCTCCCATTCTGATTCTCACCAGTGCCAAAATCCTCCCACCTCAGATTTCCTCAGGGTCCCAAAGCAGCTCTTTCAAGAAAAGTCTGGAGTGGAGTTCACAGACACATCATCTTACTTGACCCAAAGCTAAGTCTCTCACTTTCACATCTTGTTTATGTCCCAAATTCTTCCACCAATCAAACAAATTCTGCATATTATCCCTGAATCTGGTCTCACTACTCATATCTTTTTTATCTCTAGATCCCTACACAATATCCTCTGCTACTAGGTTGCTAATCATTCATTCTGTACTGTTGTGCAACTCAGAGTTATACTTCTGATAAATGCTTGCATTGAAATTATCAAAGAAACAATTTGAGCGATGGAATCACTTTCACTTCATTGCGTGTTCAAATCTATTGGGAAGCAATGCAGTAGTGGTGACATAATGGCAGCCTGTCAACAAACTGCAGAAATGCACCATTTGCTGACAGTTAACATGATTCCTTTGAGTGTCTGGCAGAGACTGTGAACTTATTGAGCACTGAATTCATTGGAAGAGCACACATTGAAACACAAATCACTGGCAACAATACTGCAGACAGTAAGACTGTCAGGTACTACTGGCATAGAGGGAAAAGTCTGCAGCTTGCAACATAAGCTGCAAAAATCCTGATAAGCTTTGTAACCTAAAAATAAATTTGCGTGACATCTGCTGGCAGTAGTGAAAAAAAACTACTCGACTAGAATAAGCGTATTTATCTTAACACCAGGATAATAGGCAAATGAATGACCTGACCTATACAGTTTGTGATGTCAATGAGCAATTTTCCAGCTTACTTACTGCTGATGCAGTGCCATGAAATAATCTGTCCTAATAGCGTGGGATTTGGTTTGAACCTGCTGACAGCTATGGATATTAGATTGCACACCACCTTAAGGTGTTTATGTGCGCGTGGAACATCATTGATCCAGCACTTGGTTATAATTTTGCATCATCATTATTAATTCTCCCCTGTTATTTTGCAAGTCCTTTGACAAGGCTATTCTGTACTGTCACAATATTATACACCTGCATCCAGACAAAACAAAAAGATAATATACAATTTAGATGAAGAAGGAAGAAATCAGACCCAGTAAAAATGTTTGTAAACTCCAAGCTTCATTGGTAATCCATGAAATGCTTTTACAACCACCCAGGCAATGCATAAACCAGCTAATCTCAATGACTGTTATACTGTAGAGTTAGCATGTTGAAAGCTTCCACTAATATTTTTCTGTTACATGATAAACATTTATTTGAAAGTTGTCTTGCCCCATGACATGAGTTTAAGAATTTATTATCCCATTAGGTTTGTCCTGAATATTAGAGGCAGCACAGATGAACTCAGACACCATCATTCAGTACTGAACTCAATTTTGTACTTCTCAGAGTATTATTATATGTAATCTAATCTAAATTTCATTTTCATTTGTTATATGTGTGAAATAAAACAAAGTAACCTTTAGGTTTGTTGCTTAAATCTCTCAGCTACGTTTGTGATTGGTCAATTGCAAGCAAATATGAAGCATATTGCCCCTTATGTCTCTTTAATATCTTTCCCCTCTCGCCCTAAACCTATGCCCTCTAGTTCTGGACTACCTGATCCCAGGGAAAAGACTTTGTTTATTTATCCTATCCATGACCCTCATAATTTTGTAAACCTCTATAAGGTCACCCCTCAGCCTCCGACACTCCAGGGAAAACAGCCCCAGCCTGTTCAGCCTCTCTCTATAGCTGAAATCCTCCATCCCTGGCAACATCCTTGAAAGTCTTTTCTGAACCCTTTCAAGTTTCACAACATCTTTCCGATAGGAAGACCAGAATTGCACACAATATTCCAACAGTGGACTAATCAACGCCCTGTATAGCCGCAACATGACCTCTCAACTCCTGACTCAATACTCTGAGCAATAAAGGAAAGCATACCAAACACCTTCTTCACTATCCTATCTACCTGGTAGACAGGCAGGTAGTACTGAGGAAGTGGGGAGGCTGCAGAAGGATCTAGACAGTTTGGGAGAGTGGTCCAGGAAATGGCTGATGGAATTCAACGTGAGCAAATGCGAGGTCTTGCACTTTGGAAAAAAGAATAAAAGCATAGACTACTATCTCAATGGTGAGAAAATTAGTAAAGCCAAAGTACAAAGTGATCTGGGAGTGCTAGTCGAGGATTCTCTAAAGGTAAACATGCAGGTTGAGTCCGTGATTAAGAAAGCGAATGCAATGTTGTCACTTCTCTCAAGAGGGTTGGAATATAAAAGCACCGCTGTGCTACTGAGACTTTATAAAGCTCTGGTTAGGCCCGATTTGGAGTACTGTGTCCAGTTTTGGTCCCCACACCTCAGGAAGGACATACTGGCACTGGAACGTGTCCAGCGGAGATTCACACGGATGATCCCTGGAATGGTTGGTCTAACATACGAGAAACAGCTGAGGATCCTGGGATTGTATTTATTGGAGTTTAGAAGATTAAGGGGAGACTTAATAGAAAATTACAAGATAATACATGGCTTGGAAAGGGTGGACGCTAGAAAATTTTTTTCCGTTAGGAGAGGAGACTAGGACCCACGGACACAGCCTTAGAATTAGAGGGGGTCAATTCAGAACAGAAATGCAGAGACATTTCTTCAGCCAGAGGGTGGTGGGCCTGTGGAATTCATTGCCACAGAGTGCAGTGGAGGCCGGGACGCTAAATGTCTTCAGGGCAGAGATTGATAGAATCTTGATGTCACGAGGAATTAAGGGCTACGGGGAGAATGCGGGTAAGTGGAGTTGAAATGCCCATCAGCCATGATTGAATGGCGGAGTGGACTCAATGGGCCGAATGGCCTTACTTCCACTCCTATGTCTCATGGTCTTATGGTCTTACCTGTGACTCCACTTTCAAGGAGCAATGAATCTGCACTCCAAGGTCTCTTTGTTCAGCAACACTCTCTCGGACATAACCATTAAGTGTATAAGTCCTGCTAAGATTTAGTTTCTCAAAATGCAGCACTTCGCATTTATCTGAATTAAATTCCGTCTGCCACTTCTCAGCCCATTGGCTCATCTGGTCCAGATCCTGTTGTAATCTGAGGTAACCCTCTTCGCTGTCCACTACACCTCCAATTTTGGTGTCATCTGCAAACGTTCCTCTAATGCTCTCTTCCAAATCATTTATGTAAATGACAAAAAAAGAGGACCAAGCACCGATCCTGTGGCACTCCACTGGTCACAGGCCTCTAGTCTGAAAAACAACCCTCCACCACCACCCTCTGTCTTCTACCTTTGCATCAGTTCTGTATCCAAATGGCTAGTTCTCCCTGTATTCCATGAGATCTAACCTTGCTAATCAGTCTCCCATGGGGAACCTTGTCAAACACCTTACTGAAGTCCATATAAATCACATCTACTGCTCTGCCCTCATCAATCTTCTTTGTTACTTCTTTAAAAAACTCAATCAAGTTTGTGAGACATGATTTCCCACGCACAAAGCCATGTTGACTATCCCTAATCAGTCCTGCCATTCCAAATACATGTATATCCTGTCCCTCAGGATTCCCTCCAACAACTTGCCCACCACTGAGGTCAGGCTCACCAATCTACAGTTCCCTGGCTTGTCTTTACCACCTTTTTTAAACAGTGGCACCACGTTTGCCAACCTCCAGTCTTCCGGCACTTCACCTATGACTATCGATGATACAAATATCTCAGCAAGAGGCCCAGCAATCACTTCTCTAGCTTCCCACAGAGTTCTCGGGTATGCCTCATCAGGTCCTGGGGATTTATCCACCTTTAACTGTTTCAAGACATCCAGCACTTCCACCTCTGTAATCTGGTCATTTTGCAAGATGCCACCATCTATTTCCCTACAGTCTATATCTTCCATATCCTTTTCCACAGTAAATACTGATGCTAAATATTCATTTAGTATCTCCTCCATTTTCTGTGCCTCCACACAAAGGCTGCCTTGCTGATTCTTGCGGGGCCGTATTGTCTCCCTAGTTACCCTTTTGTCCTTAATATATTTGTAAAATCCCTTTGGATTCTCCTTAATTCTATTTGCCAATGCTATCTCATGTCCCCTTTTTGCCCTCCTGATTTCCCTCTTAAGTATACTCCTATATCCTTTATATTCTTCTAAGGATTCACTCCGTCTATCCTGTCTATACCTGACGTACATTTCCTTCTTTTTCTTAACCAAACCCTCAATTTCTTTAGTCATCCAGCATTCCCTATAGTTACCAGACTTCCCTTTCAGGAGAAAGTGAGGTCTGCAGATGCTAGAGATCAGAACTGAAAATGTGTTGCTGGAAAAGCGCAGCAGGTCAGGCAGCATCCAAGGAACAGGAGATTCGACATTTCGGGCATAAGCGTCGAAACGTCGAATCTCCTGTTCCTTGGATGCTGCCTGACCTGCTGCGCTTTTCCAGCAACACATTTTCAGCCATCCATTTCGCCCTAACAGGAATATACTTTCTCTGGATTCTCGTTATCTCATTTTTGAAGGCTTCCCATTTTCCAGCCATCCCTTTACCTGCTAACATCTGCCCCCAATCAGCTTTCGAAAGTTCTTGCCTAATACCGTTAAAATTTGCCTTTCTCCAATTTAGAACTTCAACTTTTAGATCTGGTCTGTCCTTTTCCATTATGATTTTAAAACGAATAGAATTATGGTCGCTGGCCCCAAAGTGCTCCCCCACTGACACCTCAGTCACCTGCCCTGCCTTATTTCCCAAGAGTAGGTCAGGTTTTGCACCTTCTCTAGTAGGTACATCCACATACTGAATCAGAAAATTGTCTTGTACACACTTAAGAAATTCCTCTCCATCTAAACCTTTAACACTATGGCAGTCCCAGTCGATGTTTGGAAAGTTAAAATCCCCTACCATAACTACCCTATTATTCTTACAGATAGCTGAGATCTCCTTCCAAGTTTGTTTCTCAATTGCCCTCTGACTATTAGGGGGTCTATAATACAATCCCAATAAGATGATCATCCCTTTCTTATTTCTCAGTCCACCCAAATAACTTCTCTGGATGTATTTTTGGGAATATCCTCCCTCAGCACTGCTGTAATGCTATCCCTTATCAAAAATGCCACTCCCCCTCCTCTCTTGCCTCCCTTTCTATCCTTCCTGTAGCATTTGTATCCTGGAACATTAAGCTGCCAGTCCTGCCCATCCCTGAGCCATGTTTCTGTAATTGCTATGATATCCCAGTCTCATGTTCCTAACCATGCCCTGAGTTCATCTGCCTTCTCTGTTAGGCTCCTTGCATTGAAATAAATGCAGTTTAATTTATTAGTCCTACCTTGTCCCTGCCTGCCCTGACTGTTTAATTCACTTATGTTCTCAACGAATGCGCCCCCCCGCCCCCTCACAACCTTACTAGTTTAAATCCTCCCAAACAGTTTTAGCAAATTTCCTTGCCAGTACATTAGTCCCCTTCCAATTTAGGTGCAATCCATCCTTCTTGTACAGGTCACTTCTACCCCAAAAGAGATTCCAATGATCCAAAAATGTGAATCCTTCTCCTCAGCCATGCTTTCATCTGCTCTATCCTCCTATTCCTGCCCTCACTAGCTCATAGCACTGGGAGTAATCCAGATATTACTTCCCTCGAGAACCTCCGTTTTAAATTTCTGCCTTACTTTCTGTAATCTCCCTTCAGAATCTCAACCTTTTCCCTTCCTATATCGTTTGTTCCAATGTGGACAATGACCTCTTGCTGGCCCCCCTCCCCCGTGAGAACATTCTGCACCCTCTCTGAGACATCCTTGATCCTGGCACCAGGGAAACAACACACCATTCTGCTTTTTCACTGCTGGCCACAGAAACGCGTGTGTTGATTCTTGGACTACAGAATCCCCTAACACAATTGATCTCTTAGAAGCCGACGTACCCCTCGTTGTATTAGAGCCAGTCTCAATACCAGAAACTTGGCTGTTCGTGCTACGTTCCCCTGAGAACCCATCACCCCCTACATTTTCCAAAACAGCATACCTGTTTGAAATGGGTATATCCACAAAAGACTCCTGCCCTAGGTGCCGACCTCTCTTACCCTTCCTGGAGTTAACCCATCTATGTGACTGCATCTGAGACTTTCCCCCTTCCTATAACTGCCATTCATCTCATCGCTTCTATCTGTCTCTCCATTTAATCTGATAAGATTCGCATCCAACAGCATTTATTGCAGATATAATTTGCAGTAACCCTTAAACTCTCTTTAAACTCCCACATCTGACAAGAAGTTACTAGCGGCGTCCTAGCGGTGTTGGGTCCACTGCTGTTTGTCATTTTTATAAATGACCTGGATGAGGGCATAGAAGGATGGGTTAGTAAATTTGCAGACGACACTAAGGTCGGTGGAGTTGTGGATAGTGACGAAGGATGTAGTTGGTTACAGAGAGACATAGGACGCAGAGCTGGGCTGAGAGGTGGCAAATGGAGTTTAATGTGGATGGAGTAATCAGAATGCAAAGTACAGGGCTAATGGTAAGATTCTTGGGAGTGCAGATGAGCAGAGAGAAATCGGTGTCCATGTACACAGATCCCTGAAAGTTGCCACCCAGATTGACAGGGTTGTTAAGAAGACATACAGTGTTTTGGCCTTTATTAATAGAGGGATTGAGTTCTGGAACCAGGAGGTTATGCTGCAGCTGTACAAAGTCTGGTATGGCCGCACTTGGAGTATTGTGTACAGTTCTGGTCACTGCATTATAAGAAGGATGTGGAAGCTTTGGAAAGGGTGCAGAGGAGATTTATTAGGATGTTGCCTGGTATGGAAGGAATGTTTTACGAGGAAAGCCTGAGGGCCTTGAAGCTGTTCTTGTTAGAGAGAAGAAGGTTGAGAGGTGACTTAATAGTTGACATACAAGATAATCAAAGGGTTGGATGGGGTGGACAGGGAGAACCTTTTTCCAAGTATGGGAACGGCAAACACGAGGGGACACAACTTTAAAGTGAGGGGAGATAGGTATAAGACAGATGTCAGAGGTAGTTTCTTTCCTCAGAGTAGTAAGTGGATGGAATGCTTTGCCTGCATTGGTAGTAGATTCGCCAAGTTTAAGTGCATTTAAGTCGTCATTGGACAGGCATATGAATGTACATGGAATAGTGTAGGTGGGATGGGCTTCAGATTAGTATGACAGGTTGGCGCAACATTGAGGGCCGAAGGGCCTTAACTGCGCTGTGATGTTCTTTTTTGCTAAGTACGTATCACTGCAAAGGCTATTTTTGCTCCTTCACAATCTACAGACCCAGAAAATAACACCGTCTTATTCCTCTACAAATGCTGCACCAGGTTAAGTTAAGAGCTCTGGCTTACATTTTAAGTTTAATCAAAAGAATTATCTCCAAAAACATATAATCAAGAAAGAATCCACTGTACTCACTAATACAACCTTTCTCTTTGATAGACTTAAAACAACAATTATATGCCCCCTCATGATAGACATGTCCACATTGGGAAAATGTCTCTGGCTATCCACTCTATCTATGCCGCTCAACATCTTGTACATCTAAATCAAGTCACCTTTCTTCCTTCTTTGCTCCAGTGAGAAAAACCCTAGCTCCCTCAACCTTTCTTCACAAGGCATGCCCTCCAGTCCAGGAAGCATCCTGGTAAAGCTCCTCTGCAACCTCTTGAAAGCTTCCACATCTTTCCTATAATGAGGTGACCAGAACTGAACACAATATTCCAAGTGTGGTCCAACTAGGGCTCTATAGAGCTGCAGCATAACCACACGGCTCTTAAATTCAATGGCCCTGCTAATGAAAGCCAACACACCATATGCCTTCTTAACAACCTTATCAACCTGGGTGGTGACCTTTAGGGATCTGTGGACATGGACCCCAAGATCCATTGTTTCCTCCACACTGCCAAGAATCCTGCCCTGTATTATGCATTCTAATTTGACCTTCCAAAGTGAATGACTTCACACATTTCCAGGCTGAACTCCATCTGCCACTAATCAGCCCAGCTCTGCATCCTGTCGATGTCCTGTTGCAACCTACAACAGCCCTCCACACTATCTACAACTCCACCAACCTTTGTGTCTTCAGCAAACTTACTAATCCACCCTTCCACTTCTTCATCCTAGTCATTCATAAAAATCACAAAGAGCAGAGGTCATAGAACTGATCCCTGTGGAATACCACTGGTCACAGAACTCCAGGCTGAATACTTTCCATATAACACCACCCTTTGTCTTCTATGGGCCAGACAATTCTGTATCCAGATAGCCAAATTTCCCTGTAACCCTTGCCTCCTTACTTTCTGAATGAGCCTATCATGGGGAACCTTATCAAATGCCTTGCTAAAATCCATGTACATCACATCCATTGCTCTACCTTCAGCAACGTGTTTTGTCACATCCTCAAAGAATTCAGTAAGATTTCTGAGGCATGACCTTCCCCTCACAAAGGGGAAAGCTGGTTATCTGTAATCAAACTATGGCTTTCCAAGTAATCATAAATCCTGCTCTCAGAATCCTCTCCAATACTCTAACTAGTACTGACGTAAGACTGACTGGTCTTTAATTCTCAGGATTATTCCTAGTCTCTTTCTTGAACAAGAGAATAACACTTGCCACCCTCCAATCATCTGGTACTACTCCAGTAGGCAGTGAGGATGCAAAGATCAATGCCAAAGGCACAGCAATCTCTTCCTTCAATTCCTGTAGTAACATAGGGTATTTCCTGTCTGACCCAGGGGATTTGTCTACCCTTATGTTTTTCAAAACTTTCAGCATATCCTCCTTTTTAATATCAACCTGTTCTATCATATCAGTCTGTTTCATGCTGTCCTCAGAAATGTTAAGGTGCCTCTTAGTATTGAATACTGAAACAAAGTATTCATTAATGACCTCCCCTACTTCCTGCGACTCCAGGAGCAAGTTCCATCCACTATCCCTGATCAGCACTACCCTCACTCAGGCCATTTTATTGTTCCTCGTGTAAGTGCAGAATGCCTTAGGATTTTCCTTACTCCTAACCGCTAAAGCTTTTTCATGGCCTTTTCTAGCTTTTTCATGGTCCCTTCTCCTAAGTCCATTCTTCAGTTCCTTCCTGGCTACCTTGTAACCTTCTAAAGCCCTGTCTGATCCTTGCCTACTCAGCCCAAGTAAGCTTCCTTCTTATCTAATAAAGCGAAAACCCTCCCAAAGAGCTCTAGCAAACCTCCTGCCCAGGATATTGGTACCCCTCCAGTTCATGTGTAACCTATCCTTCTTGTACAGGTCCCACCTGCCCCAGAAGGTATCCCAATGATCTACATATCTGAAGCCCTCCCTCCTACACCAGCCCTGCAACCATGTGTTCATCTGCACTCGCTCTCTATTCCTAGCCTCACTAGCATGTGGCACCATTAGCAGTTCTGAGATTACTACTCTGCTCATCCTGCCTTCAAGATTCCAACCTAACTCGCTATATTCTCTTTTCAGGTCCTCCTCCCTTTCCCTACCTATGTCATTGGCACTGATGTGTACCATGACTTCTGACTGCTCTCCCTCCCGCTTAACAATCCTGTAGCCTTGATCTGAAATATCCTGACCCTGGCACCCATGAGTTGAAAAGTGTGGTGCTGGAAAAGCACAGCAGGCCAGGCAGCATCTGAGGAGCAGGAGAATCAACGTTTCGGGCATAAGCCTTCTTCAGGAATGAGGCTGGTGTGCCAAGCTGGCTGAGATGTTCAGCCTCATTCCTGAAGAAATCTCAGCCCACTTGGCACACCAGCCGCATTCCTGAAGAAATCTCAGCTTAACTTTTAAAACCCCTTAAAAAAATTGGTTCGTACTCCAAAACACACATATACACCACACTGACTATACACATGCAAAAATGCACAACCACATTTGAATTCAGGCCATGGCACACCCGCTGACAGACTTTGATGACGTTGTGGGAGAAGAGACTTGTGTGGAATGTAAACACCAGTTCAGACCTTTTGAACCAAAGGCCATGTTTCTCAGATAATTCCAATGTAACTCGACAAAATATATTATAAATGTCTGCTATATTTATCAACGACTCAAAGTGTGTCAAATACGTATTAATGTTCTCTCAAAAAAGGCTGACAGTTTTATTTTTAGTCCTATGATGGTCATTGTTCTGGAAATTTTTCTGATTCTTCTTCATTCCATCTAACACGTTACATTATTTTCCAGCTTCCAATGCTGAAATTGAGACATTACTCATTGCTTATATTTTTAAAATTAACTCTCAGAATATAAGAATTGCCAAGGTCACATTTATTACCTGTCCTTAGCTGTCCTAAGATGATGGTAGCAAGTGTTCTCCTTGAATTTATAATAATTCAGAGACGGAATGCCTTGTTGGTCATGTTACAGGCCAAGAGGAATTAACCATATGGTGTGAAGCTAAAGTCATGTCTAGGCCAGGCATGGTAGAAGTTGTAGGTTCAGTTCTGTGATAAATATTGATGAACTTAAGTGTATAAAATTCTTACGGGATACTCAGCTCCAATAAATAAACTTAATTGTTCGATTGAAATACTGAGATTGCCTAAGCTGTGGAAATCACTACTTCATAGCTGACCAGTTGAGGCACAAGCCTTCAGGGCAGGACAAACCCCTTAAACACAGAGCAAAATGAAACAAAGGCTTACAGGTCAAAGTTAGAAGGGCAGAAGGAGAGAGAGTCTAGCTGTCTGTTCCCACACAGCCCACTGCTGAACTGACTCTCAAGTTTTAAACTGAACTGCACAGCTAGAGAACTGGCCATGCCCCCTTGACTTATACAGGTTACTTCTAAAACATAAAAGCTTTGGCTTAAAGTCTCATCTGTTTACGTTCAGACAAAAAGGCCTCCCATAGTGACCTTTCAGACTTAACCTTATTCTGCTAATTGGTGTCAGAGCATTCCATTATTTTTATCCCATCCTGCCTTCCACAGACCACAGATTGCCAGTGGTCTTCATGCCTTAACCCTTCCCTTGTTTTCATGTTCTTTATTTTCCATAGTTCTTCCTTCTGTGCTGTAATCATTAACACCTTCTCCTCTTGCTTTCCTTTTCTGTCAAAATACCCTTTGAACATATTCACATGACACACTCTGTGAGATTTCTTCCTGCTTGGAGTCCCTATCAATGTGTTCACCTCACTCAATTTCCTTTCTATTTGACAAGGTCCAATAAACCTTGCCTTTTAAAGGTTCACCTATAACTGGAAGTAACACCAATACCTTATCCCGCATAGAAAAAATTGTGAATTTTTGATTTCTTATCTGCTTCTTGGTTCATGGTATGCTGCAATATTTTTAAATGCTGTCTAGCCAATTCCCCAGCTCTATTTAGTCATTGTCTAAAAGTTGACACATAGTCCAAATGGGTAGTCTCTGAATTCTGACTTATTAAGATCTCCTTAATCAATTTTAACAGTCCTCTGATTTCATGCCCCAAAATTAATTCAAATGGACTGACTTTGGTCACTTTATTTGGTGCATCTCCGATTGCAAAAAGCACAAATGGAACTCCCTTATCCCAATTATCTTGGTAATCCTGAGTGTAAGCCCTCAACATGGTCTTTAATGTTTGGTACTGGACAAACTCACAGGTTTATCCCAATGTTTGATGCCATCTCTCTAGTGTTCCCTGCAATTCCGGATGGTACACAGTAGATTTGAATTGCTTTATCCCCAAGTTATCCATAACATCCTTGAATAGTTTGGATGTGAGGTCTGACCCTTGGTCTGACTGGATCTCTATCAGTCGTCCATATCTGGTAAAAGAATTTGACTAATTCTTCTACAACCCTTTTCATTGTGATATTGCATAATGGTACTGCCTCTGAAAATCGAGTTGAAACATCCATTATTGTTAATAAATTGTTATTCCCACTTTTTGTTTGAGGTAGAGGACCTATGCAATCAACCAAGACTGCTGTGAAAGGTTCCTCAAATGCTGGAATAGGTATTAAAGGTACAGGCTTTATTACTGCCTGTGGTTTTCTGATTAGCTGACATGTATGACTCATCTGAAAAAATTCAATTACATCTTTGTGCGTTCAGGATAGTAAAAATGTCTTTGTATTGTAGCCTGTGTTTTCCTCTCCCCTAAATGACCTCCAAGTGGTAGTTCATGCGCCACTCACAGCACCTCCATTCTATACCCCACTGGCAAAACAATCTGATGAATTTCTGCCCATTTCTCATCTGCTTGAATGTGTGATGGTCTCTATTTCCTCATTAATACGCCATTTGTTAAATAATAATACATAAGGATATATTCCTTTTCCTTGTCTGTATATGCCTTTTGATATGACTGCTTTAAGTTCTCATCTTTCTGTTATAATTCAATAAGCTTAGCAGAGCTCAAGATATTTGCATGTTTACCTATTTACACCTGTTTTGTCCCACTTATCTGACCAAAAGATCTCTGATAATGCTTCTTCAGCTTCCTTATCTATGCCTTTTGATCGCTCCTCCTTTAACTTGTGACTCTGTGGTCTCATTAAGACACAATCTGGGAAGATTCCTAAATAAATGTCCTGCATTTCTTCAGTTAGCTGCATCTCCACTAGCTTTTCAACTAGAGTATGCAGCACACCTACTGGTGAATCAGCTAAGTCATTTGCAAGGACAAATTGTATTCCTGGACCTGAGAGTTTGTCCAGTCCTAAGAGTGTGGTGCTGGAAAAGCACAGCCAGTCAGACAGCATCCAAAGAGCAGGAAAATTGACGTTTCGGGCAAAAACCCTTAATCAGAAATGGTTTCCTCTTCTGCTTTTAACCATAACTCAAATTGTTTCATTTCTGCTGCCCTTTCCTTACCTCTTGCTACTAACTCAAGCTGCTTCATTTGCAAGTGAATTCTTGCCATCTCTACAGATCCTGATGGATTTTCCAGCAAGTTTAAATGCTGAGCTACTGCTGTAATTATCTCTCCTTTCCTCACAGAAGGAGGCAGCTCTAACCCCAGCTTGGCAGCTAATTCCTGCAGCTTGATCTTATTCACCTTTTGTAAAACTACTAAGTTCACCTCATCCACTTCAGAAAACTCTTCGTGACTGAAAGAGCCATTGCTATCCCAAGCTTTGTCTACCCAACCAAATCAACACCTAAAACAAAGACATTAGCACCTACTACTCGCTGTTTAAATCCTGCAAAGAGTCCCCAATCTCTTATAGATGAGACCAGATTTCAAAACATTCTTAAGCAGGCAGCTCAGACCATAACTTTGCAATTTGTTTTGTTAAGTGCACAGTAAAAAATACCCAGAGTAAATTAGCTAGGTTGACTATCAGATTTTAAAACAGGCAAAAATTTATTCACAAAATTAGAGAATGAAACACAAAGTACAGAATATAGAATACCCACAGAGCTCAAACTATCCCAAACTAGACTTAATTATGCTGTTCCAAAAATATAGAACAGTCCCAATAAACAAACCCCTGAAATACAGAGCAAAATGAAACAAAGGCTTACAGGTCAAAGTTAAAAGGGCAGAAGGAGAGAGAGTCTAGCAGCCTGTTCCCAAACAGCCCACTGCTGAAGTGACTCTCAAGTTCTAAACTGAACTGCACAGCTAGAGAGCTGACCATGCCCCCTTGACTTATACAGGTTACTTCTAAAACATAAAAGCTTTGGCTTAACGTCTCATCTGTTTACGTACAGACAAAAAGGCCTCCCAATACTCTTTTCATCTCTGTATGAACCCAGCTGATTCGCAGTGTTTTACAACCCCCTGAAAAAAAAACAAGGACACAGTATCCTTGAGAAGAAGGACCAGCTTTTAGGAAAAGGACCAGCTTTGTGACACTCAGTGCAGAATTGCCAGCCCCTAACTTGCTCTTGCAGTATTTATATGGCTGGCTGAGTTTAGTTACTGGACAATGGTAACTGAAGATATTGATCATAGTGGATTAAGAGTTGGTAATGTGATTGCACATCAGGGACCGATCGTTAAATTGTCTCTTTTTGGAGATGGACATTGCCTGGGACATGCATGGTGAGAATGTTATTTGCCACTTATGGTCAATGAACATAGAGTCATAGACTCATAGAGATGTACAGCATGGAAACAGACTCTTCGGTCCAACTCGTCCATGACGACCAGGCATCCTAACCTAATTTAGTCCCACTTGCCAGCACCTGTGCCATATCAGTCCAAACCCTCCCTATTCAAAGACCCATCCCAGATGCTTTTTAAATGTTGCAATTGTACTAGCCTGCACCATTTCCTCTAGCAGCTCATTCCATACACATACCACCCTCTGCATGAAAAGTTGCCCCTTAGGTCTCTTTTATATCTTTCCCCTCTCACCCTAAACCTATGCCCTCAAGTTCTGGACTCTCCCACCCCATGAAAAAGGCTTTGTCTATATATCCTATTCATGCCTCTCATGATTTGATATACCTCTATAAGGTCACCCCTTAGCCTCCAATGCTCCAGGGAAAATAGCCCCAACCTATTCAACCTCTCTCTATAGCTCAAATCCTCCAACCCAACATGGTCCTCTTCAGTATCTGAGGAGTCAAAAATGAGCTGAAGTGAGGGGTTCTCTCATCAATGAGGAAGGAAATTTTTGAGGAACCTCTTCCTCCACTGATTTGTCTAGTTACTCATCACCATACACAACTTGATGTGACCAGACGGCAGAGATAAGATCTGATCTATTTATGGTGGGGTCACTTATTTCTGTCTATCACTTGCTGCTTATGGTGCTTTTCACAAGCAGGTAATCTATTGTTCTAGTTTCACCAGGCTGATATTCCATTCCTCGATATGCCTAGTGCTTCTCCTAGCCTGCTCTCCTGCACTCTTCATTGAACTAGGGTTATAGGTGAATATATAAACATACAAAATAGGGGCAGAAGTAGGCCATTTAGCCATCAAAATGTAGCAAGACCTAGTCAAAACTCGGGCTTGGTCCGATTAGTGGCAAATAATATTTGTGCCGCACAGATGCCAGACAATGACCAAAAACAGAAAATTCAACCCACACTCTATGAAGTCCGAATGCACTGCCATCACTGACTACCCAGTATATCCACATTGCAAGAGTCACCAGTGACCAGAAACTGGATAAGTCATATAAACGGTCAAGAATTCCCTGCTATTTGATTAGATTAAGCTGATCAGACCATAACCTGAACTCCACATTCCTGTCTACTCCTGATAACCTTCCACCCTCTCACTTACAAAGAATCAATCCCACTTCTGCCTTAAAAATATTCAAGAGTCTGCTTCCACTATCTTTTGAGGAAGTAAGTCCTAAAGACTTACAAGAAAGTGAGAGAAAACAAACCCTCATCTCTGGAAATGTTTTGCTTTTATATGATGAAGCTGGTTCCAGATACAATCCTTCAAAGCTCCCTCAGGACATTATATGTTGTAATGAAATCCCCTTTTACAGTTATAAACCTGAGCAGATACAAGGAGAAAGTGAAGACTGCAGATACTGGAGATCAGAGCTGAAAATGTGTTGCTGGATGTGTTCCAGCAACACATTTTCAGCTCTGAGCAGATACAAGCCCAGTCTGTCCAAATCTTTCTCAAAAAATAATCTTCCCATTCCAGGATTTAATAGAGTCAAATTCTCTGGACTGTTACCAACATATTTCTATCCTTCCTTAGGTAAGGATACCAATTACTTTACCCAGTACTCTGGATGTAATCTTACCAGGGGCTGATCCCCGACTTGATGGTAATGGGACAGTGGGGGATATGCCAGGCCATGAGGTTTCAACAGTCACCGGACTCCAAACATTAACACTGCTTTTCCTCCACAGATGATGCAATTTCTGTTTTTGTTTCAGATTTTCAGCATCTGCAGTTCTTTGATTTATTTTATGTGGTTTTCAAGTTGTGTTTGAATACAATTCTGCCATTACTAATGACACACAGCATCTGCTGGATGTCCAGTCTTAAATTGCTTGATCTATTTGAAATCCCATCCATCCAGCAGCATGGTGGTGCCACGTAATACCATCCTCAATTCGAAGGCAGGACTTTGTCACTACAAGGACTGTGCAACTGTCATATTGAAACTTTCATGAATAAATATATCTGTGGCAGACAGACTGCTGAGTATGAGATTACATGGGTTTCTCCTTCTTGGCTTTCTCACCACTTGCTGCAAATCCAACTAGACAGCTGTTTCCTTGAGCTACACTTGGTGATGGACATACATTCTGTGCTCTTGCAAATCTCAGTGCTTCCTTCTAGTAATGTTCAACATGGAGAATTGATTCATCCTCTGGGCTGGGAATAGGTGTTAATAAGGAGGAGGTTTCCTTGCCCATGTTTGAACTGATCCCATAAGATTTTATTGAGTCCGGAGTCAATGTTAAGGACTCCCAGGCTGATGCCCTCCTGACTGTATATAACTGTGTTGCCACCTCTGATGCCCTATATCACTGCCAGGGATGGCGATGATGGACATTGTAAGGTTGTTTTGTGAGCGTGAAACTGTCATGCTGACTAGTCTATGAGACTGCACTCCCAGTTTTGGCACACGCTGCCAGCTCAAAAAGACCGGGAGTACTCTTGTCAATTCTGGTGCCTTGGCCAAGATCCAGCAGTCTGTTCAGTTTCAATCCCTTTTATCACTGCTGTTTTCAAATTTTAGATTTCATTTTATCTTCCTGTTATCTGCTCCATATTCAGACATCTTCCGTTACATACATATCCAGGATGGAACGTGGACAAAGCTGGGATGAAGATGTGGAACCTGATTCAAATATTGAAACGTCAGCAACGAACACAGGTAATCGAACAGAACACACTCCACACTGGTGTCCTGATAAATCAAACCCCAAAGTGACCAAGACGTGTGTTGAGGTCCAAGAAATCCTTATGTAAAAGGGAACTAAGTACTCTTAAGAAAAAGAAATACAAATCACAGACAAAGATTACACTTCCATATTTCTGTTTAGTTGGTTGCAGAATTGTGAAGGAGGTAATTGGGGAGAATGTGTTATATTTTGAGGATTTTGTAGAATTTTGTTTAAAATATTTTGGCTTACAAGTTTCTGGCGACTTCAGGGGTAAGGTTCTGGATCTCTTATGTTCCACAATGTGTTTTCACTTAGCTAATTATATTGCGTGCCCAGAGCACAAATAAAGAACACAGCAGTTTATTGCTCCCCAAGTACTCTTACATAATCTCCATTGTATTTTTGAAGAATACATCAGGCATTCTACATGGATATAATACAAAAAATGTAGAAATAAACTAAATACAGTGGGAACAAAAACAAAAATCACTGGAAAAGCTCAGCAGGTCTGGCAGCAAATATGGAGAGAAAAAAGGTAAAAACAATGACTGCAGATGCTGGAAACCAGATTCTGGATTAGTGGTGCTGGAAGAGCACAGCAGTTCAGGCAGCATCCAAGGAGCAGCAAAATCGGTGTTTTGGGCAAAAGCCCTTCATCAGGAATAAAGGCATGGAGCCTGAAGCGTGGAGAGATAAGCTAGAGGAGGGTGGGGGTGGGGAGAAAGTAGCATAGAATACAATAGGTGAGTGGGGGAGGGGATGAAGGTAATAGGTCAGGGAGGAGAGGGTGGAGTGGATAGGCGGAAAAGGAGATAGGTAGGTTGGACAAGTCCGGACAAGTCATGGGGACAGTGCTGAGCTGAAAGTTTGGAACTAGGGTGAGGTGGGGGAAGGGGAAATGAGGAAACTGTTGAAGTTCACATTGATGCCCTGGGGTTGAAGTGCTCTTCCTCCAGGCGTCTGGTGGTGAGGGAGCGGTGGTACCAACCTTCGCATAAACCAAATCATCCGCCGACATTTCCACCACCTCCAAAAAGACCCCACCACCAGGGATATAGATCCCTCCCCATCCCTTTCCACCTTCAGCAAAGACCGTTCCCTCTGTGACTACCTGGTCAGGTCCATGCTCCCCTACAACCCACCCTCCCATCCTGGCACCTTCCCCTGCCACCGCAGGAATTGTAAACCCTGCGCCTACACCTCCTCCCTCACCTCTATCCAAGGCCCTGAAGGACCCTTCCACATCCTAAGTTTTAACTGTACATCCACTAATATTTTTTATTGTATCCATTGCTCCCAATGCGGTCTCCTCTACATTGGGGAGACTGGGCGCCTCCTAGCAGAGCGCCTTAGGGAACATCTCCGGGACACCCTCACCAATCAACCACACCGCCCCATGGCCCAACAGTTCAACTCCTCTGACCACTCTGCCGAGGACATGGAGGTCCTGGGCCTCCTTCACCACTGCTCCCTCACCACCAGACGCCTGGAGGAAGAATGCCTCATCTTCCCCCTCGGTACACTTCAACCCCAGGACATTAATGTGGACTTCAACAGTTTCCTCATTTCCCCTTCCCCCACCTCACCCTAGTTCCAAACTTTCAACTCAGCACTGTACCCATGACTTGTCCGGATTTGTCCTACCTGCCTATCTCCTTTTCAACCTATCCACTCCACCCTCTCCTCCCTGACCTATCACCTTCATCCCCTCCCCACTCACCTATTGTACTCTATGCTACTTTCTCCCCACCCTCACCCTCCTCTAGCTTATCTCTCCATGCTTCAGGCTCTCTGCCTTTATTCCTGATGAAGGGCTTTTGCCCGAAATGTCGATTTCACTGCTCCTTGGATGCTGCCTTAACTGCTGTGCTCTTCCAGCACCACTAATTCAGAATATGGAGAGAAAGCAGAGTTAATATTTCAGGTCCAGTGACCCTTCCTCAGTACATTAACTCTGCTTTCTCTCAATAGATTCTGCCAGACCTACTGAATTTTTCCAGCAAGTTCTGTTTCAATTTCCAATTTCCAGTACCTGCAGTTCTTTGGGGTGCTTTTTGTGAAGATACAGTGGATGCCAGCTTTCAGTCACCCTACTGAATGTTGTACCACTTTATCATTTTGTTTCAGGTCTTCAGGCTCTGTTTTTCCAAATAAAAGTCACCCTCTTTGTTTAATATCACTGTCACCACCATGTTCTGAGTCTGTCATTCCATGTCAATGATATCATGACATGTTTCAATAACTACTATAATATTCATACTAACAGTACTGTTGTCAGAAAAGGTGCTTGAACACAATGCAACTTCACTGTTTTCAACCAAAACCCAGAACCAACGTTTTCAGAAACTGTGTAAAGTATCCAAAGCAAAGGGTTTTTTTTTGCACGAAACCTTGGCTTTCATCTTTATGAACGAAGCGTCAATTTCTTGAATCAAAATGATTTCACTTTTGGCCTCTCAGGAGTGAGCGCTGTGGCTGAATAACAAAAGCTATTGAAGTCTATGTGGTGCACGATACTCCCCAGAGGTTCAGTAAAATTGACTTCATTATCTCAGAGCTTATTTGGGTCAGAAATAATACGTGAACCCTTCTGGAGGGAGGCTCCTGTAACTGTGCACTATTTCTGTTACATCCAGTGCTTTATTTTGCAAGTTATTTCCCCTCGCAATGCACAGTGCTGCACATGGATGGTACAGTATTTCAACTGTACATGATCTTATCTGGGTAAGTAATGTCTGCAGGGACATAACTTGCTTCAACGTAGATTCATGATGCTTTACTTAAGGTTGATGTTTTCTGGGATGCAATCAAAACTTTAAGGACTGACAATACTATAAACACAAAACATAACCAAAATTCCATCGCTAACCATGTGTTTATACCATAATTAATCCAATAGTTGTTGTTTTCCCCCAAAGTAATGGCATTCCTCATCCCCTTTGGGGTTTTCTTCCTCCTTACAAAATAAGGCATATAACCAAATTGCTTAATTTTTGTTACCAGCCTCTCAATTTGGTATTATGGAGTGATAAAAAGTGGTGTCAATTTAAATTTAACTCAAACAAATGATATAAGCAAATTTTGTTCTTCATATTTAGGTCTTATGCTCCAATCAGAAAGCAATTCTGATTGTTTGGTCATGCAAAAATAATATAAATTCAAAAAATCACTGAAGCTTTGCAGACTGTTGAACCAAGTCAAGAGAGTAGCACATGGCCCCCAGAGCCTGGAATTTAGATTCCTTGCATCAGCGGGTTTTTACAATTCAAGCCTTGTTTCAACTATTCCATTCTTCTCAATCTGTTCTCTCTTGCTCGTTTCAATCTTTGGTGCATTCCTGCACAAAAATTTTCATGATCAACATTCAAAATGAGTGCATATGCACCAAAGATTAAAATAAAACTAATGAACATATTTAGTTAAGTATGAAGGGGAAAGTAAGGCAGGACATGTGAAATGTGTTACAATGAAGTGATGTGTCTGGAAGAAGTGTGGAGCATAGACACTGGTGAGCTTCTAGACTGTGAAATTCAAATATTTTATGTTGGAGCTACACAACTTAGCTGATCTGTCTTGCCCAATTGAACAGAAAAAGCAGCATGACAACCAATAATTGTGTTTCAGGTCCAAAAGGGGTAATAAATGATTGGAGGAAGTTTAAGCTGGAGAGTGAAGACCATGAAACCACTCCTTCAAACAAAAGACAACTCCTTAGACAACTGTCATCACCATATCGATCTCTCAGTAAGGGCAAAGACACAAGAGAGAAATTAAGTCGGAAGGTAAGTTAAAACGAGCAGGTCAGCTGTTGGGCACAGTCGCGTATACAATATTCAAAACAAGAGAAAACAGGTCAAGTGGAGGCACCACCTTAAGGCAGAGATTGGATAATAGGGATAGATGAAACTTGGCCACACAGAAATCAGGATTAGCAACTAAATATTGCAGGATTTGGAAAAGCAAGGAAGGAGAAGTAAAGACACTATACAAATTTAAGATAACGTATTGGAAGCTGGTGAAAGGGTGCAGCTACCAGTGAGGCAAATATAGAACCAATGTCAATTGAGTTCAAGCGTTGGAAGGGATCCATCAACAGGAATATTTATAGATCATTAAAGTATGGCATGGAATTGAAAAGGAGCAATATATTGAAAGATCTAAAAGGTAAAAAGCAGGGAGTTTTCAATGACCCTCAAAAAACAAAGCAGCAGCAGTAAACTATGAAAAGGGAATCCCATTTTTATAATATGGCTCTGTTCTCACTCAGTACATAAAAGACTCAACAATCGAAGAATCAGTGTAAGATTTCGTATTTAACCAAACCTGGATGTAGAGGTAAGAGTAAGGGAGAATTTAGTAATAGTGATCATAACATAGTGAAGTTCAGGTTAAGAATTGAGGCCAACATAGTTGGTAATTTTGCACTTATTTTACCAATTAGGTCCAAAACAGATACTTTCCCCCCTGAGTTTCAGTAGGCTTGTGAGTTATTTCACAATTTCTGATAATCAATTTTAGTCTAATATTTCTCTAGTGTTCAGACACTAACTAAAGCCGTTTATGCCCAGGAGTATGTGCACTGTAACCTAGGCTTCAAAACAATGATTGCCAAAATAAAAATAACATGTTAAAATTTGAGCTAGATAGTCAACGTTATCATTGGGAGTTCCATCATTGTGAAACCTGATCTCACAAGGATCACATAAGTTGAAATATTTGTACAAATCAGCTTCTCAGCCTTTTATTCCAGCTCCCAGTGTATTATCCTTTCATATAATGCAGCCTTAAAGTTCAGCAACCTTATAGTTATTAATCAAAATTATCAATATGTCCTTCACAATTAAATTGAGACATATTTTCTTCATTTATATTTGCTCTCTTTATTCAGCATCAAAAGGATAACACTGGCAAAGAATTTAGCTTATTTATGAATGCTGAGAAAGTTCTGAAATTAAAAGCTTTTTCAAAGATATTTTAACTATTTTTTCACTGGATCTTCTATAAAGGCCAGCATTTGTTGTCCATCTCTCATTGCCCTTGAGAAAGTAGTGACAAGCCACTTTCTTAAACCACCACAAACTATCTAGCGCACAACCCCCACAGTACTGTTAGGAAAGAGTTTCAAGACTTTGCCAATAACCCAATTGTGGTTTGGGGGGGACACTTGAAGGTAGTAATGCTTCTTTGTCCTTTTAGACAGTAAAGGTTGCAGGTTTGGAAGCTGATGTTGGTGAGTTGCTATAGTACATCTTGCAGATGATACATACTGCTGCCGCTGTGCACTAGCAGTCAAGGGACTGAATGTTTAAAATGATGGCTGGGTGCATGGTCAAATGAGCTACTTTGTCCTGGATAGTGTTGAATGTCTCGTGTACTGTTGGAGCTACATGTATCCAGGCGAATTGAGAATATTCCATCACACACCTGTTTTTTGACATGTCAAAGGTAGTGCCCAAATTTCCCACTCATATTGGCTGACATAATCAGGCTACTGCAATGATTTGCATCAAGACAAAGATCAAATCTAAAAGTAATTACAACACTAACAGTGGGAAAAACCATTAAGGTTTAACCAATAATTAACAGACACGAAATCATAAAGCCTATGTTTACCGTAAAAGCCAAATTTGCATATTTCTTAAGTGATTGACGTGGTGGCACCCGCAATAATGTACGATGTTATTGTATAAAAGATTACATTTGTGTATTGTACTCAGGGAAGATCCAGTGAATAACCATGTACAATTTATTCTTTATGGACCAATTCAAATCTAAAACATTTAAGATGACCCTTCTTGAAGCAATTAAGATTACATGAATCAGTTATGTTCTGGATTTTCCCAAAATTAATTAATGTTTTAATTGCAACCCGTGAAACCATTTTTCTTTCAATCACAAAATATAGATGAGTGTGCAGGAATATGAAATGATCCAGGGCAAAGAAGACGAGACCTGTCTTCGTAAATACCGTCAGCAGTGTATGCAGGAGATGCACCAGCAGCTGAGCTTCGGGCCTCATTTCGGAATGGTCTATGACCTGGAGAATGGCGATCAGTTTTTGGAAGTGATTGAAAAAGAGTTGAAAAAAACAACTGTGATGGTGAACATTTATGAAGATGGAGTGAAGGGCTGTGATTCTATGATTAATTCCCTAACATGCCTTGCTTTGGAATACCCTTTGGTCAAGTTCTGTAAAATAAAGGCTTCTAAGACTGGGGCTAGTGACCGCTTCTCTGACCACATTCTCCCAGTGTTACTCGTGTACAAGGCAGGCGAGCTGATCGGCAACTTCATACACATCACCGAGCAGCTGGGTGAAGAATTCTTTGCGGTGGATGTTGAATCCTTTCTAAATGAATATGGGCTTTTGCCAGAAAGGGAATTCACTGCATGCAAAAATGCCAGTGATTGTAGTGATGTTGATATTGAGTAAATCCCTGTACACTGAAGTCCAGTCAGGTTAGAGCCCAGTCTGATAGAGGAGAAATTAATCTCAAACAATCTAATCTCAACTGCTAGTATTCTGGAGTTCCAATGAACTCAAATGAGACAACCATCTTCATGCAAAAAAAATTTTTTTTCTCTACATTGTAAATACAGATATAGATATCAACAAGTGCAAGTGTGTAGTGATAGTGATAGTGATAGAGATGCTAGATGCCTGTTGTCTATGTGCCTTGGCCCGTCCTCTTGTGTCAAGGCAATACTATCTTCATGGCTGCAGTATTTCAGTTGGAAGGCAATTGTCTGTCAGTGGAGCAGCCTGCAGATAAGCTGTCACGATGATCCTGCTCAGATAGCCCAATACCAGACTGTGCTCACTGGCTGGCTGACAGGCAGTAGTAAGGCCACTGGAAAAGTGGGAATAAGGTGAGGATGAATACTTCACCCTGAGAGATGTCAACAGATTTGTACTTCATGCAGCCACTGTCCGAGGGAAGCATTCAGCAATCCTACCAATCAACCAAAGGGCAAATTGTGAGATCCCTTGGAGACCAGGCCAGCCCCTCTGAGCACTGTCAAGCCAGTCTTCCTGAAGCTTATGTGGCAGAAAATACACTTATCTGTTAACAAAGTGAGCTTGCAGGACTTCAGTCTGAATTTTCATTGCAGCTCTCATGATATTGCATGCCTTTTGCCAACAGACCCTGCATATTGGTTGTATTTACAAGTGTTTTCATCTTGTCCACATGTCCTTATTGGAAAGGCATGAATGTTGTTGCTGCCAGACTCCTCCATGCTCTTGATGGTGCTCATAACCTTTCTGAGGGGTCAGCCAATGCATCAAGCAGTTTTGTGTGTGTGCCCATCAACTCCTGTCTCTTAGCCAACCCATCAAATTCTCATTTGATCCCTCTGCAGCAGAACCTCCAGCAACCCAGCACTATTGTCCTTATCTTCAACTCTGGTTAAGGACCATTCATGCCTCATCACTCACTGAAAACTGTGGATATTGCAAAGGCCCTTACACTTCCTACAATTGTGCTGAAGACTGGTGGTCCAGCAGCAGCCACTACCCAAGCTGTTCCAGTACACCAACAATACTGGCATATAACCAGCATTGTAGAAAACTGCCCAGGTATGTCCCAGGCACAAAAGGCAGGACATAGCCAATCTGGCCATCAGTATACTCACACATCGATCTAATGGAAAGGGTTGTTGACAATGCTGTCTAGTGACACATGCAAAGAAATAACCTGCTCACTGATGCAGAGCTTGGGTTCTGCCAGAGCCACTCATCTCCTGAACTCTTTACAACATTTGCCCAAGCAAGCAGCTAGGAGCTGAACCCCAGACGTGAGAGTGACTGCTCTTAACATCAAGGCAGCATTGGATTGGGTATGGCATTATGGAGCCTGAGCAAAGCTGCAATCATGGAGAAAACTCTACTGGATGGAATATTACTTATTACAAAGAAAGGTTGTGGCTGCTGGGGTCAGCCATCCTAGTTTCTGGACATCACTAAGGAGTTCTTAAGGCTAGTGTCTTCTGCTGCTTCATCAATGACCTTCACCAAAACATCAGGAGTGGGGATGGTCATTAGTAGTAGCACAATGTTCATCCCTGATCACAGCTCCTCAATCAGTCTATGTTCAAATACAGCAAGACCTGGACAATATCTTGGTTAAGGCTGATCAATGGCAAATAACATTTGCACTACACAAGTGCCAGGCAATGATTGTCTTCAACAAGAGAGAATCCAGCCATCACTTCTCGATGTTCAATGGCACTTACCATTATTGAACTCTCTACTATCAATATCTTCAGAAATTAGTTTCAAAGAATAATCAGCTGCAAATGTGTTGCTGGTCAAAGCACAGCAGGTTAGGCAGCATCTCAGGAATAGAGAATTCGACGTTTCGAGCATAAGCCCTTACTCAAAGAATAATCATACTTGATTTGTAACATTAACTCTGTTTCGTCCCTCCACACATGCTGCCAGACCTGTTGTCTCCAGCTATTTCTGCTTTTATTTCAAGTTTTCTGAATCCATAGTATTTTATTGTTAAAGCAACATACTTGATTGGCACCCCATCTAGTACCTTCAAACTTCACTCCCTTCACCACCAACACACAGTGGCAGCAGTACCATCCACAAGATGCACTGCTGGAATTTGCCAAGTCTTCTTAAACAGCATTTTTCAAAAATATTCTGTCTACCACCTAGAAGGACAAAGGCAGCAGATGCATGTGAACACACTATCTGCAAGTTCCCACCAGGTCACACACCATCCTGACTTGAGATTATAATACCAATCCTTAATTTCCACTGGGCCAATATCCTGGAAGTCCATTCCTAAGTGATGTGGAAGTTCCTACTCTTCATTACTGCAGTAATTAAAGAAGGCAACACATCATGACCTTATCCATGGCAATTATGGATGGTCCTGCCAGCTTATCAAGTGATGCCCAGCTCCCATGAACACATTTACAAAAATAGGTGCAGTGAAGGAATTAGTGTTAGGATGTGTTGTGGTTTATAGACTGAATAAAGTCGATGTAGTGATTAGACCAGTACCTCAGCAGAAGGGAAGTTACTGTTGAGGATGAGACCCAGACACTGCTTCTAATTCCTCAGGGTAATACTGATTGAATTGAGTGTTGATTATCTGGTCCCACTGCCTCACTACATTTGTCTGGAAGCCTTCTGAGCCCCTGAATACAAAGGACCACAAGGCCTCTAATGCAGTGTAAGAGAATCTTGGAGCATGTTCTCTGAGATTTTATGCCATATTCATTCTTCCTTCAGTTCAGCTACTTGCAACTGCTGCAGCCTAAATGGATCTTGATTTAAGGTGTATTGGCTTGCTTTAAATAGTACAGACTTGCTTTAGTTGGTGCTAGCCAAGTATGGATTTAGGGTTCATGGTCAGAGATGTAGCCACTCAATAGCACACCTAATAATTAATTGAATAATATAATTTAATCCTGCATCCCACACCAGTTTTCAGGGGCTACAGAATGTCTCCTCCTTGGTCTCATCTATAATAATTTGAATGCTGTGAATGGAAAAATCTTGAAATTTGGAAAGGAGCTTGAAAGACAGGAGTTGCTATTGCAAGGGGTTTCAGCCATAAGACATCACAGCGGTCAATCACATCACAATAGTCTTGTTTTATTAGTTTCCTTCTTTAACATATTTTATAAAAATGTACCTATACCAATATCAAATGATTGCTTAAGCTTTGTAACTTCGATGTTTTAATAGCACATAGAATTTAGCTTTAACAATAGTATATTAGAAAACTGAAATAACTCAAATTGGATGAAATAACCAAGACAAGAAACATATCCAGATGTAATATGAAGATAGTCTCAGTTATCTGTTCTTCATACTCTCTAAGATAATAATAAATAATCACATTATTCGATCTTTATAATTGTCTATTCTGCTATATTTTTCCAAACATGTTGTATTTTGGTGTTGTATAGCTAAATAACTTCTGCAAAACTAAAGTATAATTTGTCGGGAAAGATGTTGTGAAGTTTTTTTTAAGCCTATTAAGGATCTTCGAATACTTAATAAAGGTATAGCTTTCAACAACATATGTCTGAACATTTTGTTTTCAGAAAAGTCATTGTGTTTCCTGAAAATGAGGAAACTAATAATTGGCCTTACATCAAACTGACGATTCAAAAGACTAAGGAATTATCTCTGGAAAACATCTGCAATTCACTGAACAGTATTCCTCAGAGAATAGTTTTCACATGCCAGAATCAAGACCAATAATCAGTTCCCAGCACAGCAACTTGCTCACTTCTCTTGAGGTACCAATTGCTGGTGCTATATTTCACACTGATAGATGAAGACAGAAATTCACCCACAGCAATTATCTCACCCAGAATTCAGATCGTTATTGATTCTGTTCATAATTACTAAACCAGACTTTTCTGTTTGCTATGATGAGTGACCATAGATTCCTTGTTGGAACGGAAAAGGAGCCATTCAATATTATAATGTGTTCATAATATAAATAGGGACAACCAAAATTTAATGGATTAAGTCATAAATTTGAGGTTTATTATGCAGAAAGCTCTACGAACAAGAGCAGTAGCAGAATTAATAATAGCTTTAAAAATAAAAATGGATTTTACGAAAAGGACATTTTAACAGAATAATGTTCTGGGAACCCAGTTTGAACCTCACTATGGAATTTGAATGCAATAAAGAATATGGAGTCAAGAGTCTAAAGATGACCATGAAATCCTGGAGTGTTGCTTTGTTATATTAGAGTGCAATTGGAGTTTCGTGAAACAGGGAGTCTCAAAGAGTAAGTTTTAGATTAGATTAGATTACTTACAGTGTGGAAACAGGCCCTTCGGCCCAACAAGTCCACACCGACCCGCCGAAGCGCAACCCACCCATATCCCTACATTTCCCCTTTACCTAACACTAGGGGCAATTTAGCATGGCCAATTCACCTGACCCACACATCTTTGGACTGTGGGAGGAAACCGGAGCACCTGGAGGAAACCCACGCAGACACGGGGAGAATGTGCAAACTCCACACAGTCAGTCGCCTGAATCGGGAATTGAAGCCGGGTCTCAGGCGCTGTGAGGCAACAGTGCTAACCGTTGTGCCACCGTGCCGCCCACAAGTTGAAAGAAAGTAAGTTTTAATTATGGGTGACTTTCATCATCTTTTTGGTTTGGGTCAATCAAGTTGAACAGAGTAGCTAGCGCAACAAATTCATAGAGTATTAGCGATACTTTCCTCCAGCAATATGTCATGCAGCCATGCAAGGTACAGTCTATTTTAGGTCTGGTTATGAGTTTAATAAATTACCAATGAGTAAATGATCCGCTAGGAAGTAGAGATCATAATGTGAATGAACTTAACATTAAATTCCAAATGCAAGGAAACTTGGGTCAGAAACAACTTTTTAATAATTTAAAGGGAATTAAAAAGTATCAGGATTGTTAGCTAAAATGGACTGGGCAGATTAGCCAGAAAGACAGCAAGTAAAGCAGTGGCAGTCATTTTTTACTCTCAGAAAAAAATGCATCCAGTAAGGAGGAAAGTTTGAGGCATTAACCAACCATGCCTAACCAAAGAAGTCGAATGCGTTAAGTTGAAAGCAAAATATATAAGGAGACAAGAGTTAGTGATTGTCTGGAAGGCCAGAACTAATTCAGAATCCAGCAAAAGACAACTAAAAATATAAAGACAGAAAATAAACTACAAGGGCAAACTTGCGAACAATATAAAAACTTAACAATAACAGTTTCTTTATATGTATTAAAAAGAAGACAGAGGTCAAAGTGAACATCAATCCCTTAGAAAACAAATCCGGGCAGACGGTTATGGGGAACAAGGAAATGGCAAAAGAGATAAACAGATTTTGTGTCAGGCTTTAGAGTGCAAATGTTCTATTAATACTAAATTAAGTACCATCTTCATCCCTAGAGAAGTCGCATTAGACAAACTATTAGAGCTAAGGGCAGGTAAGTCTCCCGGCCCAGACGGCTTGCTTCGTATGATCCTAAAGGTTGTAATGGATGCATTGATTGTAATTTTCCAAAATTGTTGATTTCTTGAGAAATACCAGAGATTTGAAAACTACAATATGACAAACTTACTCAAAGGCAAAAAGTGTGTTGATTCATCTCACATCAATCTTTGGAATAATGTTGGAATCATTTGTTAAGTAATAGCAGTACATTTTGCAAACTTGTAACCAGTGTGTCCAGCCACTGCTCCCAATAAGAATTTAAATCAATATTTCAGGAAGTGGTTTAAAGGAATTAATGATTTAGCCCAGATGAGAAATAAAGAAATAAGTGTTGAAATATATTGGTGGAAAAATGACAGCTCATCAAATGTATGAACCAAGTAAGATACATTTCTAAATAGGGTTGGACCACCTTAGAAGTGAAGCAGAAGTTATACAGGTTCTTTTAGTCAAGTTGGAAGAGCTGCAGTTTAATCAGGTGAATAAGTAGGCATACTTTTAAGTCTTCTTTAAGTGTGCAGAACATGCTCTATTCAAGTTCTGGAGAAGAAACTTTCTTGTATTTATTGCCAATTCTTAATTATCAATACCCGCAGTCACATGTAGGTCAGACCAGGTAAGAATGGCACAGTTCCTTCCCTAAAAGACATTTATGAACCAGAATCCGTTTTAACAACAATGATAATTGTCATGGTTACATCAATGAAACTAGATTTAAAGTTTGGATGTATTAATTATATTGCAATTTCACTAAACATTAGCCTGTGCCTCCAGATTATAGTATAGCCATAATACCACTATTCCAATATTGAATTGTGTTGATTTTCAACTTTTGAATTAAATAAAAGTCAAATGGAAGCAGGCAGATGACTTGCTCCCAGGTTAACACCAAGGTAAAAACCGAACAATTTACTCCCGGGTTGTGAAGTAGAACAATGCTTTCAACTTGGAGTCTCATAACTGCCTGAGTTGTGAAAAGCAGAGATATCTGTAACATGTATCCCTTGCCTGTTAAACTTCCTGACATAATATTTTGTCAAACCTTCTATGTCACACTGTCAACATTTTTATTCATCCCTATCTTCATATTTATAATGGAAAATGTTATACTATGTGATAGATGCAGACCTGACAGGTCGGTATGTTTTATGGCATACAACATTCTGATATGAAAGATGTCCACCATGCCTTCAGTAACTGCATAATAAAGTCTGTAATGTGTTCAGTCAGCTGTGTACATAATGCACAGAACCCAGATTGTTTTGAGTCTGCTGGATGGTGGCTCAGTGGTCAAAATGAAGACTGCATGCAGTTTGCACGCTCTCCCTGTGTAGGCATGGGTTTTCTCCAGATGCTCCGGTTTTCTCCCACAGTCCAAAGGTTTGGTTGATTGGCCATGCTAAATTGCCCGTAGCGTACAAGGACATGAAGGCTTGGTAAATTAGCTGTTGGGATTGCAGGGTATGTGGATAAGATAGAGGGTTGAGTCTGGGTGGGTGCTCTTTGGAGGGTCAGTGTGGACTCAATGGGCCAACTGGCTTGTTTCAACTTTGTAGGGATTCTATGATGTCACCATGCAAATGTCAAGACGTCTACTCAACAAGAACTGGTAATAATGTTTGAGGGCTAAACATAAAAAAAGTACATCTAGTCATAGGAAGTAGGCACTAAAAAGCTGAACATAGCAGCTAGCTAGTGACAGTAGCTGAAAGCTAACAACAGCACAGCAGTTGTATAAAGATTTTTTTCCCAAAATCATCCATCAATCTGCACAAATGCAGAGCTGCATCTTATAAGCACAACCAAGAATGAAGTGCATCATCAAAACTAAAAGTTGAAAACCTGAATGGAAGCTCAGTAAGTACATTATCTATTTCTCTCTTTTTTTATTTAAACAAGCAGTTTACATGAAAACCAAGAAACTCCAGTTTCAAAAATCAGTTTAAAAGATACTGAAACAGTGCTCAGTACAAAAGAGAAAATTATTTAGACAAAATCCATTTCAATTTTTAAAAAGGCTCATGTATTCACAGTTGGATCTATCATCTTTCCTCTCAGAAAACATGTGAAAATAAAGCATGCATTATGTCCTCACTGCTTCCTTTGATATTATTTAAAGACAATTATTCTTTACCAATTACCTTCAAATCCACAAATGTCTCCTCACTTGGGCACTGAAGGATTAAAAAAAATAAAATCATCCTGCAATTGTTGATATTGATAGCAAAGATCCCAATAACTGTGTTCATTAATGTTTACATTTTGGAAGATGGCTTATATTTTCAGTCAATTTTGCCAACGGCCAGGTGAAATGATCCTCCAGTTTGTAGTCTGGCGTCAAAGCAAAGGTATGGAATGTGATTTCACTGAAGCTAATTTAGCTGAAAAGCTTATGGAACTCGTCATTGCCTTAATACTCATCAAATTCTCCAGCAAATCTGAAGAATATTGTGATAGAAGAACATCTTCAAAGTAATTGTAGCAAGACAACAGCGCGTTAAAGTGCTTGACTCTGGAACAACTAATGCAAGTCAAAGGTTCAGTGGAACATTTGAGTCTTGCATGGATGTGGCAGGTTTCAATTTTGTGACGTAATCAGTGTTCCACATAAGGATATGAAGGATATCCTATTACCCAAAGAAATCCAAAGTAACAACACAATTTCCACAGCAGCATGAGAACAGCCAACCAAAAAACAATGCCAAACAAGTTTCCAAACTTGCATCCATGATAAGCACATCAAAGTCCACAGATAACTGCAAGTTGCAACCCTAATCTTATAGTACTAGCGATAAACCTGACAGCAGGTAGACACACAGACAAACTGAAGTTTTTACCTCCATCCTAGTGATGTATTCCAAGACCATATGCCAAGATAGGAGAAAGTGAGGACTGTAGATGCGGGAGATCAGAGTCGAGAGACTGTTGCTGGAAAAGCACTGCAGGTCAGGCAGCATCCGAGGAGCAGGAGAATTGATATTTTCGGCATAAGCCCTTAATCAGGAATTATTATTATTATTCTGGCTTATTTATTATAACTTGAAGTTATGTTCTCTATTACATATTTAAGTGATATTAATGAAGTACTCCATTATCTATGTGGGTTACATCACCCAGCATTTTGCCACACCAGCCTAAAAAGGCAGCGTCAGATTTGAATCAGGAATTTGAATGTACCAAATAAGAGATTGAGAGCAGAAGTTTTAATCTTCAACGGTAGCAAATTGGATCAAGTGCCTAATTATCAAAGTTTGTGGTTAACAGGTGATAATATAGGACTATTATATTTGACATTTTGCTCCACAATGTTATGTAATATTACAAAAGAGCTAGCTTCCTTTTAGAACTCTTTATAAACATAAACCACCTTACATACTACCTATGTCCACAGTAAAAGCACAACGATCAGACAATTGTTACACCCAAATGAGGACAGTCTCAAGAGTGTGGTGCAGGAAAAGCACAGGGTAGCATCTGAGGAGCAGGAGAATCAATGTTTTGGGCATAAGCCCTTCACCAGGAATGAGTGGCGTATGCCCAAAACCCAAATGCACCCAAATGAGGACAGTCACAGCACTCAGTCTTAATTTTTTAATCACTCAGTCTTTGATAAGATATAGCAACTTTTTTCCCCTGTAGCATAGGGCTATTACACTTCAATGAATTTTAGTTAACCAGATCAAAAATGAAGGCGAGCTAATTTCAAGGTTCTCTTGAATGAGAATGAAATTTTATAACTGCTACCCGCAAAATAAAATAAAACCAACAACAATTGCAAATATAGGTAATGAACTAACATAACAGTGGGGAGAGGTGTCTTTCCAGATTGGAAAGTAAAGGCAAATAAAGTTGGAGATATTCAAGATCTTGGGTCATCAGAATGTAGGAAAAGCTGAGTAACTTTCCTGTTTCTTTCCAATCCCATCACGTTAGCAGTGGCGAGGTTTGGAGGTCTTAAGTTCTGACTGAACATTTTTTCCAAGTTGCTGTTTCACTGCTGGTTTCTGTGATAGTGTGGAGGAGAGGGGGGGAGAGAGAGAGAGAGAGAGAGAGAGAGAGAGAGAGAGAGAGAGAGAGAGAGAGAGAGATGCTTTCCTCTTTTGCTCAAAGTTATTGATTATGACATTCCTTTATGGATACTGGTATCTGTGCCTGTGTTTCATTTCAAGGTGGATACTTGTAGATAACCATCCATCTCTTCAAGATGTACAATTATTGAGTTACTAAAACAACAGATGTGAAATTCCTGGAACTTTAGTTTCATTGCTTCTTGGTTAAAGTGGTAACTTTGAGACTGCCGGTTTTGTACATTCTATGTAGATTGGCTGGGTTTGTCAGTTGACAACAGCAATTATTTCATATCAGTGTCCTCTTTAAAACCATTTTTAGTCCAAGTCTGAGGTATTAAAATTAAATAATGGAAGTCAAATACTAGTTATCCACATTCATAAATAATATCATAATGCAATACCAAACTGCCCCTTCAGCCTGTTTCACTATCATTCAATAAGATTTTGACTGCACATGGTTACATGGTTAAGTTGGTTATATTTCTAGCTGACTCAAGTCCCAGTTCAGGACCTGAGCACAAACTCAAGACTGAGACACAGGTTGGACCCACTGACTATCAGGTAAGATGCTAAACTAAGGTTTTCACTTTGTCCTCTTCGATGAATGTAGAAACATCCATAACAATATTTCAAAGAAAAACACGACATCCGGTGTTGTGACAGCACAAAAACATTATCTGTTATCACAATTTTCTTTGAAGGAGCTTGTTCCATGCAGATTGGTCATATTTTCAGTATTACTGTAAGATCCATTGGGATGTCAGTGGATACGAAAGGTGATACATAATGTAAGTAATTTTCTTTTTAAAAGTCTCTTGATCCTCTTAGCGCCCAAAAATCTATTGATCAGCATCTTGAATATACTCATCAGATGGGTGGCAATGGATCTCGGGGGTAGAGAATTCCATAGATTCTCAAATCCTTCATATTAAGGAATTTCTCGTCATCTCAGCATTCAGCCTAAACTATGTTTTCCTAGTTATGCACTCTTCAGTTAAGCAGCCTCTTAGAATCTCATCTAAGTTTCTGGTATAGAGTTTATATGTAGTTTATATATAGTTTAGGCAAAAACACTGATTCTAGCAATGCTCAATTAATTACACCCTTTTAAGAGTACATTCTTAAAGTTATAGTGAGGTAGAAGATGCAGCTTTACTTTGGTTAGGCATATCCAAATATTTACTTTCACTAAACAAATTCAAAGACACGGCTAGCATATCAGCTTTGCAGATAGAGTTCTACATTTAGCACATGGAGACTATATCAGTTTTGGGGATTTTCTTCTGTGACCAGGTTTTGTTCTGTGCCAAAACTGGTCCAAATACATCACACAAGTAAACTACCAATATAACCTACTTGGGTGTTTTCAATCCATCATGCTGCAGCTGTACAGTGAAAGAGGCAATTGACCATCTATAATAAAGAGCATAAACGCTCAAAATACTATATTGAGGTCCAATTTAATTTTGTTCAGCTCCTGACTGGAGGTCATGCAGCAGGGCTGATACCTTCTCTGCTCTTGCAAGCTCTCGCTACAACAATTCATTGCCACTTGGCAATTAATTTAAAATGACACAAAAGTAACAACCTGAGTTTCATGCCAATTTCCCAGTGCCTCCCTAGCTCATTTCTGCTTTGCACTGGCTGGCAGGATCTGTGCTGCAGTTTTAGAAACGTGGCCATGTGTAAGGAAAGGTTGTGGAAAACATGATGCCCATGTTTAAAAAATGTGAATATACTTCCACAGTAAATGCATTCATAGCAACAATTATAGAAACCCTATGCATTAATAATTTGGTATAGAAAAGTGTGACTCGCAATGGAGTTGTCAAAGTAATAATTTCTCAGAAGTGAGCAGTGGCACCAGCCTACGCAACTGGAGGAAAAGGTGAATTGGCTTGCATTTCAACCTGGATTTTTGTGGCATGGATCAAATTAAGCATTCAACAGAATGATGGGTGGGTCCCAATTCTGAGACTCCCCATTCTAATTTCTACCAAAATATTAGCGTGAGGTGACAATGTGCATAGTTAGTCTGCATGCAGTACTCCTACACTTATTCACTCCATTGTGGGGCCTTCCACCCAACCCTACGCCAGTAATTCTGATACAGTCAGATTCATCTTGGTAGATAGGGGTCATGGCACTAAGTTGGCAATCAAAATAAAAAGACATTCAACTTCCCTTTGATATATATTATGCCGCTTATTTTCTAATCCAATCAACAGTCATTTAATCACAGAACAGAACAGCACAGAAACATGCCCTTCAACCTACCCAGTCTATACAAACAATGATGCCATACTAAACTAATACCATCTGCCTGCACATGGTTTGGATCTCTCTATTCCCTGCCTGGTCATATGTTTAAATGCCTCTTAAACATTGTTAAGTATCTGCTTCTCCCACATCTCCTGGCAGTGTGTTCCAAGCACCTACCACACTCTGTGTATATAAAAAAAAACGCCCCTAATATCTCCTATAAATATTCACCCAACCTCCAACCTTTTCACCTTAAATCTATGACCCCAAGTATTTGGCACATCCATCGTGGAGAAATAAACTCTGATGATCCAACCTTTCATAGTTTTATCTACTTCTGTCAGGTCACCCCTCAGCCTCTAACACTAGTGAAAGCAAACCAAGTTTGTCCAACCTCTCTTTATAGCAAATGCATTCCAATTCAGGCAACATCCTGGCAAACCTCTTTTGCACCTTCTCCAAAGCTTCCACATCCCTCTTATAGTACAGTGACAAGAAATACATACAATACGCCAAATATGGCCTCACTAAACTTTTATACAGGTGCAACATGACTGCCAACTTTTCTACTCAATGCCTCAAACAATAGAGGCAAGCATGCCACACCCATTTTTTGCCATTTTCAGAGAGCTATGGACTTGTACCCCAAGATCTCTCTGCATCTATTTATATATCGATGATGATGACAAAAGTTACTTCATAACTCAATCTTGTTTAAGCAAAAACACAGCACTGGAAAATAAACTCTCCAAAGTTCGGATTATTAAAAAGTAAATGTTAACAAAATAAGTTGTCGTTTCCACGCAAGATGTGTCTTATTGCCTGCTAAGCTAAATGCATTACTAACCTTTCTCAGAGGTCATCTAAGCATTCCTAATAAAGTAATGTGGAAAAGCAAATGCCTGGCCATGTGTACGAACCACTTCTGTTGCCAGGATGAGGGGATGACAAGTGACAATTACAACTGGGCTAATGTCCCAACAAATGGAGGCATGTCTTCTAACTGGCCAGCTACAACATTTACTATCTTGGTCCTGCCTCTGGAGACTGCTGGCCCAACTTTATCTCCTTACCTTATTGCTCCATCCGGAGGAACAAAAAAAATGGCACAGGAAGGTACCTCCTTAAAATTTCACAACTCACATTTTTTATCTCCTCCAAGCCAATCCAGCCCTAATACTTGCAAATTCCTTCACCAGGTAGATCAGGCTTTGTAGAAGGGCTCAATGATGACTGATCAGGTGGAGTCCTTTTCTTAATTCTTCCATTGCCTGGTTTCATCACAGCTGCCCTGAATGAGAACTGGAAACCTTAGGACTTGAAGCTTCTTATGAGATTAAATGTTCTCTGGTCGGCTTTTAGTTGGTCATCATATAGCAGTCAAAGGACTCAATAGCTGGGCAAGTCAACATCGGGGGAAAATAGCAGAAAAACTGAGGCAACCTATTTTTAAGCATGTGAAATTTACAAGAGTCATATGCCTTCTTAATTACTGACAAGTTATGAACTTCCCTGCTGTTGAAGTTGGTCTCATGCTATTTGCAGCCAGTGCACACTGGTCACATTTGTCCGATACGTAATTCAAATTTAATGTCCTTTCAAGAGACCTGATTATCATCAGTAAATATAAAATTCCCTTGGTTGGAATCTGATTATCTCTAATTATTTACAGATTAAAGTGTCTCCCACCAAAGAAGATGAAGATCGCAATCAGGCAAAGAGAGATACAATTAGTTGATTTCTACTATAATTATTATTGTTTAACAATTTCAGCAGGTCCAAAATCAATTTAAAAGCAGTCACTTGTTATATATTCAGATCATCAACCATGACAGTCAAAAATGATGAAAGACCTGCCCATTTCTGTGGTAATAATACAAGACTAAAAACTGCACCAAAGTCTGTTGCTTCTCTCTCTGTGTAATGGTTTTATTCAAATGGAGCTGAGAATACAGTTTCAGTCAAAAAAGCATGGGAACTGGATCTTGTGTTCCTTGAAAAAGGAGTTGGATTGCTGATACAGTGTTCAAGCTGATTCCTGCAACAGAATAAAAGGGGAGTTCAAAATTCTCAATATACCTGTTACATTATGTTGTTAAACAGCATAACTCTTAAAAAGCACATTCCCAACATTGCAAAACTAGTTTCAGACTATTGTCTATCCTGTCCCAGCCATGTATCAGGAGATTCAACTACTAAAATCTACAATAACTGTTTGCAAAGAAACCTGTTATGTTTCATGCTAAATGTAGTTTTAGCATGTGGACGATGTTGGGGCTTCAAAATAAGATTATGCCTGGATCATTGCGCTATCAGTTTGACTTGTCTTTCCTGCCATGTAGATGAAATCATACTGTTAACACTATGAGTCAGCTTATTTATAATGTTATCAGTGTGGCATAGTCAGTGTGCTTCATATTTTCTCTTGCAGGAAAACATGAGAAAGGAAAACAGTGCTTGTTACAGCACTAGGAAATTTCACATGCAAGGCCAACTTCATAAGCAAGACAGAGATAAAAAAATCATGGTCATAATCTTCCATAAACAAATGAGGTAAATTACCAAATAATCTGCTTGAAGTGTTGTCAAATGGAAAAATGTTGGGCAGGCCATTCAGCTCCTCCTACAATATATGATATGGATTCTTTCACAATAATCTCAGAATAGGGAATCCCACTATTAAGACATGTAAAGGAATTTCTTCTCTCAGAGCGTAGTGAATATATGGAATTCTTTCCTGCTGAGGGTTACTGAGGCTGTCATTAAATATGTTCAAGGCACAGATAGTAAGGAAATCACAGGTTACAGGCAAAAGACATGAAAATGGTGTTGAGGAATGTCTGATCAGCCATGATCTTGATAAATGGAATGGCCTACTTCCACTCTTGTATTTTATGGTGACATCTGAACAAACAGATTGACATGTGTTAGCACTTAATGTCTCTGCTCTCCTAGAACTACCACTGAGCCAAGGAAACCAATGTTAAGCTGGGATCAAAATACTCGCTGCTGTTCATTTTGTGATGAAATGGCATTGGAGCCTCATGCATTCATGCTCCAATGTATACAAAGAAAGGTAGTAGCACCAAGGGATACTTCTTAATTAAAAAAAAATGAAATGCTGAATCTTTTACTATTAAGACCAATGGCAACAATTTTAAATACCTCCCTCCTTCAGTTAGGGCTGTATGCTTACTGGTTGAATACAAATGTCTTGTTATGGTCCCCATTTCTTTCAGGTGGCTTCATGCACAATATATGAGATGAGGATTTTGTCATGGCTGTTTCCATTCCACAGGAGAGTGAATCAATCATACAGCAGGAACAGCTGTTAGGAAATTTCAGCTCATTTGCCCATTGGCTCCACACAAAGAAAGAAATCAAGAGTACTGTGCCAATGAATTCATTGACAGCATTTCTGTCTTAAGAAGCATAAAACCACCCTATGTGAGAATTGAGGTTGAAGCAGGATTAAGGTATGAAAACAATGGAATCTTGTTTTTGTTATTTATCCACAATTTTTATGAGCAGTTGGTTCTGAGATTTTCATGCAATATGGATACATTCAAAGTAGAGATTAATTAATATAATTTCCATTATTGTATATACAGGAGTGCAGTGCCAAGGTAAACAAATTTCTGCTAGATGGACATTTTGGTGATGTATTTTTCTTCGCTTTACAAAGACTTGTATGTTGACATGTGTCCTTATGTTAAAAATACTCCATTTAGGAACAAGGGAAATAAAAAGGGAAAAGATCATTTAGCCACTTGAGCCTGCTCCTCTATTCTGCTAGATCACGAATGATTCCCCTACCTCAATACTATTTTCCACGATAACATCATATCCCTTGGCGTTTTTACTATCCAGAAATTTATTAATTGCTGTCTTGGACATACTAAATGACTGAGCCAGAGTACTCTGGCATAGAGAATTCCAAATCTTGCATCCCAATCTTAAATGGTGGACTCCTTATTCTGATACTGCCTGCTTATTTTAGCCCGCAACAGTTGGCAAAAACATTTTTCTTGCACCTACATTGATAAATGAATATTAATGTGCTAGACAATGAGCTTACCTTTCATTCCTCTAAACTCTGGACAATATAGGTTCAATTTCCTAAAAGGACAATGCCACAATCCAATTATCCTTTTTTTAAATTCAATCATGGATATGGGCATTGCTGACTGACTAGCATTTTTTTGCTTGTCCTTAGTTGTTCTAGAGAAGGTGGTGGTGAGCTGCCTTTTTAAAGCACTGCAGACCATGGTCTGTAGGTTTACCTACAATGTAGTACACACATACTGCTACTGAGAGTTGGTGGTGGAGTGAGCGGATGCTTATGGGTGTGGTGCTAATAAAGCAGGTTGTTTCGTCCTAGATGGTGTGAAGCTTTTGGAACATTTTAGGAGCTGCATCCATCTAGGCGAGAGGGAAGTAGTCTATCACAGCCCTTGTAAACAGTGGATGTGCTTTGGGGAGTCAGGAGGTGAGTTACTCATCTCAGTATTCCTAGCCTCTGACCTGCTCTTATAACCACTGCATTTATGTGGCAAGTACCGTTGAGTTTTTGTTCAATGAAAATCCTAGGATTCAGTGATAGTAAGATCACTGAATGTCAAGGGGCAATGGTTGCCTTTTATTGGATATTGTCATTGCCTGGCATTTGTGTGACTCAAATTTTATTGCTGGTCAGTTGTTGGTTTTCCCCTGTGGCAAGTATATATTTCATTGATAAGGAGACCAAAGCTACACACAATACTTCAGGCACTCTCCATCAAAGGCCTATATAATTGTAGCAAAATCTTTTCACTCCCGTGTTCCAATCCCTCCTAATTGTTTGCTGCACCTATATTCTAGTTTTCAGTGACTAATGAACAAGGACATCCAGGTTTTTTTGTAGATCAACACTTATTTTTCTCCGCAGTTTTTTTTCCACAAAAATGGACAAGCTCACTTTTTTACATGTTATATTCTATTTGTCATTTTCTTGCTTGTTCACCCACTATGTGAAAATACCATTGAAGCTTCTCTGCATCTCCCTCACGTCTTATTTCCATCTAGTTTTGTGTCATTAAAACTTAGAAGCATTTAATCTACATTTCTAAATTGTTGATATAGATTATGAAAAGCTGAGGCCCAAGCATTGTTTCTTGTTGCACCCCACTAGTCACAACCTTCCAATCTGTGACTGACCTAGTCCTACTCTCTGTTATCCAATTCTAAATTCATGCCAACATGTCACCCCCAATCACATATATACAATTTTTCACAGTAACTTCTTTTGTAGGGTCTAATCAAAAGCCTCCTGAAAATCCAAAGTCTTCTGAAAACATCATACTGTACTACTTACACCCTCCAAGAGTTCTCAATGCTTACCAAACATGATTTCCCTTTCAAAAATCTATATTTACTTTGCCTCATTCTAGCATCAATTTCTAAGTGTATGGTTATCACATCCGTTTGCTATAGAATTTAGCATTTTCCTTACTACTAACATCAGGTGTCTGCAGGTTCTAGTTTTCGCTCTCCCTTCCTTATTTCTTAAATAGTTAGTTACATTTGTAATCTTTCATGCTGCAGGAACTGTTCCAGAATCTATTGCATTTCATAAAATTATCGTTAACACACCCACTATTTCTATAGCTACCTCTTTTGACATTCTGGAATATAGATCAGGTCTAGGGGATTTATTAACTTTCAGTCCAATTAATTTTTCCAGGACTACTTTTGTTCTTAAATTGCATCCTTTGGTTCTGAATTCTCGTTAATCCCTTATTTTTCTAGCATTCCTGGCTTTTTTTCCCCCCTTATCTTACTCCATGAACAGACACAAAATATTGTCTAGCCTCTCTGTCATGTTTATTCCCCATTATAAATTCTTCTGTCTCTGTCTGTTAATGGGCCCATAATTATCTTTGCTAATACTTTCTTTTTTACATAGCCAAACAAGTGTTTGTTTTTCTTGAGTGTTTTCTGTTATATTCTATTTTCTACATATCAGGTTTTTGTTTCTTCTGCATTACTAAATTTTAAAACACTGTGAATCCTTGCACTTGCTACTTTTTTTTTTAAAAGTAGGTTTGTAAGCCTCTTCTGTTGATCTAATATAATCTTGAATTACTCCTTCTGTTAGCCATGATTGGATCCCCCTTTCTGATTCCTTTGAGGCAGATAAAAAAGTAAATCTGTCATAAATCAATCATTTACTATTTAATTCTTTAAATGCTAGGTATTTCCTGTCTATCACCATAGGTTTTCATGTATATTCTCAGTCTACCTCAGTCAATTTACCCTTCATATCTTCAGTTTCCTTTTTTAGATTTAACTTAGTTTCAAATTGAATTACATCACTTTCAAACTTATTTACACAAATTCGCCATTTTCATTGCAAAATACCAGATCTGAAGTGCATGTAGGTGGAGAGCAAGAAAAAAAATTATTTCGTAGGAGGGATGAACTTATCATGATTAATAAAGTTGATTCTGTATATGCAATGTTGTCAAGATCAAGGCACTCAGAAATTAGCTTTTATAGTGCATATTCTCACCTTAACTTATGTATTCAAGCTTAATTTCTAGTGATGTGTTATTGATACAATGCTATCATTCAAATATATGGAACATTAAGAATTGATATTTCTATTTCTATGTGTTCAGCCACTCTTTGGTTTGCTGGCTGACTATGTATATAGAACAAAAAGAAAGTCCTACTTAGCTTCAGCAAGTTTTAGGACAGCATGTGCTTGGTGACAGGAGCAATGGAAACTTAGCAAAACCAGGCTTTTTTTTATAGAGAAAAGCAGGAAGCAGCACTTTTATGTAGGCTCATTTATAATAGTTAAGTTCAACTTACACCAATGAAGTTCCCAAAATAAATCACAGAGACTGCTACTGCGATGACTCCTACACCTGCTGCTGCTGCCACACCTAAGAAACAAGACACAAACAAATTTGATGAAGCCAAAGAAATGAAGCAGATAATGTATGCATGTCTTCACTATACCCACAAATAGCTTTAGTTAGAAGGAATGGATCTCAGAACATAATAGGTGATATAATATAAATCAAGGGATTTAGTTCCAATCATGTATTACACTGAACTTGAATTTTATTGACTAATTGAGCTTTGCACCCTTCTGGAGATGTGCACAATGCCAGCTGACTCTGGCATGCTCTCTCAAAAGGGTGCCCATGTAGAAATTTCCTGCATGCACTGAAAATAGTATGGGGGTACTATTCTAATGTCACACAGCCCTACTGGCTGATTGACGACAAAGTTCCTAATTTGAGTCACAAAGACCAGGTCAACAAATTTTCTGCATCAATCCAGTAAGAACTGCTGATCTGCTAGAGGCCAACCATCCGATTGCGAACAAAGTAATTTTGAATAACTTCTGCAATTGCAAAATGTCTAGATGTATTGTGGAATGTTTCTGGTGGTATTGTGCTGAGTTCTTTGACTTGATGGGAAGTTTTGCTGCATCGACACAACGTAGGGAAGGAGTAAGTAACCTGTTTGCACAAAAGCTGCAATATACATGGGACAGGCAGTCGTGGCGCTTCTGGGTCAGCAGGACATTGGGGAAATGGAGCAAAAGCAGGAGATAGGGCAAGTGCTTTGTGATGCCTTTTGCTAAGCTGGAGCCAGATTCCACTTGGTTCCTTGACACAGGAGACTGTCTGGCAGGTCAGCTAATACTCTGAGCATTTCAATGTGTGTGCTTATGTGCGTTCTCTTTTTATGTTGCCCATTGAGGTCCTCATTCTGAGTTCTTTATATCAGAACTCATCTGCAACCTTGCTCTCCAGTCAGCTGATAAATGAATCAGCCTTTACTGCTGGTGTGGCTGTAGCCTACTCATGTGCAGTGACTCACCACGTGCAATATCTATAGAAGCTTCCAAGACAGTATCAGCGCAAGCATCTGAGCAGCTGGCTCGAAATGTCATATCAAATGATGGGGCTACTTCATCAGTGCTGGATTCTAGCTCTCTCACTTCCTCTGGTTCCTGGGACTGTTGTGGCTGGGCAGATGGCAGTTCTCGTTTGTCTGAAAGCAAAAGAAATCAGAAAAGGAAGTTTGATGTGAGGGAAAGGGATGGGACGGAAAGCAAGATACACATGGTCACACCATTAGTATCTTGTTCATCATTTCATGTCTCAGGATGAGAGCGAGCTGGGAGTTGAGAAGAGGCTAAGGCAGGAACATACCAGCATCCTCAAGATCTCAGCACACTGGATGAGTCTTTTGTAAATGGCCCCATAATGTGGTGTATCATCTCCTCCAAAGGGCTCAGGAAATTCAGCCGTCCTAATCTCCACCAGTTTTGCTCTGCTCCCTTTTGGTATGCCTCACCTTATCCTAGGAGAGGGGGCAGAATATCGGCAGTTGTACTGCACTGTTTTCCTGATGTACCTGACACAGCTGAATCACTGAAAGTAACTGGTGGCAGTGGGTGATGAGTGTGAAGATTTGTACAAATACCTGGATGTTAAGCTATGAACTCTGAGAGTCAGAGATGCTGTTCGGTGAGTGGCACAGAGTGGTGCATTGAATAGTGAGAGAAGCTGGTGATGTCATATCAAGAGGTGTTCACTGACTCTGGCTTTCCACGTGGGGCTATTCAATTTTGTGGCAGTACCACCAGTCCTTGAAGCCAGATGCTGGAGTTGACCACTCTGGTCACTGTTCCTACTTCTTTCTGAAGGTGGTCCTTGAAGGTTTCCTGGTTTCCAGTTGTCACTTCTTGTAACTGCCTGCATCACCAATGTCATTAGAGTCACATCTATTACCCTGGGATCCTCTTTATGCTTGTGCTCCGCATTCAATCTTCTAAATTGGTCTACATTCCCTATAAGACGGACAGCCTGCCTTTTAAGAGCAGGCCAACTGCACGATCTGTTTTCAGCACAATGTTATTCAGCCCCCTACAGAATACACAGGCAGTCAGCAGCACGCATCCACTCACTAATATTTCAAAAAAGTGCAAACGAAATAGTAGCATCATGTTTACCAGCTGCCCACCTCCAATGAAACCAGAGCAAGCAGGTTGTAAATCATGAATCTCAGTACCCAAAATCTGAGAAAACCAATTTTTCAACCATTATTGAAAGTAACTAACTACATTTTAAACAAATAATTGCATTATTAGGCCAAAAAAATTTGAGGAACTTTAAGGTTAAACTTCCCATTATAGCTGCTCAGGCCACAGATGGAGAGTTACTAATGCGCAACACCTGAGGAGCACAATTCCATGTGTCTAAGTGGATAATTTACTGTTTTCGTATCAGATTAATACTTACAGCCTTATGATTGCAAAAAACAAATCATACAATTTATAGTATTAGGTTAGAAACAAATAATTATTTTGTAACAAAGAGTACAAAATAACACAAAGATAGAAATAAAGACAACTTCATACCAGAGCCACATGTTGTTGGCTCCCTCACAAATTACCCACCTCAGTCATAATTGGTCTGGTAAGGCTACCTCTGGGGATACAACATGTCTGAGAGCATGAAGGAAGACACCAAGCAGTAGGATAAGCAACCATAAGACGGAATAGAAGAAGGAATCTCAGGAGGAGGCCATGTCCATAGAGGATCTAAGAGTGCACTTCTACTTAAAACTTCACTGAATAGCAGTGCATAAGTTATGACATCTGTCGTAGCCACAGCTGCAGCCACGAAGGTGTGGCTGTCAAGGTTACTTTACTTTTAACTTATGTGCTTTGGGCTGTTTGTAGGCTGTAAATAATGACATTAGTTTTGACAAAATGTATCATTTTATGATCTTTGTGTTTTGGAAATTTAAATTTGTAATTGTAAGATAACTGAAATTCTAGAAATCAGAAATTGCCAGATCACCCAGGGATTTTACTTCGTAAACATCATTCCATGTGTATTTACAAATAAGAATTAGAAGGGTAAAAGCTATGAAACAACAGGCGAGCTTGTTAACAGATGAAATGAAGACATGAATTATGAGCAGAATTGCCTGCCTTCATTAAATATGAATTATTTACATAATTACCCCAAATCAAAGAAAGGTCGTTAACAAAGCAAGGTGTTGAAAAAAATACTTTTCAGTTCAAAGGACAAATTTGGGAATTGAAGTCAATTAGTTGAAATCATGATCTTGGACATTCCAGGTGTGTTACAAAAGGAAAATAATTGGAATGTTGGCCTTTCATCCAAGGAGGATGGAATGAGCAAAGAAGTTAAGATTTTCGAATTTCCAGCATAATAGATACTAGTCTTCAGTCAATTCGATTCACTCCATGTTGTATCGAGAAACGGTTGGAGGCACTGAATATTGCAAAGATTCTGTGCCTTGACAAGATTCCAGCAATAGTAGAAGACCTGAGCTTGAGAATGTGCCATTGCCTAGTGAAGCTGTTCCAGTAGAGTTATAACACCAGCATCTACTCAATAATATGGAAAATCACCCAGATATGTCGCGGACACAAAAAGCAGGACCATGTCAACCTGGACTAATTACAATCCCAGCAATCTACTCTCGATCATCTGTAAAGTGATGGAAGGTGTCATCAACAGTGCGATCAAGCAACACTTGCTTAGCAATAACCTGCTCAATGGGGCCCAGTTTGGCCACTCAGCTCCTGACCTCATTACAGCCTTTGATACCGAGGTTGCATTTGACAGAGCCTTCACAAAACTGGAATCAAGGGGTATTAGAGGACAAATTCTCCGCTGGTTGGAGTCATGCCTATCCCACAGGAAGATGGTCATGGTTGTTGGAGGTCAGTCATCTCAGCCCCATGACACTTCTGCAGGAGTATCCTAAGCCCAATGAACTTCATCTGCTTCATCAATGAGCTTCCCTCCATTATAAAGTCAGAAGTAGAGACAATATTCAGGCTTGGGATGACAAGTGGCAAGTAACATTTGCACCACTCAAATAGCAGGCAATGACCAGCTCCAGTAAAAGAAAATCTAGTCATTGCCCCTTGACATTCAATTACCATCAATGAATCCCCAACTATCAATATCTGAGGGGTCACCACTGACCAGAAAACTCAATTGGTCTCATCACAAACACAATGACTACGAGAGAGGGTCAGAGGCCAGGAATACTGTGGTGAGTAACTCACCTCCTGATTCCCTGAAGACTGCCCATCATCTTCAATGCACAAGTCAGGTCTGTATGGAATACTCACCACTTACCAGGATGAGTGCAATAACACTCAAGATGCCTGACACCCATGTAGGACAAAGTAGCTGCTTGACTAGCGCCATATCCACAAGCATCTACTCCATCCACCACTGATGCTCAGTAGCAGCAGCATGCACTATCTACAAGAGGCACTGCAGAAATTCACCAAAGATCTTTAGAAAGCACTTTCCAAATCTATGACCACTTCCATCTAGAAAGGCGAGGGTAGTAGATACATGGGAACACGCCTCCTTCAAGATCCTCTTCAAGCCACTCACTATCCTGTTTTGGAAATATTTTCATTTTGATTTTATTTCCACGTGTATTTTACAGTATGAATACAATAAAATAGTGAAAAGCTTTTATTTGTCGCCATGAAAAAGCACCATTTTAAATAATTTAAGAATAAGGAATAAAAGAAAGATATAGCTTGAAGGAGACAGCTCATCACCATCAACAATATCTGTGTCGCCATGCTTCTGCCAATGCTTCACCACTGTCTACACCAAACCAACCAACATCAAAATCGCTGATCTTCAAATGCCACCTTTGTCATTGGACCAATTCTCCTCCACCACTGCCTCACGGTGGCACAGTGGTTAGCACTGTTGCCTCACAGTGCCAAAGACCTGGTTTCAATTCCCGCCTCAGGCAACTGTCTGTGTGGAGTTTGCACATTCTCCTAGTGTCTGCATGGGTTTCCTCTGGGTGCTCCGGTTTCCTCCCACAGTCCAAAAATGTGCAGGTTAGGTGAATTGGCCATGCTAAATTGCCTGTAGTGTTAGGGGTAAATGGAGGGGAATGGGTCTGGATGGGTTGCTCTTTGGAGAGTCGGTGTTGACTTGTTGGGCCGAAGGGCCTGTTTCCACACTGTAAGTAATCTAATCTAATCTAATCTAAATTTCAAAATACCAGGCAAGTGTTTTTAAGCCAGAAATTTAAACCAAAATACAAGCAAATATCATAACACATCTGGACAGCTGTAAACTCCATAGTGTAAAGCAAGCTGCAGTTTTGGCTGAAGTTCTGATTTAACTCACAAATGGCCTTTTTATATAAAAAGTCAATACAGAAAAGAAAACAGCTTGTGTTCCCAAAGTAGACAAAACAAAATGAAGACAATAGGAATGAATCTTGGCTTTATCAGTGATGGGATTGATTATAAGAGCAAGAGGCTATGTTGGAGCTGTACAAATTTTGCTTAGGCTACAGCTGGAGTACTGTGCGCAATTCTGCAGTAGAGAAAGGATATGATTACATTGGAGGAGTGCAGAGGAGCTTCACCAGGATGTTGACTGGCTGGAGTAGATCAGCTTTAAAAAGAGGCTAGATAAGGTTGAGTTGTTTTCTTTAGCATAGAAGGCTGAAAGGGGACCTGATTGAGATTTTTAAGATTATGAGGGGCATGGACAGTGTTGATAGAAAACAATGTTTTTCTTAGTTAAAGGGTCAATAATGAGGGGCATAATTTTCAGGTGAATAGCAGGAATATTTGTGGAAATTCACACAGAGGGTGGTGGAAATCTGGAAAGCACTGCCTGTAAAGGGATGTGAGGTGGGAAACCTCAACTTTAAAAAAAGTACTTGGATGAGCACTTAAAAATATCAACATTCAAGACAATGGATCAAGTGCTGCAAAATGGGACTAGTGTAGAGATAGAGTAATTTTGTCAGTGCAGATGGGCCATTTCTGTGCTGCATGATTCGATGAACTGAAAACACCAAGATGTTCTATGTCATAAATGTGAGGCAGAGTGCTGAAGATTAAAACCAAAAGTCACATTTCTAGAAAGTGCATACTCCATTCAGTTATAAAACCTATGAAAATCCAATTGCTTCTCATCTATTTGCCGTGGTTATAAGTACGAATGCACTGGATTGTGGAAGGGAACATTATAAAGATTGTTATCTTGAGAGACACTGGTTCAGTCTTTTCTCCCAAACGTTCATTGAGTCAGACAGCAGTACAGCATGGAAACAGACCATTCAGTCCAACCCGCCCATTCTGACCAGATATCCTAAATTAATCTAGTGACATTTGGCAGCATTTGGCTGGTATCCCTCTAATTGCTTCTTTTTCATATATCAATCCAGATGCCTTTTAAATGGTGCAATTGTACCAGCTTCTCCACTTCCTGTGGCAGCTCATCCCATTCACGCCTCACCATCTACATGAAAAAGTTACCCCATAGGTCCCTTTTAAAATACTTCCCCTCTCACCCCAAACCTATGCCCTCCAATTCCGTACTCTACTAACCCAATGAAACGATCTTGTCCATTTACCCTATCCATGTCCCTCATGATTTTAGAAACCTCTATAAGGTCACCCCTCAGCCTCGATTGCTCCAGGGAAAATTGCTCTGGCCTATTCAGCCTCTCAAACCCTCCAATCCTTGCAACATCCTCATAAATCTTTTCTGAACGCTTTCAAGTTTCACAGTATTCTTCCTATAGCAGGGAGACCAGAATTGCCTGCAGTATTTCCAAAATGGCCTAACCAATGTTCTGTACAGCCACAACATGACTTCCCAACTCCTATACTCAATGCACTGACCAATAGGGCCAAGCAAACCAAATGCTTTCTTCACTACCCTGTCTACTTATAACTCTCCTTTCATGGAACTATGAAGGTGCACTCCAAGGTCTCTTTGCTCAGCAACACTCCCCGGGACCTTACCATTAAGTGTATACATCCTGCCCTGATTTATCTTTCCAAAATGCAGCTTCTCACATTTATCTAAATTAAACCCAATCTGCCATCCTTGGACCATAGGCCCATCTGATCAAGGTACACTTGGTACATCCCAGATGTGTCAGAATGCCATGCAAGTAAATTGCAGGAAAGAAGTATTTGTTCTTGGTTAACTTGTTTAGGTTGTCAAAGAAACAGTCAGTTTAGGAGTAGCTTTAAAATAGGCAGTTTACGCCTGGTAGTGGATCATCTTGGAAGTAGGCAGAGAAAACAAGCTACTACATGCTGTTGATCACAAAGCAAGAAGAGCTATGAAGCCTGTACTTATGCCAGATTGTCCACAATTGTGGAGGTGCTTAGAATGTTGAAAGGTTGCGTAGCTGGATGCTTGTGGAAGGACTGCAAGAAATCTCAGATTTTAGATAATAGCAGGAACACTCAGTAAAATCAAAGTGAATTCCTGAGACCTGTGGCACACTTTGGTTTGATCCCAGGAGAAGTGAAGGAACCCTCAAGATCCTAGAAGATACAGGGAACTCTTGGATGGAATTAAAGGCAGAATGGGATGTGATATGTTGAAATTTTTTGGGTATCCAATCAAAGCATTTTGAAAACACAGATAAGTGGGTGAAAATAGAAGTATTTGCCTTGTTTATTCTTGTACAATAAATGCGCTTGTTTAAAATCTGAAATCTTGGAGTGTATTTTGTTCAGTCACCAGCTAGGAGTTCAAATTCATTTTTAAAAGTTAATGGTCTTCCTCAAGATTATTAGCAACACTTCAGTTTATAGTACATTATATCACCGTCCCTACTGACAAACAGAAGCAGAATAAGTGTGTACAAAATCTTGGATGCAAGACAGGCTTACTGTTGGTGCAAGATGGCACTGATCATAACATACAATGCCTTACATGCTCCTCAATCAGAGCCCTGCAATTTTTGTCAGGTGAACGGGATCATACTCCTCAAATATGTTCATTTGTTGTGGTAGCCCATGACTAAAGTTGACAAGATGGCCAACTGTGGCTTTTTAGCTGACACAAGTTGGCCAAAAGAGATTGACAGCTACATGCTACAGATGTTCACTGAGAGACTTGTGGTCTCCATACAGTGTTACTGGTTAAGATAATGAAAAGGCTCTGGTGATTATTTTCCAGCATTCTATAGACTCTGGAAGAGTTCCAATGGAGGGTAGCTAATGTAAGCTCACCTTTTAAAAGAGGAAGGAGAGAGCAAATGGGGAATATACACTGGTTAGCCTGACATCAGTGGTGGGGAAAATGCTGAAGTTAATTATTAAGGATGTAATAACTAAGCTCTTGGAAAGCAGTAATAGAAACGGTCCAAGTCAGCATGGATTCACTCAAAGGAAATCATGCTTGACAAATCTTCTGCAATGTTTTGAGGATGCGGTCAGTCGAATAGACAATGGTAAATTGACAGATGTTGTGTATCTAGGCTTTCAGAAGGCTTTTGACAAGGTTCGGATTCTGGGTAATCCAAAATGGAGGACGGGAAAATTTCTGGCTGTAACAGCTACTCCTTTTTTATGGTATTTTAGGTGTTGGAGGTGATTTCCTCAAATTCCAGGAGCAGCAATTACTGTTTCATATGCTGTTGCATTGTTTTGGAACTGAGGGAAAAATGAAGTCAAAACAACAACAGTTTTAAAAAGGGAGGTACAGACAAAGAAAGCACATGCTAAGGTCAGTGCAGGGGAGAGAGAGAGGGAAAAACTGACACCACAGTGAACCTGCACAGTTACTGCCTTTGCTGTTTGAATCCGCTGGACATTGGAGTGCATCTGGGAAAATCAACAAACAGTGAAATTCACAACTGATCTTGGTGGAACTGTTTGGGTGAAGTCACAGCACGGTGAATAGTTTTAACCTGGAGCAGTGTTTTGTAGAGGAATAAGAAGGTGTTATTTTCTGGGTCTGTCGATTATGAAGGAGCAAAAATGGCCTTTAGTAGAGTGATATGCACTTCTTGTCAGATGTGGGAGAATTTACAGGTTACTGTGGATTATATCTGCAATAAATGCTGTTGGTTGCGCATCCTATCAGATCAAATGGATTGGTTGGAGAGACAGTTAGAGGCAATGAGGAATTTGCAACAGCAATGGTATGCGATGGATAGCAATTATAGGACAGGGGGAAAGTCTCAGATACAGTCACATAGATGGTTAAATCCAGGAAAGGTAAGAGAGGTAGGCAGTTAGTGCAGGAGTCTTCTGTGGCTATCCCCATTTCAAAAAAGTATGCTGTTTTGGAAAATGCAGGGGGTGATGGATTTTCAGGGGAATGTAGCACGAACAGCCAAGTTTCTGGTATCAAGTCAGGTTTCAAGAGATCAACTGTGTTAGCAACTCTCTAGTCTGAGTTACAGACAGATGTTTCTGTGGCCAGCAGCGAAAAATCAGAATGGTGTGTTGCTTCCCTGGTGCCAGGATCAAGGATGTCTCAGACAGGGTGCAGAACGTTCTCAAGGGGGAGAGGGGTCAGCAAGACATCATCGTCCACATTGCAACGAATGACATAGGAAGGCAAAAGGAGATTCTGAAGGGAGATTAGAGAGAGTTAGGCAGGAATTTAAAAAGGAGATCCTCAAGAGTAATAATATCTGGATTATTCCCAGTGCTACAAGCTAGTGAAGGCAGAAATAGGAGAATAGAGTCGATGAATGCATGGCTTGGAGCTAGTGTATGGGAGAAGGACTCACATTTTTGGATCATGGGAATCTCTTTTGGGGTAGAAGTGACCTGTAAAAGAACGACGGATTGCATCTAAATTGGAAGGGGATTAATATACTGGCAGGGAGATTTGCTAGAGCTGGGTAGAAGGATTTAAACTAGTAAGATGGCGGGGTGGGATCCAGGGAGATAGCGAGGAAAGAAATCAATCTGAGACTGGTACAGTTGAGAACAGAAGTGAGTCAGACAGTCAGGGCAGGCAGGGACAAGGTAGGATTAATACATTAAATTTATTTCAATGCAAGGGGCCTAAAGGGAAGGCAGATGAACTCAGGGCCTGGTTAGGAACATGGGACTGGGATATCATAGCAATTACAGAAACATGGCTCAGGGATGGGCAGACTGGCAGCTTAATGTTCCAGGATACAAATGCTACAGGAAGGATAGAAAGGGAGGCAAGAGAGGAGGGGGAGGGGCGTTTTTGATAAGGGATAGCATTACAGCTGTGCGGAGGGAGAATATTCCCGGAAATACATCCAGGGAAGTTATTTGGATGGACTGAGAAATAAGAAAGGGAGGATCATCTTATTGGGATTGTGTTATAGATCCCCTAATAATCAGAGGGAAATTGAGAAACAAATTTGTAAGGAGATCGCAGCTATCTGTAAGAATAATAGGTGGTTATGGTAGGGGATTTTAACTTGCCAAACACGGACTAGGACTGCCATAGTGTTAAGGGTTTAGATGGACAAGAATTTGTTAAGTATGTACAAGAAATTGTTTTGATTCGGTATGTGGATGTAGCTACTCGAGATGGTACAAACTTTGACCTACTCTTGGGAAATAAGGCAGAGCAGGTGACTGAGGTGTCAGTGGGGGAGCACTTTGGGGCCAGCGACCATAAGTCTATTAGATTTAAAAAAGTGATGGAAAAGGATAGACCAGATCTAAAAGTTGAAGTTCTAAATTGGAGATAAGCCAATTTCAACGGTATTAGGCAAGAACTTTCAAAAGCTGATTGGGGGCAAATGTTCGCAGGTAAAGGGACGGTTGGAAAATGGGATGCCTTCAGAATGAAATAATGAGAGTCCAGAGGAAGTATATTCCTGTCAGGGTGAAAGGAAAGGTTGATAGGTATAGGGAATGCTGGATGACTAAAGAAATTAAGCGTTTGGCTAAGAAAAAGAAGGAAGCAGATGTCAGGATAGATTGAGTATCCTTAGAAGAGTATAAAGGCAGTAGGAGTGTACTTGGGAGGGCAAAATGCTTTGGCGTATAGAATTAAGGAGAATCCAAAGGGTCTTCACTAATACATTAAGGACAAAAGAGTAACTAGTGTTGGGAAGCATTGTTAAGGTTAGGTAGTGTTAAGAAACTTTATTGTTAGGTAGTGCTCACGTAAGGTAGTATTAGCAAGTCTGGAACTTGTTAGCTTCACTAGGCAGCATTAGCCCATTATGTTATACTAAGAGCAGACTGAAAAGCTGATGGCGTAGCCTGAAGAGGCCCCAGGGAGGGTGAGAGATAACAGGACATTGGAGCCGTGTCAAAATGCACGTAGCTCAAACTGAGGTAATAGAACGTTATCAGGTAGGCACATTCTGAGAACCAATGACATACTAGCATACTGCATATTACCAAATAAGGATGTAGCACTGAGGTGCGAGGGGGCTAAGAAGTTAGGCAGAACAGAACAATAAGCAGAACGCGCCTTCTCCAGTGAGCTGGACACCTCACTGTACTGTGTATGATTCTCTCTCATTAAAACTGCTTATACTTTTAATCAGACCTGGTGTCTCTCTCCTCCAAACGAACACGGAGACGGGGGCTCCGTCATAACACTAGGGAGAGAATAGGGCCCCTCAAAGATCAGCAAGATGGCCTTTTTGTGGAGCCGCAGAAAATGGAGGAGGTACTAAATGAGTATTTTGCATCTGTATTTACTGTGGAAAAGGACATGGAAGACATAGAATGTAAGGGAATAGATGGTAACATCTTGAAAAATGTCCATATTACAGAAGAGGAAGTGCTGGATGTCTTGAAACACAAAGGTGGATAAATCCCCAGGACCTGAGCAGGTGTACCCTAGAAGTCTTTGGGAAGCTAGGGAAGTGATAGCTGGGCCTCTTGCTGAGATATTTGTATCATTGATAGTTACAGGTGAGGTGCAGGTTGGCTAATGTGGTGCCACTGTTTCAGAAGGTTGGTAAGGACAAGCCAGGGAACTATAGACCAATGAGCCTGATGTCAGTGGTGGGCAAGTTGTTGGAGGGAATCCTGACGGACAGGATGTACATGTATTTGGAAAGGCAAAGTTTGATTAGGGATAGTCAACGTGGCTTTGTGTGTGGGAAATCATGTCTCACAAACTTGATTGAGTTTTTTTGAAAAAGTAACAAAGAGGACTGATTAGGGCAGAGCGGTAGATGTGATCTATATGGACTTCAGTAAGGCGTTCGACAAGGTTTCAGACTGGAGGCTTGTGACCAATGAAGTGCATAAATGATTTGGACATGTGCATAAGAGGTACAGTTAGTAAGTTTGCAGATGACACCAAAATTGGAAGTGTAGTGGACAGCGAAGAAAGTAACCTCAGATTAAAGCAGGATCTTGATCAGATGGGCCAATAGGCTGAGAATTGGCAGATGGAGTTTCATTCAGATAAATGTGAGGTGATGCATTTTGGGAAAGCAATTCTTTGCAGGACTTATACACTTAATGCTAAGGTCCTAGGGAGTGTTGCTGAACAAAGAGACCTTGGAGTGCAGATTCATGGCTCCTTGAAAGTGGAGTCGCGGGTAGATTAGGATAGTGAAGAAGGCGTATGCTTTCTTTTATTGGTCAGAGAATTGACTACAGGAGTTGGGAGGTTATGTACAGGACATTGGTTGGACTATTGCGTACAATTCTGGTCTCCTTCCCATTGGAAAGATGGTGTGAAACTTGAAACGGGTTCAGACAAGATTTACAAGGATGTTGCCAGGGTTGGAGGATTTGAGTTACAGGAAAGGCTGAACAGGCTGGGGCTGTTTTCCCTGGAGTGTTGGTGGCTGAGGGGTGACCTTATAGAGGTTTACAAGATTATGAGGGGCATGGAAAGGATAAATAGACAAAGTCTTTTCTATGCGGCAGGGGAATCCAGAACTAGAGGGTATAGGTTTAGGGTGAAAGGGGAAAGATATAAAAGAGACCCAAGGGGCAACTTTTTCACACAGAGGGTGGTACGTGTATGGAATGAGCTGCCGGAGGAAGTGGTGAAGGCTGGTACAACTACAACATTTAAAAGGCATTCGCATGTGTATAAGAACAGGAAGGGTTTGGAGGGATATGGGCCAGGTGCTGGCAGGTGGAATTAGATTTGGTTGGGATATCTGTTAGACATGGATAGGTTGGACCGAAGAGTCTGTTTTCGTGCTATACATTTCTATGACTCTATGACAAGAGATTAGTCAGCAAAATTAAAGTTTATGGTGTCGGAGATAATGTATTAACATGGATAGCGAACTGGGTGGCAGACAGAAGCAAAGACTTGGAATAACCAAATGCTTTTTCAGAGTGGCAGGCTGTGGTGAGTGAGGTATTACAGGGTTCAATGCCAGGACCCCAGCTGTTCACTATGTTAATGATTTGGATGAAGGAAATGAATGTGATATCTCCAAATGTGCAGATGACACTAAGCTGTGTGTCAGTCTGTGCTGTGAGGGGGCATGCTAAGAGGCTGTAGTGTGACTTGGACAGGCTGGCTGAATGGTCAAATACTTGGCAAATGCAATGTGGATGAATGTGAAGGTATACATGTTGGTGGCAAAAACAGAAGGCTATTATCTGAATTATGGCAGCTTAAGAAAAGGTGACGTGCAACGTGACCTGGGTGTCATGGTGGAACAGTCACGGAAGGTTGGCATGCAGGTGTAGCAGGCGGTGAGGAAAGCTAATGGCATGCTGGCCTTCATAACAAGGAGGATTGGGTATAAGCTGAAAATGTGTTGCTGGTTAAAGTGCAGCAGGTCAGGCAGCATCCAAGGAGCAGGAAACTCGACGTTTCGGGCACAAGCCCTTCATCAGGAAGGGCTTGTGCCCGAAACGTCGAGTTTCCTGCTCCTTGGATGCTGCCTGACTTGCTGCGCTTTAACCAGCAACACATTTTCAGCTCTGATCTCCAGCATCTGCAGACCTCACTTTTTACTCGAGGATTGGGTATAAGAGTAGCGATGTCTTGCTGCAGTAATACAGGGCCTGGGCTGCAGCAGTCTGAGCAGCTAAGCTGAGTGGTAATAGCGAGGACACCGACAGCGTGTTAACTGTAGTAGCAATAAGCTTCTCTTCCTTATATCGCACTGAAGGGTGAGTTACACTGTGCTACTTATTAAGGTGAGCAAATATTCCATTCAGGAAGATAGGCTGCACACTGTGCACAAATTTGGAGGTAGACTCATCTATGTTATTCAACACGGTCTATGTGCTTTAGACAATGTCTCCGAGGGTATCATTTTTTTTGGTCTAAGTCCATTAGTCTACTTCAGAAACTTGAACTATTGAAGTTCATACCCCATGTCCTCTGCAGAAGAAACAAATACCAGAAAATACCCTCTGGTGAGTTGATCCCAATTGCTATCCCTTCCCATCTCTGTCATTATATTCTTATTCTTTCATATGATGTGGGCATTACTGGTTTTGCCACTATTTGTTTCCTATGCCTAACTGCACTCGAAAAAGTGGCTGAAAGCTGTCTTCTTAAGTCTCTGTACTATACATGGTGTAGGTACACTCACAGTCCTGTTAAGGAATTACAGGATTTTTATCTGATGATAGTGAGGTTACAGCGATGCAGTTTCAAATGAGAATTGTGTGTGATGTGAAGGGGAATTTATAAGTGGTGGTGTTTCTGTGCATCTACTCACCTTGTCCTAGGCATTAAAGGTCATGAGTTTGGAAGATGCTGTCAAAAGATCCTTGGCAGCAGATCTTGCACGTGAACATACACTGCTGCCACTGTGCATCAGTGGTGGGTAAGGTACCAGTCAAGTGAGTGGTGCTGAGCTTCAAAAGTGATTGGAGCTGCACCCAATAGCCATCTGTGGCATTTTATATCTCATTCCTGACTTGTAAATGATAGAAAGGCTTTGGCAAGTTAGGTGATGAGTTACTACCACAGAATTTCCAGCCTTTGATTTATAATTACAATATTTATATGGATAGTCCAGTTCGGGTTTTGATCAATGATAACCTTGAGTGTTGATAGTTGGCGAAATAACAATAGTAATACTATTGAAAATCAAGGAGAAATGTTTAGACTTTCTCTCATCAGAGAGGGTTCTTGCCTGGTCTGTTTGCCTGTATAGCAAATATTTTCTGTTTTTTTTAAATCAATGCAAGCTCAATGCTGTCCACTTCTTGCTGCATGTGATGACAGACTGCTTCAAAATTTGATAAACTGCATCTGAAACTGAACATTGTGCAATGTTCACTTTTGGCCTTATGACGGAGTGAACGAAATTAATGAATCACCAAAGATAGCTTGTTTAGGAAACTATCCTGATGAATTCATGCAGCAATATCTTGGGCAGAGATGATTGGTCACCAACAACCACAATCAACTTCCTTTGTACTGGATGTAACTTCATCGATCAAATGCTGCTTTGATGATGTCAACAACTACACTCTCACCTCACATCTGAAGTTCAGATTTTTTTAAATCCTTGTTTTGGCAAAGCCAAATTGAATCAGCAGCCAAGAAGCCCAAACCATACAGCAACATATTTCTTTGTAAGTGCAATCAAAGGTTACTATCAATAACACCTTCCATCATATTTCTGATATTCAAGATTAGATGGATGGAACAATAACTAGCCAGGTTGAATTGATCCTGCTTATATCTGGTAAGCTACATGCAGATTCTTCCTCTATCATAGCCTATATATTGTACAAATGTCCGCAGCTGAGATCAGGCCAGTGAGAGTGAAATCAAGGGGTTGTGCATGTTCATTATCACTCATTACTATGCATTAACTGCAAGACTTTTTCACAATCTAGGAAGCTGAAATGAAAAGGTTATTGAGATTTAGGTAGAATGGTGAAGAAAGCAAAAAGGCAGAGGGGTATAGATTGAAACGTTTGCATCTTGTCATGAAGGCTGGGTATGACTTTGGAGAATTGAAGAGGAGGTTTAAGTATAAAACCCAACTTAGTATACCCCCAGTATTGCAAGGACCATTGCTTCCATTCTGTCTCATCTCATTCTTGCCAGAAGAATGTTCCAAACAGGGGAGAAGGTTATATATTCGCATTGCTCCTTCTGTGATGGCAGATTGCTGCCTAGTAGAAGTCACTTATTTCTTTTGCAAAAAGAAACCTGAAGATAAGAGTCTTGGAACAACCTTGGGTGATATTATCATTCAATAACTGCCACTGTATCTGCATATGAGTTGTAGCTGTGAAATGTGTAATTGTGCAAATTGATGTGAACAATACTAAATGAAATATGTTGTAATGCTTCTTGCAGATTGCAGGTAATGAGAATAGCATGAATTAAGCATCTAATGAGGCTCTTGTCAGAAGACTGTTCTTACCTAGACAATTCTAGTCACATTATGATTCTTCTTCCAACACAACTTCCTATGTCCATGAAGCTAAACTTTTGCAAATGACTAAATCTCACTCAGTACTTGATCATAAAATTCAAAGAAGACACCACAGGACAGTACTGAGAAAGTGTTATACTATTAGAAATGCTGTTTTTCAGATGAGATGTTAAACCAAGGTCCCATCTGCCTGCATAGCTGGATGTAAAAGATCGAAAAGCACTATTTCAAAAGATGATTAGAGGAATTATCCCCATTGTACTGACTGATAATTATTACTCAACTGGCATTACAAAAACAGATGCTCACGCCATTATTGCATACTGTTAAAAATCACACAACGCCAGGTTATAGTCCAACAGGTTTAATTGGAAGCACACTAGCTTTCGGAACGACGGTCCTTCATCAGGTGATAGTGGAGGGCTCAACCATAACGCCCAGAATTTATAGCAAAAATTTACAGTGTGATGTAACTGAAATTGTACATTGAAAAATGGATTGTCTGTTAAGCCTTTCATCTGTTAGTTTCACTATCACTGTATTCTAACAGATGAAAAGCTTAACAGACAATCCATTTTTTAATGTACAATTTCAGTTACATCACACTGTAAACTTTTTCTATAAATTCTGGGCGTTAGGATTGAGCCCTCCACTATCACCTGATGAAGGAGCGTTGCTCCGAAAGCTAGTGTGCTTCCAATTAAACCTGTTGGACTATAACCTGGCGTTGTGTGATTTTTAACTTTGTACACCCCAGTCCAACAATGTCATCTCCAAATCATTATTGCATACTGTTTGAGATTTTGTGCGCATATTGTATTTCCTACATTGCAACAGTACATACACTTCAAAAGGTATTTAATTGGTTGTCAAATACATTGCATTATTTGTTAGTTGTGAAAAGCACTATATAAATGCAAGCCTTTTGTCTGCTTACCACCTGGCATCAGATGTTGGGAGATTTCCTGTCACGCTATCCGTCCACTCCACCCATTAACAGCTCATATAGAATTTTCCTTCTGTTGCAGTAAATTCTCCAGCACAGCACCTGAGAATATTACTGCCACTCTTGACTAGCTTCAGCAATTTCATGTTATAGACACTTTTTACATGGCTTGCAGCCATTGTGTATCTCCTATTAAGAAGTACCAACTGCCTTTAAATAGTATCCACCACACCTGGTATCAGGCATCCATTTCTTGCATACAGGCAATGATCAGGACAGATGTCATTGTCTGCATGCAAAATCAAGCAAAAGTACACATAATAACAGACACAAGTTAAGCTTGGGCCATAATTCACACATTCGTTCACTCTAATTTGAAACAAAGACGGTTAGCATGTTAATGTAAATTGTTTTAACCATATTTGGTCATGAGGGGATATGACTGTAGGCCTTTCTTTTGGGCTAGGTGATTAAAAGAAACAAGCAATCAGATCCTTGACATAGAAAGCTTCTTGAGCCTTCTAAATCATGACACCACCAAGTCCTGTTACTGAACAGATTCAACTTAGAACATCAGGACGAACATGCTCTGTATATGCTCGTGTAAAAGTCAAAGCTTTTAGACCATCTTTAAGGTTAAATTTATAGGGTAAACTATCACATGGTTACTACTTTTGAGGGGCTTAAATTCATGCTACAGACCAAAATACCTTAACATTAGCAGAAGCCCAAATGATCTCTGAACAAATAAAGAAGAAAAACATGAGTTACAGTAATATAACTGTATTTCACAAGTGCTATAGGGGAAATGATCTCAGCTGAGCTGCACACAAAAGGAGGCTGTCACCTGATTCTGACCTTAATCATCTGAAACTTTTGCACCAAACTGGTGTGAACTGGAAATCAAAACACATTTCTCATCATAACATTTATGTAGAGGATAACACCTTGACTCACAAACGTTGAAGAACTAGGGTCAACCTTGACCTAGATATATGGAAAGTTCCAGACCTTTTGGCCAAAAATAGGGGGTCGACCTTTACATGAAATTGACTTTTACTCCAGTATATATGGTAGTTCTGTCCTTCTGTAAGGCTAATACTTCAAAAAGTGAAATTGCACACAATACTTTAGCTCAGGGAAGATAGAATCTCTCTGATTTTTAAGCCCACCTTTGATGATTTTGTTTGAATGCCTTGTGAAATGGTATTTTTAGAAGACTGGAAGATAAACTTAAATATGGCAAATGCTCCAGCAAAAACTTGTGTTAACAACAGCAGTTATTTGTAACTTACCCTTGTACTTAAACCCTTCTGAGCCGTATTGACCTCCTGCTCTCTTTGACAGATCTTTATCTTTAAACATTGAAAACAGAACTCTGATTAGTCAAAACAACTTTATTCCCAATACAACCAAGTATCAAATCTCTTAACTGTACTTTACTATCACCCATGAATACCAGGGGAGTATTGAATCCACAGGATATTCTTTAAAGCATAAAACTCTAACAGAAAAAGTGAGTCACTCTAATGAACAAAACAAGTTCAACACTGTATTTGGTCCAAGGAGGAATCTTAAAGCTGCAGAGAAAGTTGTAAGCCGAAGGACTAAGAGCATTTTGTTTCATAGTTGATATAGGTCAATGAAGACTGAACCAGATTTTGAAGACTGTAGAGAGATGATGCTAATTGAAAAGTTTAAAAATAGTGAGCCTTTGGGAATGAGGTCCAATCTAGAAGACCATAAAGCTTCTAAGATAAAGGAGGCAACTGCAGTAGCAAATGACTAAGTTGTCTCACATGCTGTTTAGTAATATGTTCCACAGAGTCACTAGAGAGATAACAGAGCTATTAAGAGTGAAAGTGATCAGGAAAAGAAACACACCTTCCTTGGAATGGTAATCCTATAGTTTAAGGTTGATTCAGGAGAACGACCTTTGTTATATTAAAGAACATGCGAAAGGTGAATGTTGAAAATTAAAATGCAAAACTACAATATTTGTAAGGCTTCCAAATGCTCCTCCAGAAAATACTGCCTCAGTGGCTAAACAGGTTTTCCAGTACTTTGAGGCGGAGTGCATGAAACTATGAAAGATCTTGTTTAAAGGTGACATAATTTCATTCTTGTCTGCTTCGATAAGAATTATTATTCTTAAGAGACTCAGGACCATCAAAATTATTGATGCTGGCAGTCAATGCAACCTCTCTCCAGAAAAACTCCTAAATAATTACATATTGATATGGGATAGTGACAGAAATTGCATGCCTGATCTTTTTTATTGTAAGAAGAAGAAAAGAGAAATAAAATGCTTAAAGTGTTTGCTAACATTAGGGAAGGAAGCAATGCCATTTGAAATAGGAGCTGACTGTGAAGATTACAAACGCAGATGTGCAATGTGCAAACATACAAAGCATGGTATGATTAGTGAACTACAAGTACAAATAGCCATATGGCAATAATGGAAATGTAGACTTAAAATGTTTAAGGCTGGACACTTACTATATGAGTTTATAAGTGTTCAGAAAAGATTGAATAGAATAAAAGGGTATAGGGTTCAAGGTAATAGGACTGATTAGGGAAGACTCGCATGTTTGAAAGAGAGAATGTCCATCAGGATAAGACAGCATTGGTTAGAGCTGAGAAGCAAAATAATAATAACCACACAACAGGGGTATCCAGTAAGCCTGCAAATACTGATAGATTGAGGAATATATCAGCAGTAAATTAGAGATATGCACGAAATCTAGAGTACTAATATTGGGGTGACTTGAGTTACACACTATCCATTAATGCTACATAAAGGAGAGGAATTTCAAAATGCATTTGATATTAAATAGAGTTATGGCTGATAATCCACATGATACAATCAATTACAGTAGGTCATAAATAATCTAGTGGTACACTGGGATTAACCCTACCTCTGAGCCAGTTAGAGGTGGAACTGTCTTCCTTACAGTATAAGAAATTGAAGTGAAGGTTTGATTGAGCATTATGAGATTATGACATGCTTAGCTGAGGTAAATCATGAAAAACTGTTCCTATTATTTGATAGCATAAAATCTAGGATTCATACAGTTAAAGTATGGGGGAATAGAAGCTGGGAGGGATGTGAGGAAAAATTATGAAGTAGTGAGTTGTAATGACTTAGAATCTGTTACCCAGATGGTGGAACTGGAGGCATCAGCAATTTCAAAGGAAAAGTTAATGTGCACACGAGAGAAATAAACAGTACCATGAGGATAGACTGTGGGACTGACTGGAATGCTCTACACTGAACCAACAGACTTAAGTAACTGTACGGATTATTTCTGTGCCATTTTGGTTCCATGACTTTTAAGAAAATGGATAATCATTTTTAAATTATGAGAAAGGGACAAGGGGATGCATTAGTGTGGATTGCTTTCACACTAGTGAAGTTGAATTTGATGTCTATGGTCTCAATCTGTGAATTATTCTTATTATTCATTTGTGGGAAGCAGATGCAGCTGGCTGGGTTAGAACATATTGTCCACCCCTAACTGCCGTTTGAACTACTGAGGATCATGTCATGTAAATACATTGGCAGTGCTAAATAGAGGGAGTTTAGGATTTTTACGCAGTATTAGGAAGCACAGGCAATACAGTCCCAAGTCAGGATGGAGGTGCATTTGCAGATTAGATTAGATTAGACTTACAGTGTGGAAACAGGCCCTTCGGCCCAACAAGTCCACACCGACCCGCCGAAGCGCAACCCACCCATACCCCTACATTACCCCTTACCTAACACTACGGGCAATTTAGCATGGCCAATTCACCTGACCCGCACATCTTTGGACTGTGGGAGGAAACCGGAGCACCCGGAGGAAACCCACGCAGACACGGGGAGAACGTGCAAACTCCACACAGTCAGTCGCCTGAGGCGGGAAATGAACCCGGGTCTTCAGGCGCTGTGAGGCAGCAGTGCTAACCACTGTGCCACCGTGCCGCCCACTCTCTGATGTCTTTGTCTTTCTCGTAATAGAGACTTCGTATTTGGAAGGTGCTGCCAAAGGAGCCTTGGTGAGTTGCTGAAGTGCATCTTGAAGATGGTACACACTGCTGCCATTCTGGAGCAGTGTTGAAGGTGGTGGATGAAGAGCCAGTAAAGCAGGCTAGCTACTTTGGCATGGATGGTGGTGGAGTTACACCCATCGAGACAAATGGCGGGTATTCCATCAACTTCTGACTTGTGCCTTGCAGATGGTGGGCAGGCACTGGGCAGTTGAGTTATTCTCTGCATAATTCGCAGGCCTTGATCTGTTCTTGAAGCCACAGTATTTATGTGGTTGGTCCAGGTCAATATCTGGTCAATGATAACTCCCAGGATTTGATAGTAGGTGGTTCAACAATGGGGAATGCTACTTAATGTCAAGAAGAAATCATTTTATTCTCTTCTGCTGGAGATAGTCCCTACCTGACACTGTGTGGTGCAAATGTTTCCTGCTAGTATTAGGCCAAGCCTAAATGTTGTCCAGGGATTGCTGCATTTGGACAGAAATCGGTTCAGTATCTGAGAGATCACAATTGGTGAACATTGTGCAAAACGTTCATTGCTGATCTTATGATGGAGGGAAGATCAATGGCAAGGAAGCTGAAGATAGTGGGCTGAGGACATTAACCTAAGGAATGCCAGTAAAGACCATCTGTAACTACCTGCAATATTGAAAAAGGGTCTGTTCCAAATGGAGTAAAGTTGTAAAACCTGAGTGATATGGTTCATTTCTGAACAGAATTAACTCAGATTTAAAGGCATGAATGAAATTTATATCCAAGTTATAAACATCAAACCAAACTTTAAAAACTCCACTATCCTTAATCTCTGACAATATTGATCACCGTAAAATAATTTAAGTAAAATTTCCAAAATCTGCAACTTATAATAGACTGTTTCACACTGAATGAAAATAGCCATACTATACCATGTAAAGGTATACAACCATGTTAAGTGTAGATTTTAAAATTATATTTGAGGACACAGTTATCAAATTACATGAAAGTAACTTGCACTGTTTCAGGACACTACATTTTGTACCTTCAGTATGACATCTTAATTTTTATCATCTGAAAACTGTCACCACTGCCTAGAAATCTTATTTTATATGTATAATATTTCTCACTCTTCACATTGACTAATGAAAGACTCATAATTCCCATTTGTTGATTCTGTTAAATTTTACCTTGGAGTCCTTCGGTCCCCAACTCTTCTGCAGTTGTTGCATCCAAGCACAAAACAAAATGAAAAAAAGTTGAGTGAATAGTAAATATAAGCATATTTTGTATTCACATACAGCTACAAATTAAAATGAATATTAATTAAATATACAACATGGAACTTTCAACTTTAATGAAGGTATCTTGGATTCACTGCCTAAATTGTCTCCCCATAATGAGACATGTAACATTGCATTTTACACCCTTGCTGAACTTGGAAGTTCTGATTAAAGTTTCTAGAAACAATAGAACATATCGGTTTGGAGATTGTTGAACATTTGTAAAAGATTAATAGAAAGACTTGTCCTTATTGAAATTTAACTTCAAGATCCTACTTTAATAGCTTGAAGTGGGGAGAATCTTTATTGCCATTATAAATATTCTTGTAAGGTAATACAAGGTAAAGTCACTCTAGTCTTACTAGACTATAGGTTTACACTCTGATCAGAGAGAGATCTGGTAATGGTTTAACCTCAGGGTCACCATGCAATAGGAGGGGCTGAGGAGAAGAGTCATTCATGGTAATCTCAGCTGGTGTGAGAATTGAACACTTGCTGTCAGTGTCAGTCTGCAGCATAAACCAGCCAACTGATCTAAGTGACCCCCAGCATATTCTTGTATATTGTAGTCAACACTGGAAAAGACCACGGGACCATTAAAAATATGAACAGGACTAGGCTCTTCAATAGAATCATGGCTGATCTGACATTCCTCACAAGCATTTTCTTGCCCTTTCCCCATAACCTTTTTCAGTCCCTTACTGATAAGGCCATAAGAAATATGAGTGAAAACAACAAATGTTGGAGATCACAGTAGATCAGGCAGCATCCAAGGAGACACAGCAAGCTAATATTTCAAGTCTAGATGATACCTCATAAGAGCTGAAGAGAAGTGGGAATGGGGCAGCATGCATGCTATTGGGTGGGTGGGTGGGGTTGCGTGGTGGGAGGGGGAGAAGAAAGAAAACATGTTGATAGTTCAGATTAACCGACTGGAACGTAGGAATGGCAGAACGATAGCGTGTCTAGCTGCCAGACCTGAAAGAGATTGAAGGAGATCTTGTTGTAAACTCTAAGCAAACAGACAAGACAGCCAGACAACGTTAATTAGATTGATTCCGATAGGGACTGATTTTCGTATGAAAAGAGATTTGAGCTGATCGGCCCTGTAGTCATTGGAGGTTAGAAGAATGAGTAGACATCAGACTGAAATATATAGGATTCTTAGGGTTTCTAGATAAGGTAGGTGCTGAGAGATTATTGCCTTTTTTGGGACAGTCTGGGATCAGAGGGCATAAGCTCTGATTAAGAGGTTGCCCAGTTAAACAGAGATGAGGAGGATTTTTGCATTCTCAGAGAGTACTGAATCTGTGGAATTCTTCACCACAGATGATTGTTGAACATTCTTAATACACTGACAGGTTCTTAATCGATAAGGGAAGGATTACAAGGGTAAGCCAATAAACTGAAGATTATTAGATCAGCTATGATCACACTGAATGGTACAGCTGACTCAAAGGGCCAAATGGCCTACTTCTGCTCATTTATCTCATCGTGTCCAATTGATAGTCAACATGGAAGAGTCCTGCTTCATCAGCTGAGGCAGGAGTGGCACCAGTAAGCAGCAGAGATTGTCATATTCCTGTCTGAGCTGATGCCATGAGGCTTCTTGGGGTTAATGGCATTTGGGCAACTTCCTGATTAAATACTTGAAGAAACTCTTACCATCTGTTTTCATATTACTAGCTAGTCTTTTCCTCCCTCTTTTTTTTGCTGGTTCTCAAAATCTTAGCGATCTTTTGACATTATTGTTTGCAGATTTATGGTGTTTCTTTCAATCAGATACAATTGTTACCTTGCTCTTTAAGTCACAGATGATGCATCCTTCTCAAAAGAAAATTTCTTTCTCACTGGATTAAATGTTTCCTTGAAGTTAGTAAATATCTACTCAAAGATCTGCCATTGCTACTATTCCACTGTTTAATCTAATCTAGTGTCACAGGTTACTTTAGCTGACTTTGGCGTACACACAAATCTGAGACATGCATTTCTCCCCTTCAAGCTGTACGTAAATTTTTATCATGTTATAATTGCTGTCACCTAGAAGTTTGTTTACCATGAGACAGTTGGTTAATCCCAGCTGTTTATTATTAGATTTAGAATAGCTTGCCCCATGATTAGCTCTAGAATGTATTGCTTTAAAAATATTGTCTCAACAACATTTTCCAATCTGATATGCATAGTCAACTTGTAGATTGAAGTCACTCATAACTAACGTGGCATATTTTGTACATATCCTATCTATCTATTCTTGAGTGCTCTGCCCTGTAACTATTGTTAGGGGTCATACAAACTACTCCCACAAGTGACTATATACTGTTATATAGAGATTTTTTATATCTATGCAAACTGATCCTATATTTTCTCTCACGAATAGTTAATGGGCTCTTGAAGCTGAAAAGCCACTCGACATTTTGGAGCCATGAACTAGAATTGTAGGTATTTTCTGAGTTGTGTCCTTTTAGTGACCTTAGAACAATCACAACTTGGCAATCCCTAATCTATATATGAAGATACTCCAGCAAATAGAAAGCTAAGACTCAATAATGAGAATCACCAAGACATAGAATAACTTATACGTTTCATACAGATCATATAATTCCATCCAGAGAAAATAATCACAAACAGAAAATTGCAGGAGATCAGACTCCTCCCAACCCCAAACACCATGTGGAAAGAAAGTCACACCGAATTGATAAATCTGTCTTTGAGCCATAACTTCTGTCACTTGGAGGAGCTGCTAGCTGATCTGATCAGCTAGAATCTTCACAGTTCTCCACTGCACAAGAGCTCAATAGTGGGCAATGTTGGGATTGAAGGAAGCCCAATAGATCCTGGAGTGAGGCAATTTGAAGATATTAGGCAGGACGTGTTTGCCAGTCTTAAGGAAAGGGGTGGGTTGGAGAGGGGGAAGGAGAGATCCTATGAGCAGGTATGAAGGGAGGGCAAGGAATACATTCACAGAGGGTACTGCCAAAGGGCACCATCAAAGATAAAGAGTGCTAAACTTACTGGCCAATCAGTCCATTTAACCTGGTCTAAGAACTAAGATTGCCAATTAACCATTCCTACTGCATCTTATTTCAATGATGGTCAAACAAATGAGCACCCTCCTTTCATGCTGTACAAACTGCTGTCCATTTTTTCATTTCTGTTTCTTATATCTTAGTTTTGATGATGCAAGATGAAAAACTTTTACTTCTTGTCCTCTTTTAAAAATATTTTTTAAGTTCTGTAATACCAAGCAAATATTAAATCAAAAATACTGTTCATCAACATCACTATCACTTGTAATAGCAATTTCCTCCCAGTTTAACAAGCTGCACTTGCCTGAAACTATGGTCTTGAATAATATACACAAGGAGTCAGTGGACCATTTGGAATACAACAGAATTGCTTCATACCTGTTAGTGTTATTGTAGTGTTGCTGAGTGTTCAAACCTGACTGAGCTATCACTATAAAAATCCATGGCAATTTCTCCCAGGTTTTCACCTGAAATTTTCTTACCTTAGCTCTGCTAACCTGGAGAAATTGATCAAGGATAAGATATCTGCAACAGTTTTTCAATATTAATCGTGACACAAAAAGACACAGTTGCAATTTCCTAACTGATCCAAGGAAAGGTGAATACCAACCAATCAGTACAGCTCTTATTAGCAGATTTTTTTATAAATGTCAAGAGTTATAACAGGCAACTATGTCTACAAACTTTAATTTTCTAATGGTCAAGCAAATATTATAGCAAGACTCCACTATTGATAATTAAACTATTCAACCAACTTAAAAAAACTAGGCTGAAGTGAAGTTCTAATGCAGGAAGACCTTTTAATACAAACACATCCAACAATGCAAATGAAAACAAATATATTGTTAGTACATAACAAATCTCCAATTTTGAAGGAACGGTTTGTTATATATTTGCATGGGACAAAAAGATAAATGACTCACCTAACATGATTTCTTCTGCCCTATCCAACTGTGCTGGGTGTAGTTCATAATCCAACAATTCCTTATAACGTTCTTCCAGCTCTTTACTTCCCTCATCTGAAAAACCATAATCGCAAAAAGCAACACCGGATGGCAACACTGAGGCAAATACCCTGTGTGGAGCTTTGAGGAGTCCAGAATCACCACCTGATAAAACACAGAACATGAAATTAATTTTTAGATGAGACAATTATGTTGCACTTTTACAGCATACAATAGTTAACTGATAAAGCAAATCATATAATTTTAATGGGTGCTGAACAATACTTGCCCAGCCAGCATTCAAATTTCTCTTTTCCATATAACAAAATCACAAACAGATGTAGATATATTGAGGGAGGGGAATGGTGAGGGGTGTAGGAGATGGGTACAGAGAGAATGGCAGGGAGATAAACTGATTGTATTCTTTGTATCTGCAGAAACAACCAATCAGCTTGAACAAACACAACCTCAGAGAAGGTAGAGTGGTGAGACGAGGTAAGATGAGATGAGACAAGAGATAAGACCTTGCTACTTTTTGGAACATGTGGAAAAAAGTTTTTGTCTCAAAGATTGTTCAGAATTCAAGCGATTTACTGTCTATGTGACCTACAATGTATAAATATCTGATGAATTCACTTAGAGTTTCCTTTAAGTGCTACCTCAGAATCTTGTCTGTGGTGGAGTCTCCCAATGGTGGCTCAACAAATGATTGTTGACCTTGATTACTGTTCCTCAAATTATTTCATAAAATAATCTACCGCACCAACTGGTGTCATGAGCAGGACACTCAGAAAGGCTTTGTAAAGTGGTGAATAGATTTACATACAATCTGTAGTTCGCGCAGTAAGGTTGGAAACAATCCAGTTGAGTAGTAAAAGAATCTGAAACAGCATTTGTGTGTGGCAAGAGGAAAGTTCACGGATACCACACCAAATCTGTGCTGGATAATCCGGGCTGGGGTGAGGGGAATGAGAAACAAAATCTGCGCTAGTCAAGCGGTGCTGGGGTTGGGTCAGTTCCGGGCAGGACTAAGTGCACTCGGACAAAAAACAGGACAGGCCTGGGAAAATTCGGGGAGGCTGCAAAGGTGAGGGAACTTTACGTATACAAGATAAAGATGCCTTGCAGATTTGAAAACAGACCACACACAGATAGGTCAGAGAACACTTGGTGGAAAGAAAGAGGAAAGGTTATGACTTTGACTGGTGAGCACAGTGCTCCATCATGCTTACAACAACTTCCTACTGGTCCCTCTCCCCTGTCAGAATATTCTGCAACCCCTCTAAGATATCCTTAATCTTGGCACCAAGGAGGCAACACACCATTCTGATGTCTCACTGTTGGCAGCAGAAACATCTGTTAGTGCCTCTGATTAGAGAGTCCCCTACCACAATCGATTGCTTGGATCTGACAGAATGCTCGTTACATTAGAGCCAGTCTCAGTACCCGAAACCTAGATGTCAGTACTACATTCCCCTGAGAGTCCATCACCTGCTACATTTTCCAAAACAGCATACTTGTTTAAAATGGGGATAGCCACAGGAGACTCCTGCATTTCCTGCCTACCCCTCCTACCTTTCCTGGAGGTAACCTAACTACCTGACCGTAGTTGTGGTTTTTCTCCTTTCCTGAAAGTGCCATCCATCACACCGCTGTAAATTCCTCATTACTCTAACTGCTGAACCAATTGATCCGTGCAATCTGATAGGATTCTCAATCAAACACACTTTCTGGAGATATAATCATCAGTAACATGGGAACACTCCTGCATCTCCCTTATCTAACAGGAAAAGCACATCACTCTACTAAAAGGCCACTGTTGCACCTTAACAATCTACAGACCCAGAAAATACCATGATCCTAATGCTGTAAAAACACTGCTCCAGGAAAACTTAGCACTTATGTTGTCTATTTTTAAAGTTTAATCAAGAGACAGATTTCAATAAAAACAAATCACTCTACTCATTATTGCAGATTTACAAAATAAAACAATAAGATTACACTTTAAAAACTTGCCACCTAGCTGCTCCCCTGCACAGGTTTCTCCAAGGTCAGCTGTAAAATTTCACTGTGTTTTTTATTTTTCTTAGACTAATTCCAAAGTCCAGAGGTACTTGAAACCAAACAGCAGAGGCAGTCAGCCGTGCTGGTTTACTTCTCCGTCTGTTTCACTCATTTCACTTCCCACATGGTACTTGTTCCCTTTCTCTTCTTCCTTTTCAAAGTTAATTGAATTGAATTTATTGTCACGGGTGCCAAGGCACAGTTAAAAACTTCATCTTGTCAACAATACAGGCAGTCACAGAGTTAAGTAGCACAGATAAGTAAATAATAGGTAAACAGCAGCAAAAACAAAAACACAGGCACAGGCAAATGTTAAGGGTTTGTGAATCCATTCGGTTTCTAACAACAGTAGGGTAGAAACTGTTTCAAAACTGGCTGGTGTATGTGTTCAGGCTTCTTCTGATGATGGAGATTGTAGAAAAGCATTGCCAGGGTGGTATGGATCTTTGAGAATGCTGGTGGCCTTTCTTTAACAGCAGGCCTGATGGATGGATTCTATAGTTGGAAGGTTGTCCTTTGATTGTCCAGGCTGAGTTCACCACTCTCTGTAACTATCTTCAATCTTGAATGGTAAAGTTGCCATACCAGGTTGTGAAACATCCAGACAGAATGCTCTCAATGGCGCACCAATAAACGTTGGCATGGGTACTTGCTGTCACACCAAATTTCCTTGGCTGCTTGAGGAGTAATAAACATCATTGGGCCTTTATAACCAGTGTGTCCACATGAAGAGTCCAAGAAAGCTTGTTGTGGATGACCACTCCCAAGAGCTTGACACTCTCCACTCGTTCCACCTCTGTGCTGTTAATGTGTAGGGGTGCATGAGTAACATCCCACCGAAAGTCAATAATGAGTTCCTTAGTTTTGCTGGCATTGAAAGCTAGATTGTTCTCAGTGCACTATTTTTCCAGGTCTTCCATTTCCCATATGTATTCCGTCGCATCTGAGATTTCATAGACTATGGTGGTGTCACCAGCGAACTTGTAAATTTGGTATTTGGCGACACAGTCATGGGTATATAGTGAGTACAGTAGGTGTTGAGTACGCATCCCTGGGGGGCTCCAGTGTTGAGTGTTAGTGAGGATGAAACATTGTCCCCAATCAACGGAATGAGGACATGCCGCAACCCAAAGGATTAGCCACACGACCATACATCAAGAGCATTTCCGAACTGACAGCCAGACTACTGCAACCACTAGGACTTAACAGCACACAAATCAACAGCCACTCTCAGACAACAACTCACCTGAACGAAGGACCCGATACCCAGCATGAGCAAAACCAATGTAGCGTACAAAATCCCATGCAAGGACTGCACAAAACACTACATAGGACAAACAGGAAGACAGCTAACGATCCGCATCCATGAACACCAACTAGCCATGAAACGACACGACCAGCTATCCTTAGTAGCCACATACGCAGATGACAAGCAACATGAGTTCGACTGGGACAACACGACTATTATCGGACAAGCCAAACACAGAACAGCCAGGGAATTCCTAGAGGCATGGCACTCATCCACAGATTCAATCAATAAGCACATCGACCTGGACCCAATATACCGACCACTACAACGGACAGCTGGAATGGACAACCGGAAGCGGCAGATTCAAACCATTATAAATGTTGGAGGAAACATCACAGAAGCGCTTCACATGAGGCTCCCAAGCACTGAGGATGTCACCTAGACAGGGGACGAAACATTTGCAACACAAATTCCCAGCTCGGTGAACAGAACCACAACAACAGAGATAACTAAGTTTAGTAATCATCTCAAGGGGATAATAGTTTTGAAGGCTGAACTGTAGTCAATGAGTAGGATCCTTATATAGCTGCTGTTGTTTTGACCCTTTTTCTCCCCCCAAAGTTCCAAAACAATGAAACAACTTATAAAACAGTAATTACTGCTCCTAGAATTCAAGGAAATCAACTCCAACACTGAAAATACCTCAAAAAAGGAACAGCTCTTATAGCCACAACTTTTCCCTGTCCTTCATCTTGGATTACCCAGAATCCTGTTAGAATTTTATAGATTTTGATGAGATCCCACCTTATTCTTCCAAACTCTAGTGAATGTAGACCTAACTGATCCAGTTTTTCTTTATATATCAGTCCGTCATCCAAAGAATTAGACTGGTAGATCTTCGATACACTTACTCGATTGCCAGAATATCTTTCCTCCAATAATGAGAACAGCACATAATACTACAAATCGGGTCTCAACAAGCCCTGTACAATTGCAGAAAGTCATCTCCGTTCAGATACATGACTTCCCTCATTATAAAGGCCAACATACCACTTGATTTCTTCACCACCTACTGCATCTGCGTTCTTAATTTCAGCAGAGTCTCGCTGTACCACCCTCTTTTCCAAACTATCAGTCAGATAATGACCTGCCTTCTTATCTTGGTACCTAAACTGGATAACCTCTCAATTATCCCCATTATACTTCATCTGCCATGCATGTGTCCACTCACTCAACTTGTCCAAATCACAGTGAAGCATCTCTGCATTCTCCTCATGGTTCAATCTCCCATCCAGCTCTGCAAACTTGAGATATTAAATTTAAACCAGAGAATTAAATGTATGTGTTGAATAGATAGGGTCCAAGCACTGACCCCTGTGGTACCCCAATGGTCACTGCCTAACACTCAGGAAAAAAAACATTTATTTGTGCCAACCAATTCTCCACGCAGGTTAGTAGTCTACCCCCAATCCCTAGCAGTCGAATCTTACATGCTCATGTCTTTTGTGGGACCTTATCAAAAGCCTTCTGAAAGTCTAAGTAAACCATATCCACTGGTTCTTCCTTGTCAAATCTACTATTACACCCTTGAAAAATTCCAGTAATTGGTTAAATATGATTTCCTTCTTGTGATGCTATGTCACTGATCCTCTCACGGCTCTGCTATTAATTTATTTATAATAGACTGTAACATTGCCCCTTTTACTGATGTCAGGCTAACTGATTTATAATTCCTGCTTTCTTTCAATCTCTTCTTTAAAATAGTGGGGTTACATTAGCTATCCCTCAATCTATGAGGATTGTTTCAGAGTCAAGGCACCAGTTATAATGGAACTTTGAAATAATTAGAAATGTTGGTAGATTATCACATGTTTACACACAATTATTTAGAAGGCATTAACTGAATGAAACAATGAGTAAAAATATGAAAATGATGAGTATAGTCAAAGATTTAGTGGAAGCTGCTATTAAAGGCAGCAGTAATGTAAGTTCAAACCCACCAGATGGTGGCAGACTTCAGTGAATTGGGGAGATATAGTAGCTAAGGAGGCAGTGACAACTAGTTCGAGTTACTATGAGCCTAAGAAGGAAATACAGCAAAGTTGCATAGAAATATTGGTTAGCCAGAAGAAACAAATACATATAAACTTCACAGGGCCTCTTCTACCCAGTAAGGATCAACAGCATGGTCTAGTCATCATTGATTAAGTTACTACAAAGGATATACAGGACATATTTCACTCTTAAGTAACAAATTCCAGCCTTAATTGTATTGACCTGATGGATTCTTCTACTTGATGGGAGAATTTGTGGACTGGGGTTCAAACTTACAAACATACCCAAGGATCCAGATCTTCTCCCGTGTCTTGGTAATAATTCAAATTCTAATAGACATATACCTGACCTGCCTCATTTGCTGTAGAAAGCAGGCACACAAGAAGTGGAAAGTTAGATTTAGCAATTGGGGTAATAAGGTTATGGATTATTTGCCTGGAATACAGATGATCTAACCATCCTTTATAACTCTAAGCTGGATATCTGACCAATATCAATGGTGGCGGAGAGTAAATTATTGGTCAACTTTTGGCCAAGAGGCCGAAAGAAGGGACTGTTCTCAGACAATTTGGGCATGACATGATTTAACTTGTAAATCCACATGAAGTTCCAGCTGGGATTAGAATGAGTAAGAGAGTTTGAGTTAACCTCATAGGCAAGTATCTTATAAATCATTTAAGATTAATTTTTCATTTATTCTTATTCAAAAAAGTAGTCAGGTTAAAAAGAAAATTATTTAAACTGCACAAACGCAAAGGATGATGCAGCAGTCAGATAGTTTCTGTGAAAATGCAACATGGCTGAACCAGGATTAACCCTGGAGGCCTTATTTGGAAATGGAAAGTGAAAATGACCTCATACCACAACATTACAACAATATCCAGAAGCTGCACAGAAATAAGCTTTTACCCAGAAAAAGGAATTTCTGAACATGGCCAATATAATTGCAAGATAATGGTGAAAGCCAATAGTGTACTGAAGACAGTGTGAACTTGAGTAGATAGTAGCAGCTGCAGGACTGTAGGTTAAACAGTTATCTCAAGACTTGAAGCGAAGTAAAACAGCAAACCAGTCATCATACACAAGCCTTACAGTGCAGTCCAAAGGAGTAGAATCACCACAAGGACTGACAAACCTAGACACTGTGAAATGCAGCTTTGAGCAAATTTTCAGCATTTGGTGAAAACACGGAAAATCTCATCAGGCCATGGATTATGGGGTCACCAGAGATAGCGTTTACAATGATATTATCGTATAAGTTAAACACAGCCACTACGATAGACAGAGATCTCAAACATTACAAGAAAGTTGAGTGGCAGCAAAACAATAACTTCTGTGCATGCCACCTTTTAAATGTAATAAAACACTCCAAGTTGCTGGATAAAGGCCTTGCATAATAAAGTCTGATGTCAAGCAAATTAAGGTGATATTAGGGCAGTTGGTAAGAATTTGGTGAAAGAAGGAGATATTAAGGAGTTTCTTAAAGAAGGAAAGATGGAGAAGTCAAAACGTTTTAGGGAAAGTGAAGGGAATTCCAGTGCTTAAGGCCTTAGCAACTCAAGGCACAACCATCAATGACAAAGATCACAATGAATAATTAAATGTGGACTATTCTCATGCTCTTCATGATTCTCAATCCTTTTCAATATTAACTTTTTTTTCATAACGAAACACTTCTTTTCAATTATAAAATTTGCATAGAATTACATAAATCATTTCATCTTTTACAAATAAAGTCCTTCTCAGTGCTTTAACTTGTAAAATCTCTGAACAGACTGTTGATCTTTCACTATTATCCACCAGGACTTCAGCTACAAGTTACTTCTAAATTTCAATCAAACCATATTGAAAATACAGGATTTTTTTTCCATTACTTCTCACAATTTAGAAACATACTTCACTTCAGGGGGTGATTCAGCCAACTGTATCTGTACCAGAGTTGTTTTAAAATGCTCCCACACTCGTATCGGTTTTTTTCCAGTAGCTCCGCAATTTTGATCTCTTCAGTTATTGGATTCATTTTTGAAAATCACAATTATAATTTCAATCATGCAAATCAGCCAGATTCAAGTAATTATCTTTTTACTAACTTGCCCCTACTTACATCAGATGGCCTGTTTTAATTGGCCTGATATAATTACACCTTCAGTGCCACAGTATTCTGATTTTTATTTCAGGATAGCCTAATGCTTATCCCCATATATAATGGTTACAAATGACCTACTGAAAGCTTCAAAAGGAAAACAATGCAGATGTTGGAAATGCAATATAAAAACAGGAATATCGAAATTGTGAACTAGTCAGGTGGTGTCTGCAGAGAGAGAAACAATGTTAACATTTCAGATTTATGATATCCTTTAGCAGAACCACTCTTGCAGAAGATTATCAACCTGAAACTTTGGTTTAGTTTCTCTCTGCTGATACTGCCGGCTTGTTGAGAATTCCTAGCATTTCCTCTCCTTGGTGTGAAGAATTTCATATAGTTAAAGCTTTTGTTTTTGTCTGAGTTAAAGCAGGCAATCTCTCCCAGGAGAAATACATAACACTTATTTGAACTCAGAGAGCAGAGAAACAACTTTGCAACTTCCAAATGTACATTTAGTCCATTGGAATAGCACAATTCAGTGTTGACATACTTTTCACTGTCAGTCTTCTTTTTTGGGATACTAGTTTGTAACATCATTTAGAGATGGATGCAAACGATACATGTCATTAATATACTGCCCAAGGCTTACTCATTACTGAGGGTCATTGATCAATCATCAGTGGTACCCTGGAATACTGTGACAGTATGCCCTAGATTTATGATAAATATCTATATCTGAAGATTGACTCAGTTTCAATCTTTCATCTATTAAGCATGTTATCTTGCAGGTAATTTAAATAAAAGGAGATCTTATCTACACTATCCACCAGTGGATGGAAACAAGTCAATCATTAAACAACTGACAAGCATAAGTTTCAGGCAGACAGCAGGAAGTCGTACATTAAAAGAAATGATTTCCTCATAACATCAAGGCCATTCAATGGGTTAAGCAAACATTAATGCAAGAGTGAAATCTCAGCTGTTTGAACATCAAAATATTAATCTTCCTAAGTATTATTCTGGTCATATATCATTAAAAAATTGAGGTTAACGCTAATAATACTTCATTAAAGAATACAGGGAGAAGTCAACAGGATATTTGAAACTAAAGCAGAAGTTGCTGGAGAAACTAAGTAGATCTGGTAGCATCTGTGGAGAGAAAACAGAATTAATGTTTCAAATCTGGTGACTTGCCATAAAACATTAACTGTTTGCTCCCACAGATGTTGCCAGACCTGCTGAGTTTCTCCAGCAGTTTCTGTTCATGTCTTGGATCTCCAACATCTGTAGTTTTTTTCTTTCACTTCAATGAGATAGATGTTACATACCAACATTTTTGTTCAGAATTTGATCCTCAAATACCATTTCACAGCGGATATACACAGTGTTTAGCACATCTCTTTTTAGAGCCTAGAAAAAGGAGTTGATTAATTGTTACATCTGAGTTGACATTATAGTACACACTATATACTTTCAGCAAAATAACAGCATTCTTAATACGAGTTTATCTGCTATTCCTTGCTTACAGATATTGAAATTTGAAATCAAATGACTCTTATACCCATAGTACATTTATATCAATGTCATTTTTCTGAAGGCATCAATTCTAAAGGACTAGGGATAAAACCACATGCAGTTAACTGGAAATATGTTTTAGAAATGAGAAAATAAAACATATAGCAACTCTTGAAGTTGAAGTATGTCTTGAATTTTACTTTACGATTATGCATAAATGAATGCTTTGTTTGTGTTAAGAACTGAAAATAACGAGGAATGACAGTTCATTAACCTCCGAAATTATTTATTCCTCTGCCAAAATTTGTATATTGAATTGTGCACTAAATTATGACTTGCTAGTTTTTTATGTGCTGATTAATAATCCTATTTACTTGTTGTACAACAGAACAGCACTGTCATTTCAATTATATATTATGTAATCACATGCAGACCATAAACTGTTCACAGTTCTGAAGAAGGGTCATCAAATCAGAAATGCTAATTCTGCTTTCTCTCCACAGATATTGTCAGACTTGTTGAGTTTTCCTAGCAATACCTGTTTTGTAATTCTCCACAGTTGGACAAAAATGGAGTTGAATCTCGATAAATGTGAGGTTCTACATTTTGATAGACAAGTCAGGGTGGACTAATACACTTAATGGTAGGGTCCTGGGGAGTGTTGCTGAGCAAAGAGACTTGAGTGCAGGTTCATAGTTCCTTGAAAATGGAGTCTCAGGAAGACAGTTTGTGAAGAAGGCATTTGGTATGCTTGCCTTTATTGGTCAGTGCATTGACTTTGAGAGTTGGGAGGTCATATTACGGCTGTACAGGAGATTGGTTAGGCCACACTTTTGGAATACGGGTTGTGTAACCCCGCATTACAGAAAAATTGTGCTTTCGGAACAGCCCTTAAAGTGTTGGCGAAGTAATCGTGTTACAGCCAACACACGTTTTAAAAGTCTGTGCTTCAGAAACAGTGCCTCCAATTCGTCAATCGCATTACAGTGAATTTGCATTAATGAAACACACGTTATAGCAGAATGACCGGTACTGTATTTAATTTTGGTTTCCTTGCTCAATAGTTTTTGCCCAATACTTACTCCTGGATTACTGAAGGAAGTTACTGAATATCAAGGAGAGGTGGTTAGATACTGTGTTGATGAAGATGGCCGTTTTCTGGCATTTCCATGGGATGGATTTTATTTATCACTTCTTTAAAAAATATATACTTTTATAGAAAAATAGATTTTTTAAAATATTACGACAAATACAAAACAATACAATTCAAAACGATACAAATAAAGAACACAAAAATAAAAAAAACCCAACCACCCGGATGTACAAATCATTATAGAAAAATATATATTTAAAAAAAACCTTAACTAACTATTGAAATAAACAATAACCAACAACAAATGAATAAAATAAACTCGACTCAGCCAACAAGACACTCATACGTTAGCAGTTCCTCCTCCTTCGATATTGGACACGTAAAACACAATCATTACGGCTATATAAAAGCTCTTATTAGTGTGGCAGATTAATCCGTGTCCAGGCATTCCAAAAAAGGGCTGCAACGTCTTATAAAAATTCTCATTTTGTAGTGTACCATATTCGTGAGAAAATCCAAGGGAATATGCTCCATAACAACCTTCCACCAACTCAACAGACTTGGGGGCTTTTTGGATACCCAAACTAACAAGATATTCTTTCTTGTGCAGAAAGTGAGGATGTTGAAAAGTTTTTCCTTCTGCGCATCTACAGGGAACACACCGGGCAGGCCAAGAAGAGGAGAGATCGGGTCCTTCTCCACCTTTACACTCAAAATCCCCTCCAATACACCTGCCACAGTGCTCTGGTATGTTTGAAGCCTACCACAGGACCAGAGACAAATGGGTAAGAGTGCCTGTACCAATCTTGCACTTGGGACATGAAGATATCCCTGGTTTAAATTTTGACAAACGTTCCGGAGCCAAGTGGACTCTGTGGAGAATTTTCAACTGTAAAGCATGGGTCCTATTGCAAATTCATACCTTTCTTGCATTTTCCCAAATATCTTCCCAAGCCTCTGAAGAAACCTCAATACCTAGCACGCTCTCCCACACCCTGCAGAGTCGCTCAAACACATCTGAGGAGGCACCTCCCTCAATTGATGATATAAAGCACTGAGCACCCTCCATTCTATGTCAGATTTGTAGGGATTAGTTAAAAGTGGAGTCTTTTTTTGAATAAAATCCTTAACTTGAAAAAGCGAAAGAGGTCCTTGTTAGATAGCTCATATTTCCGTGCTAACTGACCAAAGGACACCATTGTTTTTCCCTCAAATAAATCGCCCATGCAGGACACACCTCCTGCTTCCCAATGTTTGAATCCTGAATCTATCATCCCTGGTTGAAAATCTGGCATCTGGCATATCGGTGTAAGAGGATGTTTTGCCAATATTGCCTTCCCTCTGCCAAATTGCCCTCCATGTTTTAACAATATTGATAACTATTGGGTTATGGCAATATTCCCTAACTGTCCTAATTTGGTCCAAAAACAGCAAGTTAGTAAAGCCTGGGAGGTTTCAATATCTAACTGTATTGAAAGAGGGTTGCCACAGGCCCAATCACTCACGTAGGATAAAAACAAGCTTAGTTGGTATGTTTTAATATCCGGGAGATCCATCTCCCCAACATGTAAGGCAATTTAATGAGGGGCCGCATATGACGCCAAATAAAGGAGATGAACCAGCCGTTCAGTCTCCTGAAAGTTTGCTTATTGAAGACTCAAAGCCCTCCGCTTCTTCCTTTCCCGCCGCACTAACCAGTACCCTTCCACTGACACCCTCCTTCGACTGACTGAACTGGTCCTCACCCTGAATAACTTATCTTTTCAATCCTCCCACTTCCTCCAAACTAAAGGAGTTGCCATGGGCACCCGCATGGGCCCCAGCTATGCCTGCCTCTTCGTAGGATATGTGGAACAGTCCATCTTCCGCAACTACACTGGCACCACCCCCCACCTTTTCCTCCGCTACATCGATGACTGTATCGGCGCTGCCTCGTGCTCCCACGAGGAGGTTGAACAGTTCATCAACTTTACTAACACCTTCCATCCCGACCTGAAATTCACCTGGACTGTCTCAGACTCCTCCCTCCCCTTCCTAGACCTTTCCATTTCTATCTCGGGCGACCGACTCAACACAGACATCTATTATAAACCGACTGACTCCCACAGCTACCTGGACTACACCTCCTCCCACCCTGCCCCCTGTAAAAACGCCATCCCATATTCCCAATTCCTTCGTCTCCGCCGCATCTGCTCCCAGGAGGACCAATTCCAACACCGCACAACCCAGATGGCCTCCTTCTTCAAGGACCGCAGATTCCCCCCAGACGTGATCGACGATGCCCTCCACCGCATCTCCTCCACTTCCCGCTCCTCCGCCCTTGAGCCCCGCTCCTCCAACCGCCACCAAGACAGAACCCCACTGGTTCTCACCTACCACCCCACCAACCTGCGCATACAACGTATTATCCGCCGCCATTTCCGCCACCTCCAAACAGACCCCACCACCAAGGATATATTTCCCTCCCCTCCCCTATCAGCGTTCCGCAAGGACCACTCCCTTCGTGACTCCCTTGTCAGATCCACACCCCCCACCAACCCAACCGCCACCCCCGGCACCTTCCCCTGCAACCGCAGGAAATGTAAAACTTGCGCCCACACCTCCACACTCACTTCCCTCCAAGGCCCCAAGGGATCCTTCCATATCCGCCACAAGTTCACCTGTACCTCCACACACATCATCTATTGCATCCGCTGCACCCGATGTGGCCTCCTCTATATTGGTGAGACAGGCCGCTTACTTGCGGAACGCTTCAGAGAACACCTCTGGGCCGCCCGAACCAACCAACCCAATCACCCCGTGGCTCAACACTTTAACTCCCCCTCCCACTCCACCGAGGACATGCAGGTCCTTGGACTCCTCCACCGGCAGAACACAACTACACGACGGCTGGAGGAGGAGCGCCTCATCTTCCGCCTGGGAACCCTCCAACCACAAGGTATGAATTCAGATTTCTCCAGCTTCCTCATTTCCCCTCCCCCCACCTTGTCTCAGTCGGTTCCCTCAACTCAGCACCGCCCTCCTAACCTGCAATCCTCTTCCTGACCTCTCCGCCCCCACCCCACACCGGCCTATCACCCTCACCTTGACCTCCTTCCACCTATCCCACCTCCATCGCCCCTCCCCCTAGTCCCTCCTCCCTACCTTTTATCTCAGCCGGCTTGGCTCTCTCTCTCTTATTCCTGATGAAGGGCTTATGCTCGAAACGTCGAATTCTCTATTCCTGAGATGCTGCCTAACCTGCTGTGCTTTGACCAGCAACACATTTGCATCCATATAGGGTACAACAAACGGGGGAGAATATTCATCTTAAAAAGCGTTATCCGACCCAACCACGAGACCGGAAGTGCCTCCCATCTTTGAAGGTCTTGTTTGATTTTGTCAATCAGTTGAACAAAATTAGCTTTGAACAACTGATCCAAAATTGGAGTAGTGAATATGCCCAAATACACAAAACCCCGCTGTGACCACTAAATGGAAATCAATATTCACCCTCAAGACCTAGCACCTTCATAAGACCACCTATAGGTATAGCCTCTGATTTTGCAAGATTAATCTTATATCCCGAAAAGGCGCCAAATGCATTGATGCATTGTTTCGGGGGAGGCACTGAAACTGCTGGATTTGATTAAAAAAAAAGGACATCGTCCGCGTACAACGAAATCTTATGTAATATCTTGACCCCACTTTTGGAGCTGATATTTGGGATCCCTACAAATAGACTCTGCCAATGGTTCAATCACCAATGTAAAAAGCAGTGACGAAAGGGGACAGCCCTGCCGGCTGCCCCTAAAAAATGTTAAAATTGCTTGATAGCACCCCATTGGTGATGACTGTAGTGAGAGGGTTATTTTCGAGAACTTTATCCATTTTATGAAGACTTCGTCCAAGCCAAACCAGTTCAGCTGCATTTAGAATGCTGTGTACAGTTCTGGTCACCACATTACCAAAAGGATATGGACACTTTGGAGAGGGTGCAGAGAAGGTTTACGACGTTGTTGCCTGGTATGGAAGGTGCTAGCTATGAAGAGAGGTTGAGTAGGTTAGGTTTATTTTCACTAGAGAAAAGGAGATGGGGGGGACCTGATTGAGGTTTACAAAATCATGAAGGGTATAGACAGGGTGGATAGAGACAAGCTTTTTCCCAGGGTGAAGGATTCAATAACGAGAGGTATTGCTTTCAAAGTGAGAAGTGGAAAGTTTAATGGGGATACATGCAGCAAGTACTTTATACAGAGGGTGGTGGCCGTTTGGAACGTGTTGCCAGCAGAAGTAGTAGAGGCAAGCATGGTAGATTCATTTAAGATGCATTTGGACAGATGCATGAGTAGGTGGAGAACAGAGGGATACAAATGCTTAGGAATTGACCGACAGGTTTAGACAGTACATTCAGATCAGCACAGGCTTGGAGGGCCGAAGGGCCTGTTCCTGGGCTGTAAACTTTCTTTGTTCTTTGTATTAAAAAAAAAGTATGGCCACAGAACTCAGTCAAATGCCTTCTCTGCATCTAGAGAAATCATCAATCCCTGTATTGACTGCTGTTGACATGCTTGCATTACATGAAGCAGCCTCCTAACATTATTGGAGGATCTGCGGCCCTTTACAAAGCCCGCCTAGTCCTCTTTAATAGAAGATAACACAGTCTTCAGCCTTAACACAAGAGTCCTAGAGAGGATTTTAAAATCCACATTTAAGAGTGAAATGGGCCTGTATGAAGCACAGTCCTCCGAGACCTTCCCTTTTTTAAGAGTAAGCGAAATATTGGCCCCCTCTCAGAGATGGTGAGACACAATCATGACTGTATGAGTCATTAAACATATTGAGCATTGGGCCTGACAATACAGTAGCACCTCGACTTACGAACTTAATCCATTCCGGGACCCAGTTCGCAAACCGAAAAGTTCGCGAACTGAATCAATGTTTTCCATTGTTCGGATAGCTACATAAGATTGCTTGGACATAGCAATGAACGATGTTCACAGTGCATGCGCATCAAAGACGAACTGAATGAGATCACGTGGGGCCCGAGAGCTTTTGTGTTCAAAGTGCGCGTAGCAAATCAGAACAATGAAACCACGTGGTCACACACGAGCTTTTTGCGTTCGTACCTTGAATTTCGTACGTACGTTGAAGCAAACTTTTACGTATAATCCTGTTCGTAAACCGATTTGTTCGTGAACGGAGTCGTTTGTATGTTGAAGCGCTACTGTATGTTTATAATTTCCTTATAGAATTTGCTGGGAAGTCCATCAGGATCGGGCACCTTTCCACGCTGAAGCTGCTTCACAGCCTCCCGCACCTCTTGCTCTGATAAGAGGGCATTGAGGACTCTTGTTCGGAGGTCACACCCGGCAGTTCCAGATCCTTGAAAAAGGACTCCATTTGGGCCTGTTCCTCCTCACAACCCTCAGATTGGTATAATTTAAGAGTAAAATCTCTGGAATGCCACATTAATCTTTTTGGAGTCACAGATTAGGTTCCTAGATCCTTCCCTAATCGCCATCATGGCTTGAGGGGCACTCCTTTTCCTGGCGAGATATGCTAAGTATTTGCCTGGCCTGTCACCATGCTCATATAACCTTTGCTTTGCAAAAGTAAGCTCCTTCTTTGGTGTCTGCATGAGCATGGAATTCAATACAGACTGCAGCTCCGTAATCTTCTGTGCCTTGACCAACGAGGGCCTGTCAAAGTAAGCCTCCTAGGCTCCCTTCAACCATGCATCGAGGAGATGTTGCTGCTCACCCTTCTGCCGCTTTCTACTGGCAGAGTAGGAAATAAATCACCCCTGGCAGTTTTCCAAAGGACGGATGGGCTATTAACCGAGCATGAGTTAATGTCTAGGAATGCCCAAAATTGCCTAGAGAAGTACTTCACAACTCTATTATCCTTGAGGATAAAGGTATCCATTCGCCAGTGTCTTGACCCCACTGTAATGTCCTTAATGTTAACCAACAGGTAAGCTGGAGCATGATTGGAGTTGGTAATATTACCAATTGTACAAGATGCCACCAAGTCCAGGGTTGCCACAGGGGTCAGAAAAAAAAAATCAATCTTGGTGTGACATCATCTGGATTGGAAAAAACTGTAAAATCCTTGCCTGTAGAGTGGCAATGCCTCCAAACGTCAACCAACCCTAACACCACACACAAATCTACTAATTTTTTCATTTGTATAGAGGGTAATGGGGGGCCTTTGGGAAACCTGTCTACTGTGGGATCCATGAGGCAGTTAAAATCTCTCCCTATAAGGATATGCCGGGACTCGAGACTGATCAGTTTAGAGAACACATCTAGCAGAGATTTGAGGGGATGGGCCAGAGGTCAATAAACATTTAAAACACCATATTCTTTCCTGTTTATCAGGTCTTTGAGAATTACAACACTCTAGTAACTTAAATGGGAGATTCCTCCTAACCAATATAGCCTCTCCTCTACTTCTAGTATTAAAAGATGAAAAGTAAACCCAATCAAAGCCATTCTGCTGTAGTTTCAAATGCTCCCTATCATCTAAGTGTGTCTCCTGTAACAAAGCAATATCCACTTTCTCCTTTTTAAGACTCAAAAGTACCTTCTTCCTCTTAATTGGTGAGCGACTCCCCTTGATGTTCCAGGTACACCATTTAATCAAGTCATTAGCCATAACCTTCTGCAGTAACATTTAAATTCCAGACAGGAGGAACTCAGACCACAAATCGCCGAGCCTTAGTGCATCTAACATAGAAAAACTATACAAACTAAAACCACTACATTTAACAAACAAAAGCTAACAAAGATCATATATAACAAAACCCAAAAAGCAAACCAACATATAAAACACCAATGGTGCTGAATAGAGGAACTCACTCCCTGCCCAAAGGGGGCAACTACCTATCCCAAAACCCAACTTCCTGACCCACTGCCAAGACTGCAGCCCAGGCATTTAAAGACCTGAACCAGGTATAAACTGCCCATGAGTAGGCATCTAGCCATCCCAACCATTTTCCCTCTTCCTAGCTAGAGCCGCACCGTAAACACACCAGAAAGGAAAGAGAATACATCATGGAATTGCAAGGTGAATAATGAACATTTTTTTAAAGAAAAAAGCGGCTAAACACCCCACCTATCCTTTGGTATAACTTAACTTTGAAATTGAAAGTACACATCTCAACTGCTACCAAATATAGTTTAAACCAGATTATTACCACTAAAAAAAGGAAAAGAAAGCCCCAACTGGACTTTTACTGTTTTTTAAAGATAAAAAAAGACATACCCAAACAATACAACTGTTTGTTAATACTAAATTGTTCAGATTAGATTAGATTCAATCAGATTTTAGATTAGATTAATTTGTACACCAAGATTCTTGTCTTCTCCAACATGTCAAAGAAATGCACGGATCCATCCAAGGTGATCCAAAGCACCGCCGGATACCTCAGAGAGTACTGGATCCCGAGCTCCCTCAGTCTTCTCTGGACCACCGTCATAGGATTTTCTTTTTTGGATCACTGCTGCTGAGAAGTCCTGCAAGAACATAATCTTAGACCCTTTGTAAATTAGGGCCTTCAGATCCTTCTGCTGGAAAAGCGCAGCAAGTCAGGCAGCATCCAAGGAGCAGGAGAATCGACGTTTCGGGCATGAGCCCTTCTTCGGGCTCATGCCCGAAACGTCGATTCGCCTGCTCCTTGGATGCTGCCTGACCTGCTGCACTTTTCCAGCAACACATTTTCAGCTCTGATCTCCAGCATCTGCAGTTCTCACTTTCTCCTTCAGATCCTTCCCCTGGATTCTGGAAGCTTCCACGATTCTCTCCTTATCTCTATAATGATGAAACCGTACCAAAAAAGGTCGAGGACGTTGACCCAGACCTGACCTCCGTGCTGTGACCCGGTGAGCCCTCTCGATCTTCAAGCCTCTCATTCCAGTCTCCAAGTTAAGGAATTTCGGCAACCTGTCCTCAATAAATTCTGCCAGCCGCTCACCTTCCTTACCCTCTGGCAGACCAATCTGAATATTTTTTTCTCCTGCCCCTGTTCTCAAGATCATGCACTTGGTCATGCAAATTATGGACCTGCGGTTCCAGGGCTTGGATCCTATCCTTGGAGGAACTGGTATCAGCTTCCACCACTGTAACTCTGTGTTCATCCTCATCTGTCCTTTTTTTCCCAGGTCTCCCAGCTGCTGTTAGAGATCGGGGCCAACGTCACCTCTATCTGCTTCCAACATCTTGCAAGATTTTGCGAGCTCCTTCATCAGGGCCTGGTAAGCAATTGAGTCAGAGGATCCTGAAGGCTGGGATGCAGGCCTGGCCTCGGACACTCCTTCTTACTTCTTGGGTACCCCCAGACAGCGAAAATCCAGGTAAGTTGACTTTCAATAATTTCCTAGGACTCCACAGCCTTTCCAGAGTCCCACGATATTGCGATGGTCTGGGTTGGCAGGTTAGAAATTTGTCCTGTCTGTGCTGAGGTGCAGAGCTCTGCAATGCGATCCCCTTAGATCGCCACCATATTGGATGCCCCATTTACCACTTTTTAGCCGAAACCTGAATATTGACAATGGCTTGCTGCATGTGGTTAAAAGGCAAGTCATGAATGAATTCAACTTTGCAAATATCAACACACATCCTCATAACTAATCAATAGATGTATTTGTGACAATTTTTGTAGCCATAAAACCTCTGAAAATTAGGACACTACAAGTGTTGAAGTTGGCTTTTAAAATGCAATGACATTGTTTTTAGCAGTGAATTCTTGAAAAAAAAATTCATATTACAATATAGGTCTGCCTTCTCTTTAGAAAAATGGATGCAATACACTCATATTTATGCAAATGTAATTCTATGACGTTGCAGGAAAATGTCAATGTATTAATTATAAAAAGAAGTATTTGCTTCTTTTTACAGGAGGACGAGGAGTTCTCAAGCCATAAAATTGTAATTTACAAAGAGGCAATAGTATTATCCTGAAAGTGTGGGTTGAGTAAACAAAGATCAAGCAGAAAAAGATCGCTTCAAAATCGGAAGAAACAGAAATAAATTAAGACTCGTGTAGTATTTTTGTTTTAAGTTACTTCTATTTCTCTTGTACAGCAGAGTTCCTAGCTCATAGTACATAGTTCATACCACAGAAAGTTCACAAATGAACAGAATAGAAAAGTAAACAAAGACTATTTGTGTAACACAAATCATTTTCATCTTCCTGCCGTATACCCATAGAAAGTATAATATAATCAAATAAGAATGGATTTAAAAATGTTCTACTTCATAGAATTAATAGAAATGCTCTTTGAATGTGCCCAATGTAAATCTTTTGTGTATCTCCACTTTAAGAAGATGATAGCAAAATTAATGCATGTTAATTACAGTTATAACCCAAATTTAAGCGATTCTCTGTAACTGTAAAATTTTAGCACATGAAGCAACAAATTAAGAAACACAGAAGAACTTGCTTATATATATATTTCATATTGTTGAGAACATTTCAGTTAATGATGTAAATCTCCTAAGAATACTTTTTAATCATCATACAATTGCTGTACCTGAATGGCATCTTTTACTTTGGATTTACTGCCATGGAGATAAGCTCTGCAACGTACAGTTCCCTTCACACCAACAGAGCTGCCACAGTCTTCAATTAAGGCATCAACCTCACCCTCGGCAATAGGAACCTTAATATAAAAAGGATTTTACAAACTAAAAAAAACACATCATTTAGAAGTCACATAGTATAGTATTACAACACAATTATTATTTTAACTACAAAAACAAAACATGCCAGCAGAACACTTGGTACCTGTGGAATAACAAAAAGGGATACATCAGCACTAAACCAACATTTTTCATCAGAATGCCGGGAAGGAGAATAACAGAGTGGCTATTACATTTGGACAGTCAGACATATGGACTTATTCCTGTTGGCTGGAGATGCAAACCATTTAGATGGCCAGACCCCATTACTAGAGAAAAGGGGAGGACTGCAGATGCTGGAGAGTCAGAAAAGTGTGGCACTGGAAAAGCACAGCAGGTCAGGCAGCATCTGAGAAGGAGGAGAGTTGACTTTTCGGGCATAAGTCCTTCACGAAGGGCTTTTGCCTGAAACATCAACTCTCCTGCTTCTCGGATGCTGCCAGACTCGTTACTATGTTATCACAACTGGCTTTCCAGTATATAAATTAAATCATAATTTACTGAAATATTGGGAAGACTGGATCTCAATCTAGCTGCCTAGCAGTGAGCTACAGGAGGAAGGGGAGAAACCAACATTACATGAGGCAGAGATTATGTGTCTGGAATGTAAAGATGCATTCCTGCTCCTTTCTGTCCAAGATAAATTGTTGTATACTTATCTTTTGAGGATCTTCCACTTCATTGTTTAGTTATGTAGGTCAGAACATGTGCACTTTATTCAGGTGTCTCACAAAATTTCTTCATGGCACTATTTAAGCTGGGCTCCAGTACAAAGAGTATAATGGCGAATCAAGAACAGCTATTTTAATTTTGCTATCGCTATATTCTGCCATGTGGTCCAAGTTATTTATTGTCTTTTGCTCACTAAAGATGCAGGCTGATCTTGTTTTCAGTATTTTCTGCAACTATGCCAGATTTTCATTATTTGCATTTTCTCTGCTTTTTTACTATTGATAACTTTTTGGGCTGACGCATTTTATTAAAAAATAGACATATTTACTGTTGAGTAATATTGAACATGTCAAAGAAAACAATGACACTAAATAAACATTTTTGACTAGCTATTTCGAAAAGAATAAGAATTGAAAAGTTAGCTGTCAGAACTAACAGGAGCTGTCAGGAACTGAACTTCCGCTGGTAATTTCTTTTTCTGTAAAAATAACAAAAATAGGTCAGTATAAATTTAAATACTGCATATAAATTAAATTCATATGCATTATTACATCATAGTTACAGTAAGTATTGCACTAAGAATACAAATGTTGTTTATTTCCTATATAAAAAAAATTTCTGTCACTCAAAAGCGAGACAACTAGAACGACTTTGGGAATTTTTTGACATCTTCTATAGTGAAAATACCTTTGAAAAATTGTAGAGGGTTTCTTTCAATTTTTACTATCTTTAACTTCTTTATTTTTGCACGCATGATGTATTCTTCTCAAAGAACCTTCCTTTCTCACAGGGGTAAAAGTTTGCTGACAATTATTAACTATCGCCTTAATGGTCTTTGTTGCGTTTCTACCGTTGTACCTTTTAATCCAATTTCCCAGTTCACTTCTGCCCCCTCTACTTTCATATTTTTATAATTAACTTTATTCAGGTTTAAAACACGAGTCGTTGACTCACACTTCTCATCTTCAGACTTATGGCAAAATTCAATTATGTTATGATTGCAGTTACCTACAGCCTCTTCCATGATGAAGTTATTGACTAACCCTGTGTCATTGCAAAAAAATGGATGAGACATTCTAAATGAAGGCATGGAAACCCAGGGAACAAAATAGATTAACAAGAATGGGGTGCTGGGGGAGCAGGATTTTAAGAGTTAGGTCAAGGGTAGCAGAGTTTTGGATGGTCTCAAGTTGAATGTACAGGAACGTTCTAGACTGGAGGTAACAAAGACATGGCTGAGTGTTTCAGCAACAGGTGAGTTGAGATAGGGGCAGAGACAGGTGACGGAAATAAGACAGCTTAGTGAAGTTGCTCAAATATAGCAGTAAGATTCAGCAGTAGACAGCTGTCAAGAATGGGCATTGTGGCTAGGAAACTGAGTTTACACATGGCTCAAACATTTTTGCTATTGTTTAGTTGGCAAAAAGTACAGGTAGGGTCAGATGTTGTTGGTATACATGTGCAAACTGATACTGTATTTTCAGATGTTGTTGTTGTATAGCAATATGTAGATGAGAAACAGAAAGGGGCGAGGAGAGATCCTTTTGAGACTACAAAGGAACAGCACAGGAGTCAGAAAATAATTTGCAACTGGTTCTCTGGATCTGGTCATTAGCTATAGAAGAATGGAACCAACTAAGTACAAACCCACTCAGCTAGATGACACTGAAAAGGCTGTTCAAAGATATAAATGCAAAAAATTGAAAGGAACAATAACACATTTTTTTGGTCAGTAACTATTGTACTACAAATCAGCTGGTCAGGTATTTCTATATTACATGCATTTTTTTAAAAAGCAACAAATCCGAGATCATTATTCAGCTTCCATACCGATCCTTCTCCTAGTAGGCTGTCTGGTTCTTTAAACTGTCCATTTATCAGGTAACTGCTTTGCATAATTTGTTTTGCCCAGGAATTCAGACCTTTCTGGGAAGGGAGAAATGGTGTAAGGGAAGAGATTAAAAAGTACAGGAAAATAATTACACAGACAATAAAGATTACCATTGCATATCCTCTCTTTAACTCTCACAACCATAGCAAATGCTCAGCATAACACAACTGAGTTACAGTTGAAAGACACCACAACTTCACAAGTTATTGTATTATAAAGGGACACACAAATCATGTAACTAATCTTCTGGAATCAAACTTCCACTGATTTGGTGTTAAGAGGGAATAAATGGCTTGCATTTGTTTTGTAGTTTTCACAAAGGACACCCCAAGGGCTTTACAGCCAATGAATTATTTTTCAAGTACACTTGCTATTGCTTTATACCAAACATGACAGCCAATTTTTACTCAGCCAATGTCTGCAAATGGCAATGTGATTATGACCAGATGCTGTGCTTCATATGATTCTGACTGAGGGATTAATGTTGGTCACACCACAAGAAAACAAAGCCAAATAGCAGGTGTGAACCCTGCCTGAAGTGAGTGATAGTGCACCTACGTCTGAGCCAGGAGTTCCAGATTCAAATCTCCCCTGCTCTAGAAGTATGTCATAATATCTCTGAACAGGCTGATATGAAAATATCTGGTCATGGCACTGGGAACAGCCTCCCTGCTCTTCTTTAAAATAATGCTGTGAGATTTTTACATCCTCTCTGGCAGGCAGATGAGCCTTGGGGTTTAACATTTCAGATGAAAGATGCACTCCTGACAACGCTACGCTCATTCAATACAGCACTGACGAATCAGCCTGGAACCTGAGCCACAGATGACAAGCATATGGATGCATCTTTGTATTTACATTGCTGCATATCCATTCAGCAATGACAGAATGTAGAATAACAATAGTAGGGATGGCACTGTGACAATTGCTGGAATTGTGTTTTGAATTTTAAACCAATCAATTAAAATGGAATAATTTCTGCGCTAGCATTTGAATTTATTTGATCAGAGAAAAGAAATCATAGCAAAAAAAGTGAACAGAAAATTAGTTTTAAAAAAGTTAGTTAGATTTTATTGAATCTTCTATTAGGTATTAGATATCTTAATCCACAAATTTTAAGAGATTGGCATGGCAGCACCACTTCAAAGAACATTTGTTAAAATTAGTATTTTCTCCAGCTCCCATAAACACCTGAGTAATAAAGTGATTTCTAAGCATCTCATCAACACTATCAAATGAAGATTGGGCGATTGCCATGCCAAACATCTCTGCAATCCTCATTCTTTATCATACCTTGTCTTCTTTAGTTTTCTACAGAATTCAGTAGCTGAATCCAAAACAAGAGTAGAGTTTTGACCCAAGAAACCCTATTCAATGCAAATATGAAAAATAATTTGAAACAAAATAAGCAACTCATACCAATGAATTCTTGTCAAACTGTTGTTCTGCAGATGGTGGTACAGGGATATATACTTCCACATTGATGGTAGCTTCCACAACCTGCCAAGGGGCTGTGAGGCTGCTGGATTTACAGTCTAGCATTTTAATAGGAGTCTTGAAAACACAAGAAATTAAGATAATTAGTAGATAGCTTAGATGTTTATTGGAAGCATTACATGAATATTTGGCATTCATGGTATGACATCTGCTGTTAACAATATCCAAATATTTGTTGCACATCTCTATTGAATATTCCAATGTCAGTTTCTATGTATTTGTTCTTATTTTGTTGTAATTGACTGATAAGCATTTACTGTTGTTTCATTCTTGTTTATACTAGCTAAATAAAAAAGTTTATGCCTACAATTGTTTTATTAATGCACTTTAGGATCCTGAAGACAACAAAGGACTTGCATTTTCAAAACACATTTGGACTGTTTAGAATACCCTCAGAGAGACCTCAAAGACAATTAGTTCCTCACAAGAGCAGACACAATCCATTTACACAAGCAAAACAGACATTTTGCATGTGGCAAAATTTCAATTTGAAAATGGAATGGATTACTGGTTAATTTGTGTTTTTGGTGGTGTTAAACTGAGGGATGAATGGCTACTATTGGCAGAACTTCCTCAACAAAGCTACATTCACATGTAAAGACATACAGAGCATTGATTTAATCTCATCTGAAAGTCAGCACATCTCTAACAACATAATGATCCTTCAGTTGAAATCCTGTTGTGATACTTAAAACTAAAATCTTCTGAAAAACACCAAAACTGAGTCAAATTGCCATCAAAGATCCTAATTTCCATTTATTATCTGAAAGTTTACAGTAACTGAAAGACAACAGAATACAACAATAAAAACCTCCTAAGCACCTGCATAAACCTATCTTTACTGACGAGATTTATTGTCATTTTGTGCCATTATAGTTCTGGATTTCTTCAATCTGTTGCTATGCACCTTAACTTTGTTGGAAATTTTAATTACCTTTATAAAGAGTGTTGCACTTACAGCAAAACCAAGGCAGAAATTCCAAAGAAAATTATGACCCGTGAAGCAATAAAAAGATTACAGATAGTTCCCGGGTTGTGAACAGGTTCCCATTATTGAGCCTGTTCTCCAGTTGATTTGTACGGAATTCAGAACACAATACAGAACAGTACAAAATAGCTATTCATAAGTACAGGAAATGTTGTATGTCAGATCTTTAAATTTACACCCTTGCACAGGAGTGCCTTCATATGTGCAAGTGCAAGTTGATGCTTGAAAATTGGGAACCCTGTATAGTACATGGCTTTTTTGTTCTTTTCCATATGCTAGATGGAAACATCCTCTGCACAGTAAGGGTTGATTGGAATAGACATGTCCCAAAACTTTGGGAAAGGAAAATGGACAACATGCCTTTAAGTCATTTTTGTGCATATGCTCCTCCTGTATAATAGACATACATCAGTCGATTTTCCCTGAAAGAAAACAGCAGTAATAGCAATAATATTCTTGACTGAGTTAGTGTTCAAAGACATCTAATGATTTCTGCACCAAATGGCATCAGCACTCTGTTTGACTGAAGGGACCAATGTGTGTGCCTGTCTTGCTGGGCGTTGTATTCTTCAGTGATATTCACCTGCAAAGTCAATTATGTATGAAAATCGGACAGACCAGACCAATCACTCAGCTACCCATTCTGCAACAAATACGCTATAAAAAGAGAAACTGGACTTTTAAGTTGGGTCATGTTCAGAGCAGCCTGCTGCACTCTGAAATTATTTAGCCAGTTAGATGAGAAAAATACTAAAAGAAGTTAACTTATGTTTATATAATAAATATTACATTTGCTGAGCATCTTAAAGCACTTGGCCAATTATGTTTTCAAATAGTGTGTGATAGGTTAAAACATAGTTACCATTCATAGACATCAATTTTCCACAAACAACAAATAATTCATTTGTTTTTTTTAATTGGTGCTGATTGAGAGAAAACTCCTTGGTATTTCTTGAAAAGCACTGGAATTTTCCACATAATCTTAAAATTGGCAGAAGTGGTCCCAATTTAATACATCATCTGAAGATTAATGCATGATCAGTATGTTGATAATTTGATGAGAAACTATTCACATTTGCAACTCTGCAAAGGCTTTCAGTGTGAGTATAAAAGAACTCAGTCTGTGAGATAACTCAACTAGAGTTTGTATCTTGAGTTATGGTCTTATGAAGGAATAAATGGAGTAATCCACAGGTGCGACTTGCAATTGTACTGGGCCTTTAATGTAGCAACACAAAGTTGGCAGTGAGAACAGTGCAGAATAAGAGATGGCCAAAGGCTCATTTTAAGGAATTGAAATTGAGTTATGATCAGCTTAGAAGTATATTCAGGATTCAGAAGGATATGGGAGTTTACTAACTGTGAAGAATAAATGAATCAAAACTTCAACAATACTTTGCTGCCAGCTGATGTTATCCCATATTCATCATTAACTACACTGATAATGGCAATTAGAAGGACTACTAAGGCGAGGCAGCGGGATTTGAGCAAATGGGCTCCTGGTATGAGTAAAAATATGGATCCATAATGCCTCTCGCCACTTCCAACTTTATCTTCATAAAGCAAGCATTTGAGTTCAACAAATGATATGTCAGTGATATGCACAGCTGAGAGATCAAAAGCCAAAAGCTTCATCATCGGTGAGAAAGGGGCAGTAAACTTTGTTCTTCAATCACGGGACGTGAGCATCGCTGACTGAGTGAGGATTTATTATCCATCCTAGTTGCCATTGAGGTGGTAGTGATGGTGAGCTGCTTGACCCAGCAATACTGAAGGAATAGTGAAATATTGTCAATTGCAGATGGTGGATGTCCAACAAAATGGAGTAAAGGTCTATCAAGAGATGCAAGTTCTTGAAAATTGATTTAAAGATGTCTTAGTATCAAGTGAAGTTGAGATTACAAACAATGAATTACAAACAATTAAATTCATAATATTGTTTGGTGCCAATTATTGACAAAATAATCTAAACAACTTAAGGGCAAAACTTAATCAAAGTCAATAAATCTGTAAATGGGAGTGAAATGAAAGACCTGCATTGTTGTAGAGCTTTTGTCTGCTCCGGATATTCCAATAAGTTTTACAGGTAAACTCTCTTTGAAATATGGTCACTGGTTTGGTAAACACAGCACAGTAATCTATTTGTGCATGGTAAGAATCCATGTATATCAGATAATAAGTCGAGAATATATTTTAGGAATGGTAATTGAAAGTTAACTTTCCAACAGAACCAAAACTCTTCCACTCTTCTTCGAGTAGTGTCAAGGAATGTTTTAATACACTTACTAACGGACGTCATCAATTTAATATCTAATCTAAAAGTTGGCACTTCCAATGGTGCCCCAAAAACTCGGTGCTGTATTTTAGTGTTGACTTTCAAGTCACTAAAGTGACGCTTAAAGCTACATGTTCTAAATTAAGGGTAAGGAACCAAAACAAGACTGAATTAGTGTTGAATAAGAATTAATATGATCAAATAAACAAAGCGATATGTAATGATATCTAACCGGAACTATGTGCACTTCGCTTGTGAAAAAATTAAATTATTTTCTTTCAGCTTTTGAGATAATGTTAAGTTAATGAGTGATCCTAGGGGTCAAAACACATTCATAGCGTACAACCCTTGGTACTTTAACATTTTCTAATTCATTTGTTTTGGGCAAGCTAACAGATGATGTCAGGGACAAAGAGGAATAAGTTATACATAAAATGTGCAAACATGTAATTAAACACACAACTATGATGCCAATAAAAAGTTGAAAATTAATCAATCAGTCATTCACAGGTATATCATGCCTTGCTTCTGACATTCTAGGATTTTCAGTTAATCAGCTAATCTTAACATTTACTCTCCTTTTACTGTCATTTGTGGCAGATTGAACAATCTTTATACTGTCTCACATATTTTCTTTTTGCAAGACTTAAGCTTGCATGGGGGATAAATGGCAATATTATTCTAACAAATGCCTGTGTTACATGGAATCAAGACTGATGCAGCACAGAAGAGATCAATCAATTCATCTTTTTCTTTTAATTCTGATATGAATTATGGGCATCCTTTGCAAGACTCGCATTTGCTGTTCATCCCTAGATGCCATTGAGCTCATTGGCTCTGAGCTATTTCTGAGGGCAGTTAAGAGTCAATTAAATTGCACTAGGTTTGGAGTCACATGCAAGCCAGACCAGGTAAGGATCTCTCTCCAGAAAGGAAATTAGAGAATCACATAGGTTTTCACATTAATAATTACACAGTCACTACTATATTTCCAGATTTAGTTTCAAATTAAAATCAAATTTCACCATCTACCAGTGAAGTTTGAACCCATATCCCCAGAACATTAGGTTGTGGCTGTAGATTGCGAGTCTACTGACATTACCACTATTCCATCATCTCTCTATCAGACTAGTGTCAGTCAGCCCTATGGTAACACAGTAATTAGCTAACTAGTCCCACTCCACACTTTCACTTTCTTTAGTTTTTTTTTTACATCAAGTATTTAACAATTCACTTTTGAAAATTATCACAAAATCTGCCAGCATACTGTCATGTGCAGCAGTCTTAATCACAATAATTCATGAGGTGGACAGAAAAAGGAGGTCATTCACCCTAAGCCTTGCTTTGCCATTTCATAAGGTCATGGTTGCTTTCATTGTGGCCTTAATACCACTTTCCTGCCTGTCCTCAACCTAGCCTTCACCACTTTCTGAGAGCAGAAATTCTTCCTAATTTCTAACTGAAATGAAGACCATTTGATTTTAAACTATTTTTTAATTGAGAGGAAATATGCCCTCAGCATCTACCTGAATAAGAGTTGCATGATTGGGCTGTTCATCTATCAGGGAGCTCTGGCTGGCATATAAAAGGGACGAGTGTCAGAGACTCTGGATGAGGCAGTACTATAGAGAAGATCTGTTCATGTATAAATAATAGGTGGCTAGGTGATGGAATACCAGTCTCTGTAGAGTTACTTTATACCCCAATAAGTCATCCCAGAATCTTATGTTTCAATAAGACCATCTCTCACAAAACAGTCTCTTCAATTCAGGAATTAGCCTGGTGAACCTTTTCTGACAAAATTTGTCCTTAACAAATCTATGCTGACTTTCCTTCATTAGCATATCATTTTTCAATGCCAATTACATTTTTTACAGGTCTGTTTTTACAGCGACATGAAGATGACTAGCTCCACTTGGATCACTCCATCTTTTAAACTGGATGTAACATTCTCAATGTTTGTACTCTGGCATCAACACCATATTTAAGGTGAACGATGAAAACAGACCTAAGAGCCTGCAATTTAACCTTATAGCAATGAGTAACCTAGGATGCATCCCATCTTGAAAAAGTGATTTTTTTTAATTTTGGACAATACCAAACTCTTCAGTTAAAAATCACACAACACCAGGTTTTAGTCCAACAGATTTATTTGGAAGCACAAGCTTTCGGCCTGCTGTTGTTTCATTAGGCAGTTGTGGAGCAGGACCACAAGACACAGAATTTATAGCAAAAAGATTACACTGTCATGCAACTGAACTGATACATTGAACAAACCTAGATTGTGGTTAAGTCTTTCATCTTTGAGAATGGGTTGCAGGTTTCGGTTCGTTAATATGTAAATCCCAGAACTTCTTTTAAGTCACATTCTCGAAATAGAGTCATAGAGATGTACAGCATGGAAACAGACCCTTCGGTCCAACTGTCCATGCCGACCAGATATCCCAACCCAATCTAGTCCCACCTGCCAGCACCCGGCCCATATCCCTCCAAACCCTTCCTATTCATATACCCATCCACATGCCTCTTAAATGATGCAATTGTACCAGCCTCCACCAATTCCTCTGGCAGCTTGTTCCACACATGTACCACCCTCTGCGTGAAAATGTTGCCCCTTAGGTCCCTTTTATATCTTTCCCCTCTCACCCTAAACCTATGTCCCCTAGTTCTGGACTCCCCAACCCCAGGAAAAAGACTTTGTCTATTTATCCTATCAATATCCCTCATGATATTGTAAACCTCTATAAGGTCACCCCTCGGTCTCCGATGCTCCAGGGAAAACAGCCCCAGCCTGTTAAGCCTCTCCCTTGAGCTCAAATCCTCCAACCCTGGCAACATCCTTGTAAATCTTTTTTGAACCCTTTCAAGTTTCACAACATCTTTCCAATAGGAAGGAGGCCAGAATTGCACACAGTATTCCAACAGTGGCCGAACCAATGACCTATACAGCCGCAACAGGACCTCTGGCTGGCATATAAGAGGGATGAGTGTCAGAGACTCTGGATGAGGCAGTACTATAGAGAAGTTCTGTTCATGTGTAAATGATGGGTGGCTAGGTGATGGAACACCATCTCTGTAGAGTTACTTTATACCCCAACAAGTCATCCCAGAATCTTATGTTTCAATAAGACCATCTCTCATATTGGGTAGTCTTGTACTCAATCCTCTGACCAATAAAGGAAAGCATACCAATGCCTTCTTCACTATCCTATCTACCTGCGACTCCACTTTCAAGCTGCTATAAACCTGCGCTCCAAGATCTCTTTGTTCTGCAACACTCCCTAGGACCTTACCATTAAGTGTATAAGTCCTGCTAAGATTTGCGATCCCAAAATGCAGCACCGCGCATTTATCTGAATTCAACGCCATCTGCCACTTCGCAGCCCATTGGCCCATCTGGTTAAGATCTTGTTGTAATCTGAGGTAACCCTTTTCGCTGTCCACTACACCTCCAATTTTGGTGTCATCTCCAAACTTACTAACTGTACCTCTTATGCTCGCATCCAAATCATTTATGTAAATGAGGGTCCAGCACAGATCCTTGTGGCACTCCACTGGTCACAGGCCTCCAGTCTGAAAAACAACCTTCCACCACCACCCTCTGTCTTCTACCTTTGAGCCAGTTCTGTATCCAAATGGCTAGTTCTCCCTGTATTCCATGAAATCTAACCTTGCTAATCAGTCTCCCATGGGGAACCATGTCAAACACCTTACTGAAGTCCATATAGCTCACATCTACTGCTCTGCCCTCATCAATCCTCTTTGTTACTTCCTCAAAAGACTGAATTTGGTGAGACATGATTTCCCACGCACAAAACCATGTTGACCATCCCTAATAAGTCCTTGCCTTTCCAAATACATGTACATACTGTCCTGCACGATTCCCTCCAACAACTTGCCCACCACCGAGGTCAGGCTCACTGGTCTATAGTTCCCTGGCTTGTCCTTACCACCCTTCTTTAACAGTGGCACGACATTAGCCAACCTCCAGTCTTCCGGCACCTCACCTGTGACTATCAATTATACAAGTATCTCAGCAAGAGGCACACCAATCACTTCTCTAGCTTCCCACAGAGTTCTCGGGTAGACCTGATCAGGTCCTGGGGATTTATCCACTTTTATGCATTTCAAGACATCCAGCACTTCTTCCTCTGTAATATGGACATTTTGTAAGATGTCACCATCTATTTTCCTACAGTCTATATCTTCCATATCCTTTTCCACGGTAAATACTGATGCAAAATACTCATTTAGTATCTCCCCCATTTCTGCAGTTTTACGCAAAGGCCACCTTGCTGATCTTTGTATCTCTCCCTAGTTACCCTTTTGACCTTTCTATCTCTCCCTAGTTACCCTTTTGTCCTCAATGTATTTATAAAAACTCTTTGGATTCTCCTTAATTCTTTTTGCCAAAGCTATCTCATGTCCCCTTTTTGCCCTCCTGATTTCCCTCTTACTCCTACTTCCTTTATACTCTTGTAAGGATTCACTCGATCTATCCTATCCATACCTTACATACGCTTCCTTCTTTTTCTTAACCAAACCCTCAATTTCTTTAGTCATCCAGCATTCCCTACACCTACCAGCCTTTCCTTTCACCCTGACAGGAATATACTTTCTCTGGATTCTCGTTATCTCATTTCTGAAGGTTTTCCATTTTCCAGCCATCTCTTTATCTGCGAACATCTGCCTCCAATCAGCTTTCAAAAGTTCTTGCCCAATACCATCAAAATTGGCCTTTCTCCGATTTAGAACTTTTAGATCTGGTCTATCCTTTTCCATCATTATTTTAAATCTAATAGAATTATGGTCGCTGGCCCCAACGTGCTTCCCCACTGACATCTCAGTCACCTGCCCTGCCTTATTTCCCAAGATAAGGTCAAGTTTTGCAACTTCTCTAATAGGTACATCCACATATTGAATCAGAAAATTGTCTTGTACACACTTAAATTCCTCTCTATCTCAACCCTTAACACTATGGCAGTCCCAGTCTTTGTTTGCAAAATTAAAATCCCCAACCATAACCACGTTATTATTCTTAGAGATAGCCGAGATCTCCTCACAAGTTTGTTTCTCAATTTCCCTCTGATTATTAGGGGGTCTATAATACAATCACAATAAGGTTATCATCCCTTTCTTATTTCTCAGTTCCAACCAAATAACTTGCCTGGATGTATTTCCGGGAATATCCTCCCTCAGCACAGCTGTAATGCTAGCCCTTATCAAAAATGCCACTCCCCCTCCTCTCTTGCCTCCCTTTCTATCCTTCCTATAGCACTTGTATCCTGGAACATTAAGCTGCCAGTCCTGTCCATCCCTGAGCCATGTTTCTGTAATTGCTATGATATCCCAGTTCCATGTTCCTAACCAGGCCCTGAGTTCATCTGCCTTCCCTGTTATAGGCCCCTTGCATTGAAATAAATGCAGTTCAATTTATTAGTCCTACCTTGTCCCTGCCTGCCCTGACTGCTTGACTCGCTTCTGTTCTCAGGTTGATCTCTTTCCTCACTATCTCCCTGGGTCCCACCCCCTCACTTTACTAGTTTAAATCATCCCGAGCAGTTCTAACAAATTTCCCTGCTAGTATATTAGTCCCCTTCCAATGTAGGTGCAATCCATCCTTCTTGTACAGATCACTTATACCCCAAAAGAGATTCCAATGATCCAAAAATAGGAGTCCTTCTCCCATACACCATCTCCTCAGCCATGCATTTATCTGCTCTATCCTCCTTTTCCTGCCCTCACTAGCTCATAGCACTGAGAGTAATCCAAATATTTCTACTCTCAAAGACCTCCTTTCTAAATTTCTGCCTAACTTTCTGTAATCGCACTTCAGAATCTCAACCTTTTTCCTTCCTATGTCATTGGTTTCAATGTGGACAATGACCTCTTGCTGGCCCCCTCCCCCGTGAGAACATTCTTCACCCTCTCTGAGACATCCTTGATCCTGGCACAGGGGAAGCAACAGACCATTCTGCTTTTTCGCTACTGGCCACAGAAATGTCTGTCTGTACCTCGGACTACAGAATCCCCTAACACAATTGATCTCTTGGAAGCCGACATATCCCTCATTGCATTAGAGCCAGTCTCAACACCAGAAACTTGGCTGTTCATGCTACGTTCCCTTGAGAATCCATCACCCCCTACATTTTCCAAAACAGCATACTTGTTTGAAATGGGTATATCCACAAAAGACTCCTGCACTAGCTGCCTACCTCTCTTACCCTTCCTGGAGTTAACTCATCTTTGTGACTGTATCTGAGACTTTCCCCCTTCCTATAACAGCTATCCATCACATACTGTTGCTGTTGAAAATTCCTCATTGCTTCTAACTGTCTCTCCAACCGATCCATTCAATTTGATACGATTCTCATCCAACAGCATTTATGGAGATATAATCTGCAGTAACCCTTAAACTCTCTTTAAACTCCCACATCTGACAAGAAATACATATCACTCTATTAAAGGCTATTGTTGCTCCTTCACAATCTACAGACCCAGAAAATGACACCGTCGTATTCCTCTACAAACACTGCCCCAGGTTAAATTAATATTTATGGCTTACAATTTAAGTTTAATCAAGAGATATATCTCCAAAAACATAATCAAGAACCCACTCTACTCACTACTGCAGATTCTCTGTAGGCCACACTTAAAACAATGATTGACTTAAGGTAAATAACTTAACTCAAGGTTTTATTAAAAAAAAGGTGAATCTCAGCTCAGACAATCCACTAAAGGTGTGAGGTTAGAGTCTGTAGGCATCCTAATCTTGAGTTAGACTGGCTCTCTTTCTGAAGTGGAATTTACAAAATATTACACAGATTGATTCCTGCAGATTGTGCATTTTTTCAGTTCACCCATCCATTTACTATTTAGACCTTTCTAACAGACTTCAGAGTTTCCTTTATAGGTTAACAGTTAATCTTCATATGTCTCTTTCTTTCCTTTTCAAAAGAGTTCTATCAACTCATATGTACCTTACACTTGTCAAACTGCCTTTTGTTTAATTCCCTCTATTTTTTCCCCTTATCCAGGGAACCCTAGGTTTACATGGTCTTTTACCCCATATTTGAAGGTGCCTAATCTGTGCACGATGCATTCCCCTTTTGGAAACACCCCGAGTGCTTAATTCCAGTTTTGCTTGCCAACTTTTGATTCCAATTCCAAATGCCTCAAGTTAAGAATTTTTACTTATAATCATTTCTTGTTCTTTTGCATTACTTCTCTAAACCAGAGGCTATTATGATCAATGTTGCGCAGATGCTCTGACACTAAATCAGACTCCAATTGTCCCTCTTCACTTGCCAGAGATAGATAACAGTATCTCATTCTTTTTTGGGTTGGAAAGGCACAAACCAAAAGTTCCATACAAGTTTCATGACCTGCTCCCAACCAGTGCCCTTTGCATTGTCTCTAACCGCAGTGCAATTTGGAATGCCTGAAGACCCCTTTCTCCCCTCCCCCCCCTCAAATCATCACTTTAGTTTTTGCACCTTATTGCCTTCAAATTTGCTTTGCCACCTCCTCCTAATTATTTGGTGATCAATAGCACAATGGCTCCTCTACCATTCCGATTCTTTTCATTTAATTATGGGTGTCATGGGTAAGGCCAACATTTATTGCCTATCCCCAATGGAACTCAAGAAGGTGGTGCTCAGCTGCCTCCTTGAACAACTGAAGTCCATGGAATGTGAGGAAACAGTGCTATTAGAAAGGAAGCTCCTGCATTTTCCCAATGACAGCTTTAAGTTTGGTTGGTGCAAGACTTGGAGGGGAATTTTCAGGCAGTAGTGCATGCATGCAACTGTTATCTCAGAATCACAAAGATATACAGGATGGCAACAGACCCTTCGATCCAACTCATCCATGCCAACCAGATATCCCTCTATCTAGATGACAGTCTTGAATATTTGCAAGATTTCCAATAGGTTTCTAGTGCAAACAAAGCATAACCGTGGCTTAGTACATTAATACCAGCAACATTTCAAACACAACTCCATTAAGTTTATTCAGTTGTTTCTTCTGACCAAACATTGAAAAAAACTTCTCTCAAAATGCCAGTGACTGTACCTTTCCATGATACCTACATTCCTCATCTACTTATTTTCTTCCTAATTCTGACTCAGATGTCCACATATGAATGATAAGGAAAATTGCGCAAAATGTTTGTTGTCCTTTTCTTGACAAGTAGAAAAAGGAATTCTTGAATAACTGAGAATTACAAATGATAAAACAATGCTGATTAATAATCAGGTCGAGGCCAGGTGCTCGGAAGGCATTGTTGGAGCAGGCTGAGTCAGTTACTGGAGTGCATCTTGTAGATGGTACACACTGCTGCTATCAAACAGACTGTTTTGTCCTGAATGGTGTCAAGGTTTTTGATTGTTGTTGGAGCTAGAGCCATCCAGACAAGCAGGAATTATTTCATCGCATTCCTGACTTGTGCCTTATATATGGTGGACAGGTATTAAGGAAGTGAGTTACTTGCCACAGTATTCCTAGATACTGATCTGGTCTTATAGCCTCAGCATTTATATGGCTGGTCCAGTTTAGTTTCTGGTCAATAGTAACCCTCAGAATGCTGACAGGAATTCAATGATTGTAATAACACTGAACTCAAGGAGCAATAGTGAGATTCTCTCCTGTTGGAGATAGTCATTGCTAAACACTTGCTTGAGGGGAATGTTGGCTGCCACTTGTCTGCCCAGGTCTAGATGCTGTTCAGGTCTTTCTGCACGTGGATATTGGCTACCTCAGCATGTCAGAGGTCACTGAGTAGTGTTAATCATTGAACAGCTGATGATGGTTTGGCCTAGGAGATGACCTTGAGGAACTGATGCACTGGTGTCTTGGGTCTGAAACAACTGACCTTAAACATTCAAAACCATCTTCCTTTGACTATGTGAAACACCACTAGAGGAGAGATTTCCCCTAGATTTCTGAAGACTCTAGTTTTCCAAGGGCTCCTTGATGTCAAGTACTGCCTTATGCCAAGGGCAGTTAGTTTTCACTTCACCTCTGGAGTTCAGCTTTTTTGTCCATATTTGGTCCAAGATTATCATGAGGTTAGGAGCTGAGTGGCCCTGATAGTATGCAAACTAAGTGTTTGTAAGCAGGTTATACAAATTAATAGTACTATCAATGATCCCTTGCATCACTTTGCTAAGAATTGAGAGTAAATTGCTGGGTGCTAAATGACTGTTAGATTTGTCCAGCTTTTTGAGGACAGAACATACATTCACAATTTTCTACATTGCTGGGGAGATGTTTTGAAGCTTTCTACTGGAACAGTTTAGCTGGGTGCACCTTTTATGAAGTATAGGTGGTGTTTGTTATGTTGGGACAGTGTTTTTTTAAGGGGTCAGTCACATGACATCAGTAAATATTCTGACAGTGCTCACGGGCTTGTTCAGACTCCTTTAAGCTTTTACAGAATGACCAGCTTCCAAATAACAACTTCTCTATTGGGTTGCAGCAAATTACAACTAATTACATGTTATTACTTCTAACGGGAGCTTAATAACTTCCCAGGACAGAATAGCACCTAGTTCTGGAGCACAAATCTTCACTGCTATTGCTGGTTAGTTGTCAGGAATCATTGCCCTTCTTGTTTCTTGTGCTTCCAAACATTTTTACGTATCAAATGGGATGTGCTGAGGCTCTCAGGAGGAGGCTGAGATGGATCATCCATTTAGTACCAACAACAAAAACAGAAATTGCTGGAAAAGTTCAGCAGGTCTGGCAGCATCTGTGAAGAGAAATCAGAGGAAGGATCACCGGACCTGAAAAGTTGACGCTGATTTCTCTGCACAGATGCTGCCAGACCGGCTGAGTTTTTCCAAATATTTCTGTTTTTGGTTTTAACTTATAGTACCTGCCGTTCTTCTGGCTTTTATCTATATACCACCTCTGGGTGAAGATGTTTTGGCTTTGTCGTTTGTACTAATGTGAAGGGTCCCCCAAAGGTTAAGGATGGATATGTCTGTGGGGCCTTCATCTCATGTTAGCTTTTTAATTGTTCACCACCATTTGTTTAACCCTATTGTATGCTGCTTCAGCTGTTGGGTATGCTGGTTCTGTATTGTAGCTTCACCTGGTTGATGCTTCTTTTTTAGTTAAATCTTATGCCACTCCTAATTTTCTCTGCATCTACTCTTCATTGAACTGGGATTGGTCTCTTGTTTGATAATAATGGTAGAGTAAGGAATATGTCAGACCATGAGGCTATAGATTACAGTTTAACATAATTCTGCTGCTGCAGATGGTGATGACCTAATGGCATTGCCACTAGACTACTATTCCTGAGATCTAGGGACCTGAGATGGCAGATGGTGGAATCTGAATTCAATAAAGAATCTGGCATTAAGAGTCTAAGGATAACCATGAATCCATTGCCAATTGTCGAAAAACCCATCTGGTTCACTAATGTCATTTAGGAAAGGAAACTGCTATCCTTATCTAGTCTGGCCTATATGTGACCCCAGACCCACAGTAATGCGGTTGACTCTTAACTGGCCTCTGGGCAATTAGGGATAGGCAATAAATGCTGGTCTAACTGGCGACACCTTCATCTTGTGAATGAATAATAAAAGAAAAGCTACAGTACCTCATGGATGACACGTTTTGACAGCTGTCCCATTTATCATAATGATAGTGCCACAAAACATGTAAGCTAGCATCCTCAATGTGGAGATGGGACTCTGTCTCCAAAAGTAGTGTACAGTGGTCATTTCTACCAACACTGCTGTGGACATACACATATGTAATAGTTAGATTATAAGGGAGAGTTAATGTAGACTCTTATTTCTGTTGGTTTCCTCGCTAGTTGCTCATCGGACTTAGCTATCTCAGTGGGGCTATTAATCTCCCATCCAGGCTACATGCTATTCTCTTGTAATCCTCAGCATTCCAGCAAGTAGAGGTCCCAAATGTATACCATTGGACTGCACCTCTGATGGATCTATCCTATCAGTGAGGCAAGACATACCAAGGAATGGTGACAATGGTGCCTGCAACATTGTCTAGTGACGTAGGATTCTGTGAATATGACTACGCCTGGCTATTGCTTAACTAGTCTATGTGACAGCTCTCCAATTTTGGCACAGGCCTCCAGAGGCTGGAAGGCAGGATTTTGCAAGGTTAACACGGCTGCGTTTGCATTTACCATTGCCAATTCCGAGATTGATACTGTGTTTCATTCCTTTTTTTAGACTTTGCAACCATTTAACAATAAGTAGGCCATTTTAAAGGTTAGTTAAGAGTCAACCACATTATTGTAGATCTAGAATCATATGAAGGCCAACAGATTTTCTTCCCTAATGGACATTAGTGAACCAGATTTTGTCTTATGACAATTAACATGGTAATCGTTAAACTAGCTTTTTTAATTCTGGATGTTTTATTGAATTTAAAATTTATCATCTACCATGGGAACATTTGAACCCATGTTCCCAAAACATTAGCTTGGAATTCTGGATTACTGATACAGTGATACTAACCGCAAATCACCGGCTCCCTGAAGTACCCAAACAAATCCTGGTGTTAATTTTCTTACAGATATGAATCCTCTACAAGCTATAATAGCTTATTTGATTAAGACTGTTACTCACCACTGTACCCTTTGCCTGTATCTTTCCTGACTACCTTATAGCCAGAAATATGAAGGTTGCTAATCTTCCCTTCTTTGGGCCACATTTTTGTAATTGTCACAATATCTTAATCTGTATCGAAGTTCCCCAAACTCAAGTACTGCATATCATATCTTCAGAGGTTTTCAGCTACTTTGCCTGATCTGAATTCTAAGTCAGATTCCAAGGATGAACAAAAATAGTTGAATCACTGTTCTGACAACTTTATAGATTTATGACAAAAATTTTAAAATATAGATGAAGCTTCAAATTAAGAAATGCAATATGTTGTACTTGTTAGAGATTGAGAGATAACATTGCTCTTATTGTTATATCTCTGGCTTATTTATTGCTACTGTGGTTTTGATATTCTTCAACAGGTTTTGTGTCTACAATCCAGAAACCATTGTTGTGATAAAAAGATTCAGTATTGTTGAGAGGAGAGATATGATGTCAAACTCTGTCTTGTACATATCACAAAAGAATTTTAAACAACCATAATTTCTATTACAGGAGAAACAAATCCTGATTGTCGGCAACTGAACTCTAACTGGACAACTGTTGCTATGGAAAGAGTAATCAGGATCTTAAGGTATCCCTAAACTTCAGTAATTCAAAAAGGGCGTAAGGCTTGAACATATTTCTTTGGCTGGCAAAGAACAGATTGTAGCGTATGCATGTATTTTGCTTCCAGTAGGAATCATATTATAAACTCAAATAACTATCTTAAATTGATTGTCAGCATTGTTCAACCAGGCCTGCCCAATCACAGAGTTACATTTAACAGTGAAAATTCTATATCGCTTTATGTGGTCTCAAACTTTTTGAGTAAAGTTTATACACTGTCTATTAAGAACAACCATGTGAATGCGTACGCTGTTTACTCTGATCAGCTAACAATCAGCAAATGGGCCAAAGGCAGACAGACATATTCAGACCAGAAGCTGTCTCGTCAACTCAAATTACCCTGGAAAAGAAAAGTATCTAAAAATTTGAGGAAGACCTTAAGCACATTTTATGTTCCTGTTGTGCAGTGAGTGGTATTTTCAACTAACAGAATGCCCTGCCAATTACACAATGAGTGAATGTGTTGAATTTCAGTTCTGCTGTGATGTCTTACATGTAGGCAGTAGATCCGAACAAATGGCTGATCAAATTAAACAGCAAAACGTTACAAAGGCAAGTCCGAAAGCACAAATGCAAATGCAGAGCCTAAGCTCTCACCAACTGAGTTTTCACACTGATCGCAAAGCGTCCCAGTTATCTGCTATATTTCTAATGATTTACACATTAGACAGAACAGTTAAATTTAAGCAAATTTGTAGTTACAATCTTTTCCTGATAATCTGAAGTTGCTTTTACTCAGCAACAAAAATGACAAAGTGGTATGTTGGTGCTTAAATAATTGAAATGTTACTCTATTTCAATCAGATTACTTCAAACTTAATCAATGGCATCACTTTATTCTTACCTGTGGATTGTGAAGATCGTAGGCTCGCACCTTCATTCTGTATACAGAGAGCTTAGAAAAAGTTCTGGTTCATTTTACCCATATGGGAGATTTTTAAAATAGAATTTATAAATTATTTATTGCTGCCATTTAAATTTGTAATTCGTTCGTTTGCAATTCACTTTAATTTGATAAATGTAGACTAATTTTGATTTTGGAGATCCATATCACAGATGTGAAGCATCAGGCTAAACCACAGGCTCCCAACAGAATACAGTTTACGAATTGCCTAGCATCACAGAATCCTTACAGTGTTGAAGAAGGCCATTCAGCCCATCGATTCCACATGAACCCTCCAAAGAGGATCTCACCCAGACCCACACCCCCTATCCTATCCTGTAGCCCTACAATTCCAATGGCTAATCCACCTACTCTGCACATCACTGGACGCTATGGGCAATTTAGCATAGCCAATCTACCTAACCAGCACATCTTTATGAGAGGAAATAGGAGCACCCAGAGGAGGAAATGCATGTAGACACCAAAAGAATGTGTGGAGTTTGCACTGTCTCCCAGGGCTAGAAATGAAACCAGGTCACTGGCACAGTGAAGCAGCAGTGCTAATCAGTGAGCCATTGCGCTGCATGGAAAGCTTAAATTTGGGTGTATAAGGAAGAATATGTTGCAGGAGAGGAATATGGGGTTCCTTTAGGCATTTAGTTCTAGGCACTTAAAATGTCTGTTTGAAACATAAATTATCAGTCTATATTTTTGATCAGTTTACCTGGACGACAAGACATATCCAGGTTTGACAAAATTGTCCACTGTAGAGTAATTTAAGATTCTCACCACTGTATAATTTGATTTGCTAATTGCTAAGCAGACCACAGAGTTCAATGCTAGTACTACGGCTTTCTGAACATAGCAACTGAAACTCCTAGGGAACACAAGATTTTGCCAAGTTCAAAGAATGAGCAACACCAGGTCTGCCAAATGGGTTACTGAACACCATATCAAGTTCAGTCAGACTGGTACCCACTGCTGGGGTGAACTGCATTTTATGCTGTTAAAACCTCGGGAAGAAACTGAACGTTCTGAGGATCATTTTGCAATCCTCACTTGATAAAGGCATAGTACCAGTTTTTGCCTGTCAACAGCCATTGGTTGGTTGTCAGGTAGCTGATCAGCCTAGGTTAAGAACAGGTTATAGTAGGGATTTAATCTTCAAATGTTCAGAAGCAGTATCTTCGTCCTATGCAGTAGAAACTCAATTTAAACCATAAGAAAACCAGTTAATCTTTCCTGTAGCATTTGTTTAAGATGAGATTATAACTGATAAATCACAGACATTTTACAAATGAACCAGCCACCCTGTGCCATTTGCATACCACTGCAATCATTCAGATAAGGAAAACCTGGAAGAATCGTTTGGATCGGCAACAACCAACTCAACAGAATTTGTCGACAAAGATTACAGAACTGTCTTTCCAGTTTCTTCTGCTCCAAGTGATTTTTAACCGTTTGTATGTCTGGTTGTGTGCGGGTGTAATGGGGAGTTTATAAGGGGAGCATATCATTATTACAATAATTATTAATTCAACCTCTAATTTACAGTGTTATATGCCAACAATTTATAATGGTTTATCTGTAGCCAGAGTCTAAGTAATAAATAGTAACTCTTGTTCAGCACTGAAACCTGTTCCATGTTTAATCAAGCTGAGTCTGAAAATACAGTGACTGGGGAGTATTGTGTACTTATTTTCAACTTTTGTGACAAATTCAGGAATATCGAGGCTTGATTTTCAATGTTCAACCTCAGATACAGAGGTAGGGAAAGAACACGGATGTCTGACCACCAACAGAACGTGTTGCCCTACGTATGCCTTGCCTATTGTGCTTCCACGTTCTGCAGCAGGCTGTCAATACAGACAACAATCTGTGGTAAACCCTCTATGGACCTGAAGTTAGGCACCGAACAGTTGCATTCAGGGCTACACAGACTCAAAAATGATGAAAAACAGATAGTGTATAATGCATAAAATTTACCAAAACACAGAACTTTATGTGCCACCTGTGCCACAAAAGTGTGCTCAAGGAACTTTTCATCCTGTCTCTCCAATTACATCTTAATCTTGTCCAGGGTTCCACAACTGGCAGAGGAGGTAGATTGCTCGATAGTCAAAACCACTGGACCTCGAGGTTCGGTTGGGTGACCCCAGGGCTTTTATGTCTGGACCGCCTTGACATAGTGAGAGTCATCTTGCCAGAAGCAAGTGGACCTTATTCAACTTCAACTGCCAAGGGTCAGAAGGGAGCAGGCAGAGGGCCCAACAACCTCTGTAATATCCAGAGATGGAAATTTTGAAAGGCCTTTGTGTCGTTCCTCATCCGGTTTGGTCTCTATGAGGAAGGGGCAGCTGGATTTGCACCAGGTTCCCTACCCCCATGTCAGTTTTCAGTTCCGAGGACCAATGGTTAGTGTAACAGGTGTAAGCACCTCTCCTGCAAACCCTGAAGGTAGTGGACCTGGCTCTCCATGGGAGCTGGCAAGCTGCTCACACAGTGACGGCCACACAATTGCATATTTAGAACAACTGGGTCTCCATAGCACAGCTACACTCGTGAAGCATCTGAGTTGAGGGCCATTCCCTCTGACATAATTGTCTGTTGCTCCTCTGCATGTGGACAATACTTCCTGATCACTGACACTACAGGATTCTCTCCTGCCTGAAGCTGAGCAGGTGCCATGCTCCAGAACTCCTCCACGTTCTATGGCTTGGGGCATTTCTTCTTTATTGCACTGAGATGCTCATCAGATTGTACTCCTAAACTTCCTAAGTGTGAAGTTTCCACTGAGATATCTGTAAGTGAATTGGTGGCAGGCTACAGGAGGCAACCTAGTCAGTGCTAACTCCGAGGCCTTGGAACTCTCTTCCTCAGAGATCAAAGTGGCCTCTGGCTGACGAAGCTGCTTCACCGCCTAGGTAGCAGATATTTTCCTGGCACCTGCAAGAAACATGGGAGAGTAGTCACTGTGGCCAAGATTGGAAGATGTGTGCAATAAATGAAACTGGCCATGGGGTAAATGTGAGAATAAAGAATAGCACTGACTCAGGTGGCAGGACAAGGAAAGTCTGGAATCCCTGAAGAAATAGGCCAAGTCTTTTCTTGCAAGACAGGGTTCTCTTCTCCTAGTGGGTGACAAGTCTGATGTTGGACACCCTACCACGAAGCCAGACCCTTTCTGCCCTTTTACAGGCTACTTTTCCCTTGAATGAGAATTAGGGAGGGATTAAGTGAGATGAAAATGGATGGCACAGCTGTCAGTGTTGGTGCTGGTAGTCAGATGTCTTGGGCAAGAGAACAGGGAGGGAAGGGGCCTTTCGATATTAGTGGTCTGGAAGGTTGGGTGGGGGAGGGGAAAAGAGCAGGGAACGATCACGAGTGAATGAAGATGATATGGCAAGCAGTGAAAGTGGGAGGTGGGTGCAATAGCAGAAATAGAGTGAGTGCTAGGTAGCAGACAGAGCAGTGTGGCACTTATGGTGGTGGAGCCAGAAGTTCACTAACCCCCTTGCAGCTCTGCTGGCCACTCTTCTGATCCATTACCCGAATAGCAACCTCAGATCAGGATGCTGGTCTGATAGCATGGCTTCCTATACCGGTCCTTTGGAAAGAGGACACCACGCTTCTCACAACCGCATCCAGTAGGATGTTCAGGTCCTTGACAGGGAATCATTGTACCATTTTCCCCTTTTCAGATCTCTTCTGAATTAGTATCAAGCAGGGGACCTTCAAATGCCAGTGCTCATCTGGGTGCAGAGGCCATTTAAATATTGCACAGATGTTGGAGATGCTGGTCTTTTGATGGATATCAAATGAGTGATGAGTTATTTCATTAACAATGCATGGTAAGATAGAGCACCACAGGGATGGGGTAAGTGATAATTGTTTGGTAAGATACAGCTAGTCTTATGACGAGAAACCCTCTAAGAAATACAACGATACTGATACTTAGCCAAACAAAATGAAGATTCAGTCCATGGTAACAACACACATTTTATAATCATATTGCAATTTTTCAGGGTTAATACTAATGAGAAGTAAATTGTGTTGACAAATCTATTAAATGTAACTAATAAGGTAGTTTTCAGAAAAATTCAAGAAGATACCACGAGTTTTCTATCAATATGAGAACTGGTGATTGGGAGTACTATTTTACCATGGACTGAGAATTAGTTGACAAAAAATTCCCAAGAGTCTTCCTTTACTAAATTTAAAAAGTCTCTCTTCCACCTCAGTAAGCTTTTTCTTCCATTCTCTATTCTCCAACCAATAAACATGACAACTCATAATAACATCACTTTTCCTAATCAGCAAGACGGACTTCCCTTCATCTGAGATTAGGTTCTGTTTTTCCTTAGCAGAGCACCTCTTCTCCCTCATACTACCTTAAAGAAGCTGTTTTTCATCCAATCGTGTGTCAGCTAACCTTTTATTCCTGCTACCCCAATAATGGGATCTCTTCACTGTATTTTTTCATTCTTCTTCCAAGGACAACATATTGTCACAATAAAGGGATTTTATTTTAGTCTTGATTGATGAGGATTCCCACAAATGGCAGACAACTGTGAAATGAAACACGTTTCCTTTCTTGGAAATTTCAAAAAATGGGAACGGAAAAGCACCTAAAAAAACAAGTTTTCACGATATGATTTTTTTTTAAAACCTATGTTCTGACACTAGTACACTTTATTATACAAAATGTTCCTCGAGGTAACCATTAAAGGATACTTCTTTGAATCAGCATAGACTTGGAGAACAACTCGCTCAGCTGGTTCTTCCTCAGTAAAGCTCCAGAGTCTTTCCTTTGCAGCAGCAGCCTCAACTGCAGTTGCTAACTGTAACAGAACCATTACAAGTAATTATACAATTCACTTAAATTGACATTCACTTTTTACATGTATTGGTTTATAACTGATCACTTAAGGCCGTCAGCCAAGTAGTATGGGCTTGTGAAGCACCGGTGGTTTGCTAATGCCATATTTTATGTTGATGAAAATAATTATATCACTATAAAGAGGAACTAACTGCCCTTCATATTACCTGTTCTGGTATTCACATTTCTACAGTAAGTATAGTGAAGCAATTTAGAATATTCTGGAACACAGGACGATAAAATGCAAAACCTTATTCCTCCTCTTGAACAAGGAATAACATGGCAGGTTGTATGATGAATGACAGTATGCACAGTGGGAATGCTATATGGAAATTGGTTGATATGTACAAACACATGAACAAGCAGGAAAAGGCCATTCAGCTTCTTGAGCCTGCTCAGCCATTTAATAATATCACAGCTGATCTGACTGTAACCACAAATCCACATTAATGCCAACCTTGAGAACCTTAATTGTGCCTTGTTTATGAAGAATCTATCCAACTCTGCACTAAAATGTTCAGTCTCTGCTTTCACCATCTCTACAGGAAGAAAGTACCAAAGATAAATGACCCTCAAGATTTTTTTTTGCCCAACTTTCTTTTTAAATATGTGACTGCTTATTTTTAAATAGTAATCCCTAGTTCTAGATTCTCCCATAAAACACTCTGCACATCTACCCTATCAAGGCCACTCATGTTTCACCAGCATCCTGTACAGCTGCAACATAACCTCTCTGCTTTTAAACAGAATCCCTTCAGCAATGAAAGACAAAATTCTATTTCCCTTTTTAATTACCTGTTGCAACTTCAGACCAACTTTTTGTGATTCATGCCCAAGAACACGGGCGGCACGGTGGCACAGTGGTTAGCACTGCTGCCTCACAGCGCCTGTAGACCCGGGTTCAATTCCCGACTCAGGCGACTGACTGTGTAGAGTTTGCACGTTCTCCCCGTGTCTGCGTGGGTTTCCTCCGGGTGCTCCGGTTTCCTCCCACAGTCCAAAGATGTGCGGGTCAGGTGAATTGGCTAAGCTAAATTGCCCGTAGTGTTAGGTAAGGGGTAAATGTAGGGGTATGGGTGGGTTGCGCTTCGGCGGGTCGGTGTGGACTTGTTGGGCCGAAGGGCCTGTTTCCACACTGTAAGTCTAAGTCTAATCTAAACACCCAAATCCCTCTGCATAACAACACGTTGCAATAATAACTGTCCTTTTTACTGTTATTCCCACTAAAATGGATGACTTCACATTTATTAACATTGTACTGCATCTGCCGGACCTTTGCCCACTCACTTAAACTATCTTATTTTCACAGTCTCTGCACATTTTGCTCTACCACTCATCTTTGCATCATCCTCAAACTTTGATACACTAAACGTGATCCCCAACTCCAAATTATTTATGTAAATTGTGAATAATTGTGGTCCCAACACAGATCACTAAGACATACCACTAGTCACTGATTGCGAACCAGAAAAGCATTAATTTATCCCCACTCTTTGCTATGTGTTACTTAACCAATACATGCTAATTCATTGCTTGTAACACCGCGCATCTGTAGCACCATTGCTTGTAACACTATGCATCTTTATCTGAGGCAGTCGCCTTTTGTGTGGCACCTTGTCGAATGCACCTTGCCTAATTAATTGCTTATTTGCATACTAGCCTTTTGTGGTTGATGCACTAGGAAAGAGCCAGATCCCTTTGTATCTCAGAGGTCTGCAATCTCCCACTGTTTAGATAATGGTTTCTGGAAGATGAAAACTTGATGCTTTTAATTTGTAAAATTGTGAATAAATAAAATGTGGCAGACATGTCCACATTATTCTGTGAATATCCACTGCAATTCACAAACACCACATTTTTCTACAACTGGCACTTCTCATTTAAAAGAATAATCACAGAATATTCGAAACATTACATGGGAAGTGCATCAAGTTAGGCAGGTAATTTAAAGCTCTTGACCATAATTCGTAGAAAATTGGAGTAGCAGTAGGCCATTCAGCCCTTTGAACCTGCTCAGTTATTCAATATAACCACGGCTGATCACACATCTTAATAGTCTGATCCTACTTTCTCCCAATAGCCTTTGATTCCCTTTGCCTGAAAAATTATACTTAATGCCTTCTTAAAACATTCAAATATTTTGGACTCAATTGCTTTCTGCGCGAGAGAATTACAAAGGGTTAGCACACTGTGGGCAAAACAATTTCTTCTCATCTCAGTCCTAAATGGCCAATCCCATATCTGTAAACTATGATCTCTGGTTATGGACTCCCCGGTCATCGAGAACATCCTTTCCATATTTATCCTGTCTAGCCCTCTTAGAATTTTATAGGTTTTGATGAGATCCCACCTCATTCTTCTAAACTCCAGTGAATATATACCTAAATGATCCAGTCTTTTTTTGTACATCAGTTCCGCCATCCCAATAATCAATCAGTCTAGTAGGTCTACAGTGCACTTTCTCCATAGGCAGAACAGCTTTCCTCCAATAATGAGAACAAAACTGCACAATTACAGACAGTCATCCTTATTCATGTACTTGATTCCTCTCATTATAAAGGTAAACATACCATTTGGGTTCTTCACCACCTGCTACATCTGCATGCTTAATTTCAGTGACCGGTGCACAAAGTAACCAGGTTTCATTGTACTACCCTCTTTCCCATTCTATCATTATTCAGATAATAACCTGTCTTTTTATCTTTAGTATCAAGACTGGGTAACCTCTCATTTATCCCTATTATACTTCATCTGCCATGCATGTGTCCACTCACTCAACTTGTCCAAATCACAGTGAAGCATCTCTGCATCCTCCTCATGGTTCACTCTCCCACCCAGCTTTGTGTCATCTGCAAACTTGAGATATTAAGTTAATGATTTAGATCAGGGAATTAAATGTATGTGGTGAATAGATGGGGTCCAAGCACTGACCCCTTTGGTACCCCACTAGTCACTATCTACCACTGAGGAAAGACCCATTTATTTTTATTCATTGTTTCCTGTCTGCCAACCAATTCTCCATGCATGTTAGTAGTCTACCTCCCTAGCATTCTAATCTTACACATTAACGTCTTACGTAGGATCTTATCAAAAGCCTTCAAAAGTCTCAGTAAACCATATCCACTGGCTGTCACTTATCAAATCTACAATTACATCTTTGAAAAATTCCAGTAGATTGGTTAAGTATGACTTCCTTCTCGTTAAGCCATGTCTCGATCCTCTCACTGTTTTCCAAATGCTCTGCTATTAAATTGCTTATAATAGACTGTAACATTTCCCCTTCCACTGATGTCAGGCTAACTGATCTATAATTCCCTGCTTTCTCTTGATCTTTTTTAATAAGTGGGGTTACATTAGCTACCCATTAATCTACAGAATTGTTCCAGAGTCTATAGAATCTTGAAATGGTGACTACCAATCTTACCACTATTTTTAGAGCCACTTCCTTAACTACTCTGGGGTGTAAATTATGGAGTGCTGGAGGTTGACTCATCTTTATTCCTATCAAGTTCCCTAACACTATTCCCCTACTAAATGATTTCCTTCAGTTTCTCTCTCACAAAACTCGGTGTTTCCCAACATTTTTGGGACACATGCCCCCAAACAATAACCTGGAGCTCTGGATTACTAATTCAGTAACACTACCACTGGATTACTGCCTCCCTTTAAATATGCATTGAAGGATGTTTCAGTAACTTTTTTTTTATTCTGCTCTGTCCACAGTTCATGATGGAATGTTTTTAATGAATGATAAACATGTAATCACTAGCATTTAAAATTCAAATGTTATAGATTTCCTCTCATCACATTTCTTTACGGTACAATACTTTGGAGGTTCCCAGTCAAAGGTACATTATTCAGCTGATGTTTAACTGATTTTTTATTAATATTACTGGCTTCCGAATGGTAACTGTTTAAAATAAGATGCTCAGTTATTCTGTTTGTTGAACATTGTGCTGAGTTTAATGACAATGGAGCTTTGCATTTGCACGTGCAGAGTCTATTTTCTAAAGGTTATTGATCAATAGTAGGACAGGACCATTTGATGGGTCGGCAGGCTAGAGAAAAACAGCTGATGGGTCAAACTTCTGGAAAACCTTGGTCTACTTTATAATTGGTAAATCACGATGAACTTTTGTTGTCAATGGTAGAAGGCAATAGGCAGAGTTCATTCCAACATATCCCCCTTCAATTGCAAAAAAAATGTAACTGAAAAGAAATTTACCCCATTTTATTTGAGAAATTTTCAGCTGTTTGGCTAGTATATGTATAACAGATATTTAGCCTCAAAGTTAACTCAAGGGTAAGGCAGATAATTAATAGCAGATAGGTACAGACTCCTTGTCAGAGAAGAAATACTCTGTTAGATTCCACTCACACAAGGAACACTACTGTCAAGGCACTCTGACATTTACCTTGAATACTATGATATTTGCTGTGACATCAAGATTAAGAAATTCAGAAAGAGATTGTTATCAAATTATCAAGAAAATTAGGATATGCAAAGCAGTTAACAAACAGAAGCTGGTTAGTTGTGGAAATTATATGCCTAATGACAATGTGAATGTTGATGAAGATGATGCTGAAGTTAATAATCCATATGATGATGCCAATCAGCTTAAAATAAGTTGTTTGGTTCTGAAGATGAAGAAAGTGATTTTTATGGATTTTACTATCTTAACATTGTAGATTCACATTACTTATGTGTAGGCAACTTTGGGTTTGTTTTATGTCTGAGATGCCCATTCGCACCAGTATACCCTTACTTTGTATTTCTCTCCGTGATGATCTTTGTCACTTGATTCTAATTTGTCTATCTTTCTGCAGTTACATCACATTCCACGAACAATATTCAGTTGCATTCTTTTAGTCATTTTTAAAAGTACTTCTGAACTAACTTGCCTACTGCAGATAATATTATTTCTTGACATCACAAACCCAGGCTCCATACTAATCGAATTGAATTCTATCTATCTTTCATTTTTGCTTAGAATGATCTTTCCTTTAAAAGCTTCCTTCCTTTCAACTCGCTGTATTTCAACAATTTCATTCTGTGAAGTATCTAAATGTTATCTTTATGAGTTGTCTGCTCAGAAGGTAAGAGATTCCAAATCACTTTTCAAAGACACATATTAACTTGTATACTCATGCAATAGTCGACCTCAAAGTTTTTGCCAAAAAATCTAGTCTTAGAAACTTGACTTTTACATAAGTAGCATTCTTGGACAGGCTGAAATTCTCTCTTCCATCACTTTGCTATCACAATTGCCAAACTGTTCCCAAAAAGTGGGGCAGATGGAACCATAAGCACTTGCATTATTTCATTATTATTACAAAGTAAACAATAACTTCTGAGACAATCATTTTTATACATTAAATCCATTAATTTTATCATTTGATCCAAAAAAAGGCCTTGTACACAGGTTTATACAATTTCACTTTTTTTTCCATAGTACAGAAAATACCAGTACTACAGGCACTTAGCTGCAGGGTATGTACTGAAATAAATTACCATCCATTAAACAAAACCCTCTTTGTTTACAGAACCAAATAACTCATTCCAATCTGCTTTCTGAAAAGCATCTTCATATGGATCAAAACTATCATTTTCATCAGCATTAGCTATATCAAGGTTGTCAATTTACAAGGTTGGATTGGCAGGAACACAGTACACACCAGTGAGGTGGTAGTTTGGACAGCACAGGTTGGTGAACATAAACAGCTGCCTTCAGTGGTGTGCCAGTCATTGATTCTATGAAGTAGATTCTCAACAGGGTAAGTTTGAATTCAGTTGCAAATGAGAAGAAAGCACAAAGAGTTTGAGGTTTTTGATGAGGAGTCACAGTTTGACTGACACATCGGGTATATGAGAAATGAACGAATTCTTTGGCCAAACACTGGAGCCATCTTTTACACAAGATCAACCATTAACTGAGTATATATAGCATGCTATTTCATATCACATTAGAAATTATATGTCAACATTGACAAACCATACAGACAGTCATATAGTCATAGAGTCATACAACACAGAAACAGACCCTTCAGTACAATCAATCCATGCTGAATATAATCCCAAGCTAAACTAGTTCCACCTGTCTGCTCCTAGTCCATATCCCTCTAAACCTTTGCTATTCATGTACATATTCAAATGTCTTAAATGCTGTGATGGTACCCACATCCACCACTTCCTCAGGAAGTACATTCCACACACAAATCATCCTCTGTGTAAAATACTTGCTCCTTATTTGTGTCATATGTTATTTAATACATGGTGTCTCAATGGCCTAAAGGTATTTTCGCTTGACTATTAATTCAGAAACTCAGCTTGTATTCTGAGGACCTGGGTTCTAATCCTGCCATGGCAGAACGTGGAATTTAAAAACATGGAATTAAGAAGCGACTGCTGACCGTGAAACCATTGTCTATTGCTAGATTAACCCATCTGGCTCATTAATGTCCTTCAGGGAAGGAAATCTACCTGGTCAGGCCTTCGTGCGACTCCAGACCTAGAGCAATGTGGTTGAATCTCAGCTGACCTCTAAAACAGCGTAGCAAGCTACTCAGACATACCAATCACTACAAAGTCTCAACAAAGAAATGAAAGTAGACAGACCACTGGCACTGACCTAAGACAACAGCAAAAACAGCCCTGTCATGCCTGCAAAGTGCTCCTTATTAAGATTTGGGGGTTAATGCCAAAAGTGGATGAGGAGATTCACAGATAAGTCAACCAACAGCCTGACATAGTCACACTCATAGAATTATACCTACAGACAATGTCACAGGCTCAACCATCATCATCCCTGGATACATCCTGTCTCACTAGTAGGAGATACCCAGCAGAGGAACAATGATATACATGTGGAAGGGAATTACTGTGGAGTTCTCAACATTGACACTATGAAGTCACATGGCTTCAAGTTTAATATGGGCAAGAAAGCCTCCTGTTGATTACCATGTACTGTGCTCCCTTGGCTGTTGAAACAGTACTCCTCCATGTTGAACAACACTTGGAAGAAGCACAAGCATAAAATATACGCTAGGTTGTATTTTAATGTCCACCATCAACAGTGGCTTGGCAGCAGCACTAATGATCGAGCTGGTCAGGTCCTAAAGAAGATAGCTGCTAGACTGGGTCTGTGATAGGTGGTGAGGGAACAAACAAAAGGGAAAAATACATGTGACCTCATCTTTACCAATCTACCGGCTGCAGATGCATCTGTGTGATGCTATCAATAAGAATGTCCAATGCACAGTCCTTATGGAGATGAAGTCCCACCTTCACAGTGAGAATATCCACCATTGTGTTGTGTGGCATTGTCACTATGCTAAATGGAACAGACCTTGAACAGATGAGCAACACAAGATAGGGCATCCATGAAGTGCTGTTGGCCATCAACAGCAGCAGAATTGTACTTCAGCACAATATGCAACCTCACGCCAAGGCATATTCCTCCATTCAACTATTACCATCAAGCCAAAAGTTTAACGCTGGTTCGATGGAGATTGCAAAAGGGCACAACAGGAGCAAGATTGAAGTAAGATTGAAGTGTCACCCTGGTGAAGCTACCAAACAGCATAAGCTGCAAGTGATATACAGAGGAGAGATGCTAGAGAGTTAGAGTCAAAAGGTGTAGCACTGGAAAAGTACTGCATGTCAGGCAGCATCCAAGGAGCAGGAGAATTGATGTTTCAGGTGTAAGCCCTTCATCAGGAATGTGATGACAGAGCTAAGCAATCCCACATCAACAGATCAGATCTAAGCTCTACACTCCTATTACACCTTGCTTGAATGTAAGTGGACAATTAGACAGATCACTAGAGATGAAGGTTCCACAAACATCCCCATCCTCAATGAGAGAAGAGCTCTGCACATCAGTGTACAAGATAAAACTGAAGCATTCACAGCAATCTTCAGCCAGATGTTCCAAGTAGATGATTCATCTCAGCCTTCTCCATTGGTCCCTAGTATCACAGATACTAGTCCTCAGCTAATTCAATTGACTTCACTTGATATTAAAAAATGGTTGGAAGCAGTGGACACTGCAAATACTGGATGTATGACAAAGTTCAGACGAACAACACCTGGTGTTGTGCGATTTTTAACTTTGTCCACTCCAGTCCAACACCCGCTTCTCCACATCATAACATTCAAGTAAAAGTCCTGAAGACTCGTGTTCCAGAACATGCCACTCTGCTAACCATGTTGTTCCAATACAGCTGTGACCCTGGCATGTATTCGACAAGGTGGAACACTGCCCAGTTATGTCCTGTACACAAAAAAGCAGGACAAATCCAACCCAGCCAATTAGATTAGATTCCCTACAGTGTGGAAACAGGCCCTTCCGCCCAACAAGTCCACACCGACCCTCCGAAGAGCAACCCACCCAGACCCATTCCCCTACATTTACCCCTTCACCTAATACTATGGGCAATTTAGCATGGCCAATTCACCTAACCTGCACATTTTTGGACTGTGGGATGAAACCGGAGCACCTGGAGGAAACCCACAGACACGGGGAGAATGTGCAAATTCCACACAGACAGTTGCCCGAGGGGGGATTTGAACCCGGGTCCCTGGTTCTGTGAGGCAGCAGTGCTAACCACTGTGCCACCATGCCGCCCCATTAATTAATGCCTCAGTAGTCTGCTAGCCATTATCATTAAAGTGATGGAAGTGTCATCAACACCTGCTTAGCAATAACCTGCTCACTGATGCCCAGTTTGAGTGCCATCAGGACCACTCAGCTCCTAATTTAATTAAGTCTTGATTCAAACATGGACAAAAGGGCTGAATTTCAAAGATGAGGTGAGAGTGACAGCTCTTGACACCAATGCTGCAATTGACAGTGTGTGGCATTAAGGAACTCCATGGGGAGCAGGGGACAAACTCCATGCGTGTTGGAATCACACCTATCCCACATAAAGATGGTTATGATTATTGAAGGTCAGTCCTCTCAGCTCCAGGACATAACTGCAGGAGTTCCTCAAAGTAGTATCCAAAGTTCAACCATCTTCAGTCAGAAGTGGAGGTGTTCACCAATGATTGCACAATGTTTCGCATTATTCACGACTCTTCAGCTACTCAAGCAGCCCATGTTCAAAATCAACAAGATTTGGACAATATCCAAGCTTGAACTGACAAGTGGCAGGTAACATTGGCACCACACACATGCCAGGCAATGACCATCTCCAATAATGGACAATCTAACCACCACCCATTGATATTCAATGATGTTACCATCACTGAATCTCCAACTATCAACATCCTGGGGGTTTACCACCGACCAGAAACTGAACTGGACTAGCCATATAAATAAAAGAGCAGATCACAGGCTAGGAATACTGCGATGTGTAACTCACCTCCACATTCCCCAGAGCCTGTCCGCCATCCACAAGGCACAAGTCAGGAATGTAATGAAATACTGCCCATTTGATTGGATGGGTGTACTTCCAACACTCAAAAAGCTTGACACCATCCAGTACAAAGCATATCACTTGACTGACACCATATCCACAAACATCCAATTCCTCCACCACCAACGCTGAGTAGCAAAAGTCTGTACTAAATAGAAGATGCACTGCAGAAATTTGCCAAAGATCCTTAGAAAGCACTTTCCAAATGCACAATCACTTCCATCTAGGAGGACATAAGAACACCAAGTCCTACAACTTCCTCTCCAAATCACTCACCATCATGACTTGGAAATGTATTGCCAGTCTTTCACTGTTGCTAGGTCAAAATGGTTTTGTGCATGGGAGATCATGCCTCACGAATTTGTTGAGTTTTTTGATGAAGTGACCAGAAAGGTTGACAAGAGCAGGGCAGTAGACGTGGTCTATATGGATTTCAATAAGGCCTTTGATAAGGTTCCACATGGTACACTGCTGTAGAAGGTTAGATTGCATGGAATTCAGGGGGAGCTGGCAAATTGGATACAAAATTGGCTTGATGGGTAGGAAGCAGAGGGCAAAAGTAGAAGGATGTTTGTTAGACTCGAGGCCTGTTACTAATGGAGTGCCTCAGGGGTCAGTACTGGGCCCATTGATGTTGGTTATCTATTTCAATGATTTGGATGAGAATATACAAGGCGTGATGAGTAAGTTTGCAGATGACATGAAATAGGCAGTATCGTGGACAATGAGGAAGGTTATCAGAAATTGCAGCAGGATTTTGATCAGCCGGGGAAGTGGCCGAGAAATGGAAAATGGAGTTTTATACAGATACGTGTGACGTCTTGCATTTTGGAAAGTCAAATCAAGGTAGGAGTTTCATGGTGAATGGTAGGGCCTTAAGGAATATAGTGGAACAGAGAGGCCTTGGAGTTCAGGTGTATGGTTCTCTGAAAGTGGAGTCACAGGTAGTCAAGGCAATGAAGAAAACTTTTGGAACGCTGGCCTTTATCATTCAGGGCATTGAGTATAGAAGTTAGAAAGTTATGCTACAGTTCTACAGGACGTTGGTGAGGCAACACTTGGAGTATTGTGTTCAGTTTTGGTTGCCTTGTTATCGGAAGGATATTATTAAACTGGAAAGAGTGCAGAGGGGATTTACAAGGATGTTGTCAGGGCTCAATGGTCTGAGTTATAGGGACAGATTGGACAAGCTAGGACTTTTGTCTTAAGAGCACAGGAAACCGAGGGGGGAAACTTATAAAAGTGTATAAGATCACGACAGGCATGGATTAGATGAATGCACTCAGTCTTTTTCCCAGGGTTGGGGAATTGAGGACTAGATTAAGGTTAGAGGGGAAAGAATTAAAGGAAACTGGAGAGGCAACGTTTTTTTTTACACAGAGGGTGGTGGGCATGTGGAATGAGCTGCCAGTGGTTGAGATGGGTACATTAACAACATTTAAAAGGTATTTGGACAAAGACATGGAGAGGAAAGGTTTAGAAGGATATGGGCCAAGTGTAGGGAAAAGGGCGTTAGCGAGAATGGACGTTTTAATCAGCATGCACTAGTGTGGGCCAAAGGGGCCCTGTCTCTGTGCTGTAGGACTCTGTGACTCTCTAAAATCTAGGAATTCCCTCCCTAAGGGGATTGTGAACCAAAATGGACTGCAGCTGTTCAAGAAAGCAGCTCACCACCACATTCTCAAGAGTAACTCGGGATGAGCAATAAATGCTGGCCAGCAAGCAATGCCCAGGTCCCAGAAGTGAATAAAAAAAAAGATACAGCACCAGGGTCCCAGGTTCAATTCCAGCCTTGGGCAACTGTCTGTGTGGAGTTTGCACATTCTCCCCGTGTCTGCGTGGGTTTCCTCCGTGTGCTCCAGTTTCCTCCCACAGTCCAAAGATATGCAAGTCAGGTGAATTGGTCGTGCTAAATTGTCCATAGTGCCAGGTGCATTAGTCAGAGGGAAATGGATCTGGGTGGGTTACTCTTCAGAGGGTCAGTGTGGACTGGTTGGGCCGAATGGCCTGTTTCCACACTGTGGGGAATCTAATCTAATCCAATCTATACAAAAACCAAGAACACCTAGAAGTCTAAATCTTGGTATTTCTTGCTGAAAACAATCCATCTCTGGTGGCTGGGTATATGAATAGGAAGAGTTTGGAGGGATATGGGCCAGGTGCCCGTGGGATATGGCAGATGGGACTAGATTGGGTAGGGATATCTAGTCGGCATGGACGAGTTGGACCGATGGGCCTGTTTCTGTTTGTACATATCTATGACACATAACAAGACATCAAAAATAACAATTTTAAATGCAATATCTCCCTAAGTATAGTAAACCACTTTCATAAATCCTGGTGAAACTGCAGTTAGGGTTTTTGTTGAGTGTGTGTTCCCCTCCATCTACATTCAAAAATGTACAAATTGTTTCCAAATGTCTAAATAGCAAAACAATTGTCTTGTACTCACTTTCCGAAAAATATCATGAGCTTCCTCCTTTGTCATTTTTGGAGGTCTGATAAGAAACACTCCAAGGACCAATATCCCTCCTGGTAACATTCTGGAAACCTGATATGTATGGGAAACATGTACATGTTAAAACTCATTCTATGTTAATCACTGCTATCGTTTAATCAAAGTACACAAATAAAAATTAAAAGACAATGAAAGTACCAATCATTACACTTAAAAATAGTCAAGAACCTTGTTAGAATTATTATAATATGCCAGTCCTGCGCTTCAGTGAGGACAAGGCCGACGGATAAAAAAGGCAGAAGATGTAAATTGGAAAAGAAAATAGATTAAAGGAAGAAATGCCACAGGGGGAAAGAGAGATTGAATCCGACAATTAGAGACAAGAAGAATAATCAATAAGATTTGAGAAACAGGTAAGAAACAAACTTTGGCAAACAGTAACAGTGTGCAACTATGCTCACAGGTGAAAACTGGTGTGCGTGAGAAAGCATGCGAGAGGGGAAGACAGCGCAGGAGACAGCATGCAAGACAACAAGAGAGGGAATGCAGAATGAGCAAGAGAGGGCACAGGCAATGCATGCACACAGAGAATAAATGGAGCATGCAACATAGAGTGACATGAGGGAGTTCGTGAACAAAGGAAACTGCGACTGAGGGATGGCAGCGATGTGCAATCAAAGGAAGGCACACAAGAGTGACCAAGGAACAGGAAGAACGAGTAACTAAGGGAGTATCTGCACAAATGAGACACCCCCCCAGGTTACAGACCATTTGAAATACTGATGTGCATGCGAGTGAAGGATAGAGTGAGTGAATGAGTCAACACACATATAATCCCTCCCCTTCCTTCCTCAAAAACCTTTTTGAATGATTTCTGTTTCAACCAGCTTAGAGTGTGCGCCACTGGAGGTGAATAAAAGATCAGTGTTAGTTGCACTCAACTCCTTACTTGGCACCAGATTCCCTCCCAAACCCCTGATAACAAAGACGTGGATGTCAGAATAGTTTGTTTTTTCTTGTATTGCTTGCTAAGCAAAAAGGTATTTAAAAAAAGGATTCATAAGTTGGTTCTGCTATTTGGCACTTTTTAATGGTCAACTCTGTTAATTTCTCTCAATTGTTAAAATGTCGATGAATTACTTTAACATAGTTTACGTTTCTTCCACTCCAACTTTTATTTTGAAAGCATGACTACTGATGTGTCAAATCTTATCTTCACAAAATGTACTTACTAGCCTCTTCAGAGAGAAAAAAAATATGGCCACTCACACAAAAAGATTGGACAAGACTGATTTTTAAGTCAGTGATCTTACATGGTTTGTCATGCTGCACTATTTCATGTTGCTTATGCCAAAACACAAAAAATAAGTATCATCAGTAAACATAGTACGTTTCCATCATAAAAAGGAAAATTATTTGATTTAGGAAGGAGTCTGTGTAATCCAAGATGGACGACTGGGAAAATTTGTGGCTGTAAGAACTGCTCCTTTTTTGAACTTTTTTAGGTGCTAGAGGAGATTTCATGAATTCCAGGAGCAGCAATTACTGTTTTGTATGCTGTTACATTGCTTTCGAATTTTGGGGGAAAAAAGAAAGATTAAAACAATGGCACTTTTAGAAGGAGGAAGATAGACAAAAGGGGATGACCACATGGTCAGCGAGGGACAGAAAGAAACCTACACTTCTAACTGCAAAACAATGAATATGTGCAGTTACTGCCTTTGCTGTTTGAGTTCATATATCTCTGGACATCGGAGTGTGTCAAGAAAAAAATAACAAACAGCGAAATTCACAGCTGACCTTGAAGGAACCTGTGTGGGAGAGCTCACAGCACAGGAACAGGCAAATGCATAGTTTTTAAGTGGAACCTTGCCGTAACTCTACAGTAGTGAGTAGACTGGATTGTTTCTTGATTATATGTTTTATAGAGATCTGTCTCTTCATTAAATTTTAAAAATATAAACCATAAGTACTAAGTTAGCCTGGAGCACTATTTTTAGAGCATTATGATTGTGCTATTTTCTGGGTCTGTAGATCGTGAAGGAGCAAAGATGGATGATATGCTCTTTCTTTTGGATGTGCGGGTTGAGGGAGAGTTTCCGTGTTACTGATAATTATGTCAGCAGGAAGTGTCTCTGGTTGCGAATCCTATCAGATTGAATGGATCGGTTGGAGCAGCAGTTACAGGCAATAAAGGAATTTACGAGAGCTAGGGATGTGATGGATGGCAGTTATAAGAAGGGAGAAATGCCACAGATACAGTTAGGGAGATAGGTTAACTCCAGGGTAGGAAGGATTGATAGGCAGGTAGTGCAGGAATCTTCTGTGGCTATTTCCATTTCAAACAAGTATGCTGTTTTGGAAAATGTAGGGGGTGATGGACTCTCAGGAGAATGTAACATGAATAGCCAAGTTTCTGGCATTGAGACTGGCTCTAATGTAATGAGGGGTACATCAGGTTCCAAGCAATCGATTATGATAGGGGGCTCTCTCGTCAGAGGAACGGACAGATATTTCTGCAGCCAGCAGCAGAAAATCAAAATGGTGCCAGGATCAATTATATCAGTGAGAGGGTGCAGAATGTTCTCAAAGGGAAGGGACCAGCAAGAGGTCATTGTACACATTGGAACTAATGACATAGGAAGGGAAAAGGTTGAGATTCTGAAGGGAAAATACAGGAAGTTAGGCAGGAACTGAAAAAGGGGGTCCTCAAGGGTGGTAATACCTGTGCTATGAGCTAGTGAGGGTATGAATAGGAGGATACAGCAGATGAACGTGTGAAGGATTCACAGTTTTGGATCATTGGAATCCCTTCTGGGGTAGAAGTGACCCGTACAAGAAGGACAGATTGCACTGAGGGGACTAATATACTAGCAGGGAGATTTGCTAGAGCTGCTCTGGAGGATTTAAACTAGTAGGGGTGTGGGACCAAGGAAACAAGTGAGGAAAGATATCAATCCGAAACTGGTTCAGTTGGGAAAAGGAGCAAGATAAAAAGTCAGAGCAGGCAGGAACAAAGCAGAGAACAAGGTAGGACTTGTAAGTTAAATTACATTTATTTCAATGCTAGAGGCCCAGCAAGGAAGGCAGATGAACTCAGGATATGGTTAGGAACATAGGACTGAGATATCATAGCAATTATAGAAACATGGCTCAGGGATGGACAGGACTGGCAGCTTAATATTCCAGGATACAAATGCTGTAGGAAGGACTGGGGATGTCAAGAGAGGGAGTGGCGTTTTTGATAAGGGATAGCATTACTGCTGTATGTCGGGAGGATATTCCTGGCAATATACCCAGGGAAGTAATTTGGGTGGAACTGAGAAATAAGAAAGGCATGCTCATCTTATTGGGATTGTATTATAGACTTCCTAATACTCAGTTGGAAAATAGAGAAACAAATTTGTCAGGAGATCTTAGTTATTTGTAAGAATAATAGTGTGGTCATGGTAGGGGATTTTAACTTTCCCAACATAGACTGGGACTACCATAATCACAAGGGTTTAGATGGAGAGGTATTTGTTAGTATACCATGGGGTGGCACGGTGGCACAGTAGTTAACACTGCTGTCTCACAGTGCCAGGGGCCCGGGTTCAATTCCTGCCTCGAGCAACTGTCTGTGTGGAGTTCGCACATTCTCCCTGTGTCGGCGTGTGTTTCCTCCGGGTGCTCTGGTTTCCTCCCACAGTCCAAAAATGTGCAGGTTAAATGAACTGGCCATGCTAAATTGCCCGTAGTGTTAGATGGATTAGTCAAGGGTAAATACCAGGGGGATGGATTTCTCTTCTGAGGGTCGGTGTGGACTTGTTGGGCCGAAGGGCCTGTTTCCATGCTGTACATAATCTAATCTAATCTAATTAAGAGTGTACAAGAAAGTTTTCTCATTCAGTAGGTGGATGTATCTCTGAGTGAAGGTGCAAAACCTAACCTACTCTTGGGAAATAAGGCAAGGCAGGTGACTGAGGTGTCAGTGGGGGAGCACTTTGGGGCCATAATTCTATTAGTTTGATTATACTGATGGAAAAAGATAGACCAGATCTAAAAGTTGAAGCTCTAAATTGGAAGAAGACTAATTTTGATGGCACTAGGCAAGAACTTTCAAAAGCTGTTTGGGGCAGATGTTCACAGGTAAAAGGACAGCTGGAAAATGAGAAGCCTTTAAAAATGAGATAACGAGAGTCCAGAGACAGCATATTCCTGTTAGGGTGAAAAGAAAGGCTGGTACGTGTAGGGAAAGCTGGATGACTACAGAAATTGAGGTTTTGGTTAAAAAGAAGGAAGCATATGTCAAATATAGACAGGAGAGATCGAGTATAAAGACAGTAGGAGTATACTTAAGAGGGAAATCAGGAGGATAAAAAAGGGGAAATGAGATAGCTTTGGCAAATAGGGTTAAGGAGAATCCAAAGGGATTTTATAAATACATTAGGAACAAAAGGATAACTAGGGAGAGAATATAGCCCCTCACAGATCAGCAAGGCAGCCCATGTGTGGTGCCACAAGAGATAGGGACAACACTAAAAGAGTATTTTGCAAGTGTATTTCGCAGTAAACGAGTGTTTACTGTGGAGGAGGACATGGAAGATATAGAACGTAAATGAGAATGTAAATAGAATTGAAAAATGAGCATATTACAGAGGTGGTAGTGTTAGATGTATTGAAATGCATATAAGTGGATAGATCCGCAGGATCTAATCAGATGTACCCCGGAATTTTATGGAAAGCTAGGTAAATAATTGCTGGGCGTCTTGCTCAGATATTTGTATCATCAATAGTCGCAGGTGAGGTGCTGGAAGACTGGAGCTTGGCTATCATGGTGCCACTATTTAAGAAAGGTGGTAAGCAAAATCCAGGGAACTATAGATAGGTGAGCCTGATATTGGTGGTGGTCAAGTTGTTGAAAGGGAATCCCGAAGGATAGGATTTTTCATGTATTTGGAAAGGCAAGTACTGATTATTGAGACAGTCTGTATGGTTTCGTGCGTAGGAAATCATGTCTCACGAATTTGATTGAGTTGTTTGTAGTAATAAAAAAACAGGATTGATGAGGACAGAATAGTGGACTTGATCTGTATGGACTTCGGCAAGGTGTTCCTCATGGTAGACTGGTTAGCTAGGTTAGACCTCATGGAATACAGGGAGAACTAGCCATTTGGATACAGAAGTGGCTCGAAGGTGGAAGACAAAGGGTATTGGTGGATTGTTGCTCAATCCAGTGCTTTTCGATTTGGATGTGAACACAGGAGGTGTTGTTAGTAAGTTTGCAGATGACACCAAAACTGGAGGTGTAGCGGACAGCAAAGAAGGTTACCTTAGATTACAACGGGATCTTGATCAGATGGGCTAATGGGCTGAGTGGCAGCAAATAGAGTTTAATTTAGATAAATGAGAGGTGCTGCATTTTGGAAAAGAAAATCAGAGCATGACATATATACTTAATGGTAATGCCCTTGGGAGTGTTGCTGAACAAAGAGTGCAGCTTCATAGTTACTTTAAAGTGGAATAGCAGGGAGATAGGATAGTGAAGAAGGCTTTTGGTATGCTTTCTTTTATTGATCAGAATATTGAGTACAGGAGTTAGGAGGTCATATATAGGACATTAGGCACTATACAGGACATTGGTTAGACCACTGTAATTCGGGTCTCCTTCCGATATGATATTTGAAAGGGTTCAGAAAAGATTTACAAAATGTTGCCAGAGATGGAGGATTGAAGCTATAGGGACAGGCTGAATAGGCTGGGGCTGTTTTCTCTGGAGCATCGGAGGCTGAGGGGTGACCTTATACAGGTTTATAAAATCATGAGGGGCATGGATAGGATAAATAGAAAAGGTCTTTTCTCTGGGATGGGGGAGTCCAGAACTAGACAACAAGGGTTTAGGATGAGAGGGCTGGCAAGATATAAAAGGTACCTAAAAGGATAACATTTTCGACACAGAGTGGTGCATGTATGGAATGAGCTACCAGAGGAAGTGGCGGCGGCTGGTACAATTGCAACGTTAAAAGGCATCTGGATGGGTATAAGAATAGGAAGGGGTTAGATGGATATGGGCCAAGTGCTGGCAAATGGGCCTAGATTAGGTTAGGATATCTGGGTCAGCATGGATGTGTTGGACCGAAGGGTCTGTTTCCATCTGTACATCACTAGGACTCTATTCAGCTCATTTCTGAAAATATACATTTAAGGTTTAACCTTTGCGGAATGAAATCACAATAGACAATTGTCATACAGCCCACAGAACCGATTTTCAATGACTGATGGTGTAAGTTCAGAAAAATTGAAATTGCCATTAGATTTTAAAGGATAAATGTTAATTTTATTTCAACCCAATTCACCCCCACAAATGGCTGCAGAGGTCCTTTTCTGAACACCACCACCAATCACTATGATAAACACGGGTTCCTTTAAGAATTAACCAGAACAGCATCAAAATCAATAGAGAGCTCATTGGATTTTGTAAACCAGAGCTGGGTTCCAGAAGATCTTGTGGCGCAGTTGAAGTGCCCCTATCTCGAGAACAGGTTGATTAAAAAAATGACTGATGTTACATTCCAGGAACTCTTCTGGCGCAGCAGTAGCATCCCTATCTTTGAGCCAGAAGGTCTTAATTCAAGACCCACATGCTCCAGAGACATGCAATAATATCGTTGAACAGGTTGGTTATAAAATAGATACTTTTAAAAATCCCAAAAACCAATGTTATGGACCAGTCCAGGCTCCCTCAAAACATTTTTAAAAAGTAGCCCTGACCCTAACTTTGTTTTAAACAGGTGTTATGCGGATATTCCAGGAATGACGCAGCTAGTCAAACTACTTAGTTTTAAACAAAACAGAATTTATTTACAAGATTATCGAAAGGAACATAAACAAAAGAGAACATTTCGGCAAAAGCCCTTCATCAGGAATGGCCCATTTATCTCACCACCCCTTCGGCTCACAGCCTCATTCCTGATGAAGGATTTTTGCCTGAAACGTCCATTCTCCTGCTCCTCGAACGCTACCTGACCTGCTGTGCTTTTCCAGCACCATACTCTCAACTTCTCTTTCACTGTACAAGTGTTTTCTTTAAAACTTAAAAGCCTTTTGCCTGAGATATTTTCTGTTAGCTATGACCAAATTGGTTCTGAAACGCTTCAAACCTAGACATTTCCGAATCGCCACTTTTCTGACCTCTGAAAAAAAAGCAACGGACAGCCTAACTTTGTCAAAGGAGCAGCATCATCACACTTCCCTCCTTAAAAAAAGAACCATCAATATCCAAAGATAGCTTCATTTTAAAACCCCTTAATCTTAAACTGTTAATGGCCTACAACGCCCGTATACGTTACACAGACAATAACCATGCAATCATGCACTACTACATTTTGTTTCAGTCTATTTAACTCCAGCCACCAAAGGTCTCCTTTCCTCATTCAAGGCTCGACAATATATCAGAACTCACATTTTCCCATCTTGTCACATGCACAATTTTCAAGTTGAATGGCTGTAACAACAAGCTCCATCTAAACAGTCTGAAATTTTTCTCCTTAAGTTTCTCCACAAACGTCAATGGGTTATGATCAATGTATATGATTGCCTCAAATACATTACTGGTAACATAAACATTGAAATGTTGCAATGCCAACACCAAGTGCAAAGTCTCTTTCTCAATTGTCAAATATTTCTGCTGATGAATGTTCATTTTCCTGGAGAAATATCCGTTAGGTCTTTCTATCTTCTCATCTCCCTACAAGTGGATAGCACTGACACCTACATCACATGCATTGAAAGTCACCTTGAATGGCTTTGCGTAATTAGGTGCGGCTAATACTGGGGTAGTGGTGATCAAAGCTTTCAGTCTGTCAAATGCTTTCTGACAATTTGCTCTCCACTGAAACCTCTTGCTTTTCTTTAGCGATTCAGTGAGTGGAGCAGCAACAAGCTAGAACTTGGTACGACTTTTCAATAAAATCCACTCAATCCCAGGAACTGTAGTACTGCTCTTTTTGTTGATGGTATGGGAAACTCTTCATTTACCTTTGTTTTTGCTTTTCTGTGGGGCCATTTGTCCATGTCCAATAACACTGCCCAGGGAGGTGACTTAGGCTTTGGCAAATTCACTTTTAACCACGTTTATCACCAAGCCTGCCTTCCAAAGTCAATCGTGTCTGATAAATGTTGCTTCCAAGTGTGATTAAAAATCACCAGGTCATCTGTATATATACAACACATTTGGGTAATCTTGCAATGACTTTATTGGTTAGTCTCTGAAGTGTGGCTGGCGCATTTTTCATACCAAATGGCATGACTTTAAACTGGTACAATCCATTTCACGTTACAAAAGCCGAAATCGTCTTCACTCTTTCAAAGGTACCTTCCACTCTCCTCTGACCAAGTCCAACTTAGAAATAGAAGATGCTTGTCCAACCTTTTCAACAGTATTCCAAATGTGGAATCGAATATGCAACAGTCTTTGTAACTGCATTTACTATGCAATAGTCCACACATAACCGCTGGGTACCAACTGATTTTGGCACCATTACTATGGATGAGCTCCAGTCATTGTAACTCACTTCGATTATTTCATCTTGGAGCATGCATTCAACCTCCGTTTGAACCTGTGCCAACTTTAGAGGGTTATTCCTATAAGGATATTGCTTAATTGGAACAGCATCTCCTTTATCTAATTCATGCATAATTAGGTTAGTATTTCCCAGTTTATTTCCACATATCTCCCTCCCCATGTGGTAGTAATCTCTCTTTTAGGTCATTTTGATTTTCCTCTGCAAGGTAACTCAATAATTTATCCCAGTTTTTGACATCTTTCTCAACATCTAATTTAATTTGAGGAATGTTCAATTCAGAATCCTTTGAACTTGGCTCTTCACTTTGTGTTGTAATCAGTAACACAGTCTCCTTTGGCATTCCTTCTCTGTCAATATACCTTTTGAGCATATTCACATGACACATTCTGTGACATTTCTTTCTTTTGGGAGTCCTTATCAAATAGTTCACCTTACTCAATTTCCTTTTGACTTGATAAGGTCCACCAAACCTTGTTTTCAAAGGTTCACCTGTCACTGAAAGTCATCTCCAGTCGCAAAACTGACAGTTTTTGATTTTTTTTCTTGTCTGCTTCCATTTCATTATCAGCTGTGATACTTTAAATGCTGTCTAGCCAATCCCCTGCTCAATTTAATCATTCCTGAAAATTTGCCACACAATCCATGTGTTCTCTGAATTATGACTTAAAAATTTCACCCTAATCAATTTAGTGGCCCTCTCACTTCATACCCAAAAACTAATTCAAATGGACTGAATTCATTTGGTGCATCCCTGATCTCAAAAAGTATAAATGGAATTCCCTTGTTCCAATCATCTGGATAGTCTTGACAATAAGCCCTCAACATGGTCTTTAATGTCTGATGCCACCTTTCTGGCGCTGCCAGCGACTCTGGATGGGATGCAGAAGTTGTGAATTGTGTTATTTCAAAGCTGTCCATAACTTCCTTGAATAATTTCGATGTGGCGTTTGAACCTTGATCTGATTGTATCTCTGTGGGTAGTCCATACGTAGTGAAACATTTGAGTAATTCCTCTACAATCCTTTTAGCTGTGATACTGCATTATGGAATGGCCTCTGCAAATTTAACGGACACATCCAATATTGTCAACAAGTACTGATTCCCACTTTTTGTTTTAGGTAGGGGTCCTATGAATTCAATTTCGACTGTTGTAAAAGGTTCTTCAAATGCAGGAATAGGTATTAAAGGTGCGGGTTTTATTACTGCCTGTGGTTTTTCAATTACCTGATATGTATGACATGTTTGGCAAAACCCAACTATGTCCTTGTGCAATCCAGGCAGTAAAAATGTCTTTTTTTTTAACTTGAGTTTTTCACACCCCAACTGGTAGTTTGTGAGCTACCCACAACACTTCCTTTCTAAAACCCCCCACAATAAAACAAGATTAACTTCTGCACCTGCCTGAATATGTAGTAGTCACCATTTCCTCATCAAGAAATAATTTTTAAGATAATAGCCTTCAGAGATGCATTCGGATTCTTTTCCTGTGTATGCCTTTCGATACAATTGCTTTTTATCTTTCTGCTGTAACTCGGTTAATTTGTCTCAGGTAACGATGTCTACTGTGTCATCTATTTACTCCTGGTGTGTGTCAACCGTCTGAGCAAACCCACTTCAACTTTCTTATCTGTACTCTTTGATCTCTCCTGCTTCAACTGGTGACTTTGTGACCTTGTTACCATACAGTCAGGAAAGATTCCAGGATGTGTCCTGCAATAGATCAGTTGCCTGAGTTTCCACTGGCCATTCAACTACAATGAACAAACTATATCATTAGCAAGGATAAATTGTATTCCTGGAGCTGAGAGTTTGTCCTGTACCCCTACCACAACTTCTCCACTGTTCACTGGATACTCTAACCTCATTTTATATAACTAAGCACTTCTTGACTCATTGTGAATTCCTGTTGCTAGCACCTTTTCTGGCTGTAGTCCTTCAGAGGTACATATCTCCTCATTTGTCAGCATAACAGATTGTGGGGATCCTGTGCCTCTTAATATTGTAATCTCTTTACCTGCTGCTCCTGGCCTACACGAGCAAACTTTACCTTCGCAGGGGTATGGTTTAAGAAGATCTGGCACTTCCTCCTCAAGCAACCTCTGCCCAAATTGTACATTCTGGTGCAGTTTTCTAACCTCCATTGTGCTTCCATTACCACTCCAACAAAATTCACAGGCTTATCCTGTTTTCCTACATCTGGATTCCCAGTGGTTTTCCTAAACTCTCAACACTGATTTCATGTGACCTACTTTATTGCAGTGAAAACACCTGAGCTTTTTAACTTCTCTTTCCCCTTCAAGGGTTTCTCATTCCTCCTGTGGTAAGTTATCCTTATGATCTTCACCAAGATCTACCCTTCCCTTTCCATGCAAAGATTTCTCTTTTCCCCAGTTTCTACCCCTCACTGATTGAAATTGATTTTGGAAGCCAAACTTAGATTTATGGACCAACTCATAATCATTAGCCAATTCAGCTGATAATCTTGCTGTTTTAACGCTCTGCTCTTCCACAGGTGTTCTCACTATTTCAGGAAGTGAATTTTTGAACTCTTCAAAATAATTGTCTAAGAGAGGCATAGGATTTGCTCTATTTTTAATGCCCTTATCCACCTATCAAAATTACTTTGTTTGATCCTTTCAAACCTAATGTAGGTTTGACCAGGGTCCTTCCTTAGATTACTGAAACTTTGTCTGTGGGCTTCTGGCACAAGCACATATGCACTTAAGATGGCTTTCTTCACCTTCTCATACGCCTCAGATACTGAGGATTTGGACGCAAGTCATAGAACAGAAAACTGAACAGCATAGGAACGGGTCCTTCAGCCCACGATGTTGTGCGCAACATGACGCCAAATCCCTTCTGCTTGCCCTTGGTCCATTTTCTTCCATTCCTGACATATTCATGTGCTTATCTAAAAGTCCCTATTGTATCTGCCTCTCCCACTACCCAGCAATCCAGATTCCAAACAATTATTGTGCAAAAGAATTGCCTCCACATCTCCTTTGAACTACTCCGTCTCAACTTAAACACACTGCCCTCCGGTATAATACGTAAGAGTCTTACCTGATCAGAGGTGTGTAATAACAGAGTGGGTTCCAAGCATTGCAAGTAATATAAATACTTGGAAACGCTGGAGACAAGTACTGTGGGCGATTTGGTGATGATAAAAAAAGTCTGTTTGTGTGTAACAGCATTGCTATAAAAAGCAGAGCCCAGTTTGGGGCTTTTATGACACAGCGGTAGTGCCCCACCTTGGAGTCAGAAGACCCGGGTTCAAGTGCCATCTGCCTCAGATGTATCGTGTACCAGGTGGAAATCTACCTGCCCAAGATGTATTAGAACGATTGAAAATATCTAAACTACCTGTCAATCAGAGGAAAAAAAAACTTGTTGCTATATCTGAGCCAGGAGGCCTGCATTCAGATCCCATCTGTTCCAGAGGTGTGTAATAACATCTGTGAATAGGCTGATTGGAAGCACATGTTGTGCCGAGCATTTATCTTAATCTAAGATCAACCTAACCTACATATCCCTTAATTTACTGCTGTCCATGTGTCTATCTAAGTCGCTTACATGTCCCTAATGTCTCTGACTCCACTACCATCGCTGGCAGTGCATTCCACGCACCCACTACTCTCTGCGTAAAGAACGTACCTCTGATATCTGCTCTATAGCTTTTGCCAATCACCTTAAAATTATGACTTCTTGTGACAGCTATTTCTGCCCTGGGGAAACGTCTCTGGTTAGCTAGTCTATCCATGCCTCTCATTACAAGTCATCTCTCTTCCTTCCTTCTCTCCAGTGTGAAAAGCTCAAACTCACTCTACCTCTCTTCATAAGACGTGCCCTCCAATCCAGGCAGCATCCTGGTAAATCTCCTCTGCATCCTCTCTAAAGCATCTACATCTTTCCTATAATGAGGCGACAAGAATTGGACATAATATTCCAAGTGTGGTCTCACCAGGGTTTTGTAGAGCTGCAGCAAAATCTCATGGCTCTTAAACTCAATCCCCCTATTAATGAAAGCTAAAACACCATACTCCTTCTTAACAACCTAATCAACTTGGGAGGCAATTTTGAGTGGAGTGTGTAGTGCTGGAAAAACACAGCAGGTCAGGCAGCATCTGAGCAGCAGGAGAATCGATGTTTCAGGCACAACTCATTATGTTTGCTCACAGCATACTTAATTACCTATTGTTGTGTTCTTTGCAAATTTATCTATCATGCTTTTGTCTCCTCTGTCACCCTGCCTGGCTTTAAAAAACTGAAATTAATCGTTACAACTTAGATATAACATCAAAGTCTACTCGATTGTACTCCCAGTTGTTGCTAATTCCTGCTGATTTTTATCTCGAGCCATTAAAGATCCAAGTGATTGTTGCTCTCTGCCTGCTTTAGATTAGTCATTTGTTACTGCCATTCTCTGTCCAATATGAAATCATAATATTCTTCCTCCTATTTGTTTTTCAAATCCACAGCTTGCTGTAAGGGCACTCAACAATGATATTATTGAATGAAATTTGACACTCATGTTACCTCTAAGAGAAAATATAAAGCTTTAAATATAAAGAGCTTGTTTAGTTTGGGAATGACAAAATTAAGAAATTCATTTTTCACCACTTTTCCATAAAAGTATTTTCTTTATTCTGGCCATCCACCTCTAAAGGCTATGTCAAACATATGGTATTGCATTTAAGAATATCTTGCAGTGAGGTAGCTTTCTAAATCTCTCTCTGGCCTCATATTCCAATTCCTCCTCTCAATGTCTTTCTCTAACTCAGTGATTCTTCTACCCATTCTTAAATTTTCTCTCTCTTTCCTTTTCTCTCCAGCCAATCACATTATCTATTCTTCTCCTAAGCTTGTCTGATTTAAACACAGCACTTAGTCCTGATGAATCTTGTGCAACATTACAGGGAAAAAAAAGTGAGTTTAACTATAAACTTTCACTCCTTTGAATAAAGCAATCATTTTAATACACCACTGACCTGTCGAGCATGCTCAGACACCCACTCGATGTCACTTGCATTCATTTCATTGGGATTTTCTGGTGGAAGTTCAGCATGATCTTTAAGTGGGGTTCGAGCAGCAAATACTATGTAGGTTTTCACTGGCGTAATCTGAAAATGATCAAAAATTTGATTACCAAATTGGCACAAATGAACAAAATTAAATGGTGATCCTAAATGTGACTACATATCTTAGGGTAAAAAGTGAGATCTGCAGATGCTGGAGATCACAGTTGAAAATGCGTTGCTGGTTAAAGCACAGCAGGTCAGGCAGCATCCAAGGAATAGGAAATTCGACGTTTCGGGCATAAGCCCTTCATCAGGAATTTCTTAGGGCTCTATATTTTTCACTGCCTACTCCCGTCAAGAATGGGGTAATTACCACTTACAATTAGTTACTCATTAACTGAGTAATTAATTGCTGAAATATTTGTATCATCGATAGTCACAGGTGAGGTGCTGGAAGACTGGAGGTTGGCTAACGTGGTGCCATTGTTTCAGAAGGGTGGTAAAGACAAGCCAGGGAACTATAGACCAGTGAACCTGATGTCGGTGGTGGGCAAATTGTTGGAGGGAATCCTGAGGGACAGGATGTACAGGTATTTGGAAAGGCAAGGGCTGATTAAGGATAGTCAACATGGCTTTGTGCGTGGGAAATCATGTCTCTCAAAACTTGATTGAGTTTTTTGAAGTAAAAAAAAGAGGATTGATGAGGGCAGAATGGTACATGTGATCTGTATGGACTTCAGTAAGGCGTTCAACAAGGTTCTCCGTGGGAGACTGGTTAGCAAGGTTAGACCTCACGGAATACAGGGAGACCTAGTCACTTGGATACAGAACTGGCTCACAGGTAGAAGACAGAGGGTGGAGGTGGAGGGTTGTTTTTCAGACTGGAGGCCTGTGATCAGTGGAGTGCCACAAGGATCGGTGCTGGGTCTTCTACTTTTTGTCATTTATATAAATGATTTGGATGCGAGCATAAGAGGTACAGTTAGTAAGTTTGGAGACGACACCAAAATTGGAGGTGTACTGGACAGTGAAGAGGGTTACCTCAGATTACAACAGGATCTTGACTGAGCAGTAGCAGATGAAGTTTAATTCAGATAAATGCGAGGTGCTGCATTTTGGGAAAACAAATCTTAGCAGGACTTAGAAAATTAATGGTAAGGTCCGAGGAAGTGTTGCTGAACAAAGAGACCTTGGAGTGCACACTCACAGCTCCTTGAAAGTGGAATCGCAGGTAGATAGGATAGTGAAGACGACATTTGGTATGCTTTCTTTTATTGGTCAGAGTACTGAGGACAGGAGTTGGGAGGTCATCTTGAGGCTGAACAGGACATTGGTTAGGCCACTGTTGGAATATTGCATGCAATTCTGGTCTCCTTCCTATCAAGTTGTGAAACTTGAAAGGGTTCAGAAAAGATTTACAAGGATGTTGCCAGGGTTGGAGGATTTGAGCTATCGGGAGATGCTGAACAGGCTGTGGCTGTTTCCCCTGGAGGGTCAGGGACTGAGGGGTGACCTTAGAGGTTTACAAAATTATGAGGGGCATGGATAGGATAGATAGACAGATAGACAAAGTCTTTTCCTCGAGGTCAGGGAGTCCAGAACTAGAGGGCATAGATTTAGGGTGAGGAGGGAAAGATGTAAAAGAGATCTAAGGGGCAACTTTTTCACACAGACGGTGGTACGCGTATCGAATGAACTGCCAGAGGAAGAAGTGGTGGAGACTGGTACAATTGCAACATTTAAGACATTTGGATGGGTATATGAATAGGAAGGGTTTGGAGGGATATGGGCTGGGTGCTGGCGGGTGGAACTAGGTTGGGTTGGGATAACTGGTCGGCATGGACAGGTTGAACCGAAGGGTCAGTTTCCATGTGTACATCTGTATAACTAAGAAATGAAAGCACATAAATCCATTTTAATTGTCAATCACCACCATTCCCTTTCCTAAACAAAGTGTGACATTTCTCCCTACTCCCTGATTGGTTTTTCTTGTCTAAAGCCAACTGTGAGACGACTTAATACAGATATTAGCATTGCACAAAATAGGATTTCTCGACAGCCTTGCCAACTCAAAGCTACAACACAGAAAGCAATTTCCTTCCGCACACGAAAGAAACACAAAGCTCTGAAACTCTCATTAGAAAACCCATTTGAGAATCAGAATTAGATCAGTGAGAACATACACACAGCAAATATTTTACTGTCACATTTTTGGGTGAAGAAAAACAAGTAGGAATATTAATTTTGAAGATTTCAGACCAACAAAATAAAATAGGAAATAATGTTACAGGTTATTTGAAACATTTCTACTAAAAGCTACATCAATCCCTCAAGCAATGAAGACAAAATTCCATTTGCCTTCGTAATTACCTGTTGCACCTGCAAACCAACCTTCTACAATTCATGCACAAGGACAGCCAGATCCCTCTGTACAGTAGCATGCTGCAATTTTGTACCATTCAAATATTAGTCCTTTTTACTGTTATACCTTCTAAAATGGGTGAATTCAATTACCAACATTGTACTCCATCTGCCAGACTTTTACCCACTCACTTAAACTATCTAGATCCCTCTGCGAACTTTCAGAGTCCTCTGCACAATTTGCTCTACCACTCATCTTGGTGTCATCTGCAAATTTTGACACACTACACATAGTCCCCAACTCCAAACCATCTATGTAAATTGTAAACATTTGCAGTCCCATCACTGGTCACTGACCACCAACCAGAAAAGCACTCCTTTATCATTTGCTTCTTGTTAGTTAATTAAACTTCTTATCCATGCTAACACATTGCCCATAATGTCGTGCTATATCTTATGTATTAACATTTTGTGCAGAACCTTGTTAAATTCCTGTCGGAAATCCAGATACACCACATCTACCAGCTCCCCGTTGTCCATCGCACTCCTAATATCTTCACAGAACACCAGTAAATTAGTTAACTATGACCTGCCTTTCATGAACAATGTTGCCCAACTGGACAATTTCTATCCAGATATCTAGCTATTTCTTCCTTAATGACAGCTAAAGCATTTTTCCCACTACAGAAGTTAAGCTAACTGGCCGATAATTCCTCATCTTTTGTCTTCTCTTTTTTGAAAACAGTGGTGTTCAATTTGCTGTTTTCCAATCTGCTGGAACTGTCTCAGAGTACAGAGAATTTTGGAAAATTACTATGAGCGTATTTGCCATTTCTCCCACTATCTTTTTTAGTCCCTGGGATACATTCCAATCAGGGCCAGGAGACTTGTCTACCTTTAGCTCCATGAGCTTGCCCAACACCAGTTCTTTCATGATAATACTCGTTTCTAGGTCCTCACTTACCTTAGTCTCCTTGTCGTCAATTACTGGCCTGTCACTCCCGTCCTCCACTGTGAAGACTGACACAAAACACCTGTTGAATGCCTTGACTATTTCCTCATTTCCTATTTTTAAATTTCCCTTCTCCTCCTCTAAGGTACCAATGTTTATCTTTGCCACTCATTTTCGTTTTATATATTTGTAGAAACTTTTGCTATGTCTTTATATTCTGTGCTAATTTACTCTCATTACCTATCTTACTTTTCTTCATAGCTTTTTTGTGCTGTTGACCTTTAAAGCTTTCCCAATCTTCTTCTTTTCCCACTGGTCTTTGCCACTTTGTATGCCTCATCTTTCAATTTGATAGCCTCCCTTAGTTCCTTAGGCATCGATGGCTGATTACCCCGTTTCCTACAGTCCTTCCTTTTCACTTTTGCTGAGCACTTTGAAAAATTGCTTTGGAAGTCCTCCACAGTTCCTCAACTGTTCCACCATAAAGTCTTTGTTTCCAGTCTACCTTAGCCAACTCCTCCCTCATCCTATTGCAGTCTCCTTTGTTTTAGCACAGGGCCCTGGTTTTGAATGCTATCCTCTCACTTTTCATCTGTATTCTAAATTCAAGTATAGTGTGATCCCTTCTTGCAAGAGGATCCCTAACCATGAGATCATTAATTATTCCTGTCTCATTACACAGGACCAGATCTAGGATAGCTTGGTCCCTCGTCAGTTCCATTTACATAGTGTTCAAGAAAATTAATGCTGATACATTCAACGAACACCTCCTCAAGGCTGCCTTGACCGACCTGGTTCAACCAATTGACATGTCGATTAAAATCCCCTGTGATAATTGCCGTATCGTTTTTACAAGCATTTGTTATTTCTTTGTTCAATGCCTGTCCCAATGTGACGTTATTGTTTGGTGGCCTATAGACTACTCCTATCAGTGAAGTTCTTCTTAGAATTTCTAATTCCCACCCAAATAGATTCAAACTTATTCCCCCATAAAACCTATATCATCAGAATACTGAAAGGAAAAAACTCACAGAACACTGAACGGACTCTCAGAACACTGAATAGACTCTCAAACTCTTAACATTTGCTCGGGTCTGCGTTTTTGTTTTTGCTCCTGTTTACCTATTATTTACTATCTATGGTACTTAACTATGTAATCTGCCTGTATTGTTCGTAAGACAATGCTTTTCACTGTGCCTCGATACACGTGACACTAAATTCAGTTCAATTCAATTCATCTCTCACTATGATATCATCTTTAAATATCAGAGCTGTTCTGCCTCCCTTTCTTTCCTGTCTGTTCTCCCGAATAGTCTGTTCCCCCTGGATATTTAATTTCCAGTCGCAACTATCCTGCAACCATGTCTTTGTAATGGATACTAAGTCATGCTTATTCATGATGATTTGTGTCAGTGACTCATCTACTATATTTCGAATGCTACCAGCATTCAGGTATGATTTGGAGATGCTGGTGTTGGACTGGGGTGTACAAAGTTAAAAATCACACAACACCAGGTTCCAGTCCAACAGGTTTAATTGGAAGCATACTAGCTTTCAGAGCGCTGCTCCTTCATCAGGTGATAGTCTTCAGGTAGCATTCAGGTAGAGTGCCTTTATGCTAGCTTTTCTACCTTCTTTTTGATTCTAACATCTCCATTGATAATATCTTCTAAAGTTTCCTTCTTTTTAACTTCTTTCACAGTCTTCAATGTAGTTAAACTCTTCTGCACATGTTAGTCTGCTGCTTTCTTTTCTGTTTACCATTATATTTCCTGTCGTTTTCCCCTTTCCTCTGCTCCCCATGCCCCCAGAATTCACTGGTGACCATCCTATTTATCCTTTTCACTGGAAGACTGGTTCCAGATTGGTTCAGGTGGAGACCATCCCAATGGTAATGATCATTCCTTTTCCAAAATTGATGCCAATGCCCCAAGAAATGGAACCCCTCTTTCCCACATCACTCTCTTAGCCCCATGTTTACTTCCCCAATTTTCCTATCCCTATACCAATTTACACATGGCTCCTGAAATCCAGATACCTCTCTCTTTCTCCTGCATGTACTCGCAGAGTTTGAAGCTCAGATTCAAGCTCATCAACTCTGAGTCAAAGTTCCACAAGCAACCAGCACTTGCTGATGTTTGTAATGGAAACTGTCAGCTTCCACATCATATAGCTACAGCACATCACCGGACCAGCCATCGCTACTTAATTACCTTATTAATTTATATAATTAATATATCTTTACTGAGTTCTTTTTAAAATTTAGTGCAGATTTCCTACTAGCCAATCAGGTCACAGCTTCCCTGTGATGTCACTCCATGTTTTTCTCACAGCTACAATGTGCTCAGAGCTCAATTCGTTTCATACCGCACTCACTCTGTTCCCTGTAGACTAGGCTGCAATTCCCGATATCAGTTAGTTTTATACTGTTCTCACTCTGCTCCCTGCAGACGAGGCTACGAGGTTAAGTTCAGTTAGTTTTACACTCACTCTGTGCTGCTGCTCTGCCCTCCGACTGCTTCCTGTACTCTAGGTGCAGAAAGTTGCAAGATTTGGCTGCTGTGGAACAGTCTTTTGAAAGTAATGTAGTACACAGATATATAGGATGAATTTTACATGCAAAGCAAAATTGCCAGTCTAAAAAGTCTAGATGACACATTTCTTTACTCAAGTGTTCTGAACACATAGTAACAGAGAATGAACAGGAGCTCATGTGAATTCACTTAAAATACACTTTGTAAAGCACACTCTCCCAAGCCCAGAGGCGCTTCTGATGTCACTCATTACACTGTGTTGGTATATACTCAGCATTTTCAATCATAAAGGAATATTAAAAACCCATACATTTTAAATGGTTTGTCTTGTTTAGGTGATAGATGCAAGCTCATTATTTTGTCCCAAATAAAGTCTAGATTTAAAACCAGTTAATCAAACTTAACATGTTCGTTGAATATTGTAAGTTTGCTTACCTGCCCTAATAAAATACCAGTTGTTCCATATCGCTCTTCCGCTTTCAGTTTTTTAAGATACTTCTCACTGTATTCCCCAATGACGTAAGATCTTCCCATGGTGTCACTGGTCCAAATCACACACAAAGAAAGGAATCTACACTCTTATATTTAGACAGACAAATAATATGTTTAGAGTATTAGGCTTAAACCACCGATGATGAAAAAAAACAAGTTTTAGAGGACTAGAATTAAAATCTTCATTTTGTGAAATATCAAGACCAATGTAAAATTCAAAAAGGTAACTAACTTACTGTTTCTGATATTCTGATTACTTGTGAATTCTGATACTTATTTGCAGCAATAATTCTAAACGTCCATATTTGCGACGTATTTTGTTTCTCACAATATCAAGTTTCAGATAATTATGGAATTAAATACATTATGATGCAACCTTACCTGTCAGTCTTAAATAACAAGAACTGAGAATGCCCTAATAGGAAATCAGCTTGAAGTAGCTTTAACATTTTAAAGAAATTTTGCAGTTGAGTTTTTGCTGGTTACATCAGCTCAATCCACGTTCAATCTGCCCAAACAGCACAGGGAATTTTATACACAACATACTGAACCATTAAACTCTTTTTTTTCCTGGTATTTTTCATACTGGATCAAGATTCAAGTTGCCTGAATTGACCCACAAAACAAGTTGAAATTGCAAAATTTTGCTGATTCAGGATGGATCTTCAACGTGTAATCCTGACCTAATAAAATGCTATTGATCAGATATTCTTCTGTTTCTCTCTATAGAAATGCTGCCAGAGCAATTAACAACATTTTGTTTCTAATGCAAATTTTGAGCATTCACAATATTTTACAAATTGACATAATCACAAACATCAGTAGGCATTTTTCAAAAGCTTTTTTATAACGAGAACTTTTAATTCATGAAGATGCTGTGACCTCCACTGAACTAGTACATGATTCAGAATCATTTTTTGATGCAATTTTTAACTACTTTAAATTGGGTTACTCACCACTGGAAAACAAACTACTTTGTTAAAAAAAATTATTTTTTACTGATGAAACTTCAAAGGGAATGTTTGTTGGATTACTATCTTAGGGACGTACAAATCGGCATGGATCTTCAAGTAGAGAGTTGAACGCATGGCCCATGGTTCAGGAATTTTATTCATAAGGTACTTGTGACAGTGTTACAGAAAGAGGGAAGTTTTTTTTGGGCTGGCCTCATTCCAACAAAATTCTCCATGTTCTTCATTAGTAACAATACTCATGGCACCCAGTACTTTGACCTGCATGCCAATCAGGGGTCTCCTGCATGCTGGCCATCAAATTCTTCACCTAAACTGTGCAGCTGTATTTGTCTGCCACCGCACGTTCAGTGTGTTGGCAAACAGATCACCCTTTACCCCTGATGTAGCTGCAAGCCACTAGTGCCGAGATGCCACATTTTGATTCAAATTCGATATTAGCCTCTAAAATGTGTACAGTATTGGTATCCGGATTGCTAGCTAACAGTGTTAGATCAACTGACAGGCTCTCTTCCTCAGAACAGTGCTGTTGCTCTTGCTCTTCTTGACCTCCTGCTACTGGACAACTGGAAGTCTGTAAGTGTCTGGAAACAGGAACTCAGAATAGTTGGCATGAGGAAAGTGTGAAGGAGTTGGAATCAGTAGGTCCATTGCCACATCAGAAATAGTTTGCTCATTAAGCCAGACAGCAAAATGAATGTGCACTGACAGTTGAGAAGCGGCGTAATGCAGGAAAATGTCACCATTCGCAATGTTCTCAGGAACATCAACTGGCCCCATGATGCAGAAAACCATCTTCTTAGTCAAACTCAAGAACTGCTGGTTCTGCTCTGGTCACTTCTGTTGTGCATCATCTAATTCTCCAAGTGAGAAGTCAAAATGTCAGTGTTTCTGCCACATCATGTTGAGGTGATGTCCTGAATAACTAGACACAGCAAGAGATGGGTGAGAGGCTGACTGCATTGGTAGGTGCGTGAGGATCAAGTGGAACATATTGCTGTTCAAGGTGAGTCCTGAGTTTCAAGAGGTGTTGCGGGATGAGTATTGGGTGTGTGTCAGGCTGGTGATTTGATGGGTGCACAATGTCATGGCAAGCAAAATACATCCACTAACATTGACCACTTACATGAGGTCATGAGAGCTTTTCTGGCTCGACTAACTGATGCTTAGGTGTAGATTCCAATCGTTGGCCCTCCTTGTCACCTGCATTCACTTCCTTGAGGGTTGTCCTTCAGGGCCTCCTAATCATCTGTAAACCCCTATTGTATCCTTCCTCCAACCCATCTGCTTCCAATGGTTCCAACATCAAATCTTCAATTATGATTCCATTTGTTTACCCTGTTGTTTATTTTGCAATAGTTTACATTGCAACAACCTTATTATGTGGCTTTCCTTTAAATAGAAACTGCTTTTAAGTAAAGCAAGGTTCCATCAGTTCTGCAAGCATCATTGCCGAGTCCTCCCTATTGTGAGCTTGGCCTTCCATATATTCAGGAGTAGAAAGCAGCATAGGAGCCACTCAGGTCAACGATGCATTCATTCGGACGATACCTGAATCATGTCCCTCGTGATCTGAATGGGAGCAGGCAGGTCAAAGATCATGCTGAAATAATGGATATGGGTATATGGTGGAAAAGTGTCTTTGGGGTCAAGGATCTACTGATTATCTTTATTGATGGCAGGGCAGGCTCATAGGGCCTTATGACCTATTCATGCTCAGATGTCTTAGAGATTTAACTGTCACATTTTCCTGAATATGCCGATAGTGAAAACTCTATCCCGTGTTATGTTGTTGGTAGCTTTTTTCAACATTGATACAGGCACAGTAAAATGAGCATATTGCAATAATACAGCTTCTTGTTCATTATTCTCAAACCAGCTTTTTCATATGTAACATGCTAGACAAGGATTATTTTTAGAAAAGGAGTTAAAATAATTCTCATATATTCAATCTTTTTGACAATGACATGGATGATTACCTGAAAACAATCTCAGATGAGGAAGGTACAGAAGAACCAAATTAGGGAAAAAGAAGAAAATATAACAAGAGGGGAATCTTACTCTTACGACAACAAAGATTATAATGAATTTATTTTTGAAGTAATAGCAATGATATTCCATCTAGTCAGTAGCATAAAAGCCCAGTAAGAATGAGTTGGATTCAAAATTAATTGAACAGCAGGGAGCAAAGGGTAATAGCCAGTGGGTGGCTTTAAGCCTGGAGTACTGTTTTCAATGGGGATTTCACAGGCTCAGTATTAGATCGCTTTCTCTTCGTCATATATATCAATGATATCAACTTAAATGTAGGGGTAATGATTAAGTAGTTTGCAACTGACAAAAAAATTGACTTTCCTGATTGTTGATGAGGAAAAAAGCTGTAGTTTGCAAGAAAATATTAATAGGTTGGTCATTTGGGCAGAAGATTAACAACTTGGTGAAGTGTAATGAAATGCAATTAGGAAGGTCAAATAAGGCATGGTATAAGAATGAAATAAGTCATTGGCTACTGAGAAGTATAAAGGAATAGAGGAACTTAGACTGCATGCCCAAAAATCCTTGGATGCAAACTAAAGATAAGTAGTGATTAAAGGGTGAGGTAGTCCTGTACTGGTAGGCGGAGGTGGTGACGCAGTGATGATATTATTGAACTAGTAATCTTGAGCCTCGGGTTAGCATTCCGGGGACGTTGTTCAAATCCCACCATAGCAGATGATGAAATTTGAATTCAACTTAATAAAGATCTGGAACAAAAAAAGAGCTAACCTAATAGCAATCATTGTCAGTTATAGAATCATAGAGATGTACAGCACGAAAACAGATCCTTTGGTCCAACCCATTCATGCTGACCAGATATCCCGACCGAATCTAGTCCCACCAGCCAGCACCCGGCCCATAACCCTCCAAACCCTTCCTATTCATATACCTATCCAGATGCCTCTTAAATGTTGCAATTGTACCAGCCTCAACCACTTCCTCTGGCAGCTCACTGCAAACACATACCACCCTCTGCGTGAAAAAGTTGCCCCTTAGGTCCCTTTTACATCTTTCCCCTCTCACCCTTACCCTATACCGTCTAGTTCTGGACTCCCCCACTTCAGGGAAAAGACTTTGTCTATTTATGCTATCCATGCCCCTCATAATTTTGTAAACCTCGATAAGGTCACTCCTCAACCTCTGACACTCCAAGGAAAACAGCCACAGCCTGTTCAGCCTCTCCCTATAGCTCAAATCTTCCAACGCTGGCAACATCCTTGTAAATCTTTTCTGAACCCTTTCAAGTTTCACAACATCTTTCCGATCGGAAGGAGACCAGAATTGCACGCAATATTCCAACAGTGGTCAAACCAATGTCCTCTACAGCCGCAACATAACCTCCCAACTCTTGTACTCAATACTCTGACCAATAAAGGAAAGACTTCTTTGTTCAGCAACACACCCTCAGACGTTACCATTAAGTGTATAAGTCCTGCTAAGATTTGCTTTCCCAAAATACAGCACCTCGCATTTATCTGAATTAAACTCCATCTGCCACTTCTCAGCCCCTGGTCCATCTGATCAAGATCCTGTTGTAATCTGAGGTAACCTTCTTCTTTGTCAAACAAAGCCATCTAGTTCACTAATGTCCTTTAGGGAGGGGAATCTATCACCCTTACATAGTCTGGCTTACGTATGTCTCCAGGCCCACTTCAATGTAACTGATTCTTAACTGTCCTCTAGGAATGGGCAATAAATGTTGTCCTAGCCAGCAATGCCCACATTCCGCGAACAATTTTTTAAAAAGCCACATAACGCACCTTCTGCTTTTAGCTAAGGCAAATGTAAAAGTAAAGATTTTATGCTAGAACTGTGCAAAACACCAGTCAGGTCACAGAATACCACATAAAATTCGAGCCATTGCATTGTAAAAATAAGTGAAAACGCTGATAAGGTACAGTACAGATCTAAGAGGACTGATTGAATAGATCTGAGTTGTTTTCTTTGTAATAGAGAAGACCAAGGGGAGATATAATTATGGTATATAAAATTATTAGAATTATGGATGCAGTAGATAGGGAAGACCTATTTGCTTTCGCAGAGAATAACCAAGATACAGAGAGTTAAAGGATCTGGAAGAAAGACTTGAAGGGAGTTGCAAAGAGATTGTTTCACTCAAGACATTGGAGGAGGTCTTGAACACAAAGTCTGAAAGATTCAGTACAAAAAAAACTATCTGGGTATGTACTGAAAGTGGCATGACTTACAAGGTTACGACCAAGCGATGAACTGTGGTAATGGGTTGAACAGCTTTTTTTGGGGTTCGCATGGAAATTATGGATTGAATTACTTCTTTATCTGCCACAAAGGAAAGGGACTCATTACTGTGTGCACGTGGCCAGTGGAGTGTTGGGAATGATAGGTGAAAGGCAATCGCAGAGGTTGTTGGAGGAGGGAGTGTCAATGGAGGAGGAAGAGCTTTCCTGAGTTTTCTGTCAGCAGGGAATTTGGAAAGCACGGTTGAAAACTACCTTTTCTTCATAATTCTTTTCAGAGGATGTGGGCTTTGCTGGTTTGGTCAGTGCTTACTGTCCTTCTCTCACTATCTGCAAGAAGGGGTTGTGAGCTACTTTCTTGAACCATTGCTGTCCATTTGATGTACGCACACCCACAAAACAAACAGGGAAGAATTTCACAGTTTTAATCCAGCAACAGTGCACAACAGTGACATATTTCCAAGTTAAGATTGTGAGTAATTAAAAAAAAGTTAACAGTTTTTTTTAAAAGTCTACTATGCCTGAAAAACAAGTACTTTCTCATTATTGCTGTTTGAGAGATTTACAAAACAAATACATTGTTTGATTACCTTCTGATTAATTATGTAATTTGAACACTTGGTTAAGATTATGGACCCACAATTCCACACTATTTTTTAAAATAATATTTCTATGCTTTTATTTTAATTAAGTTCTCATTATTCTAATTTACTAACAATATGGACAGATACCAAGGTCATTACATTTCATGCTATTATACCATAGCTGAGTTAATACCACATAATCCTTTCTTCACAGAAAAAACAGACAGGTATTTTGACACTTACCAGTATTTATTCAAGTCACCCTTTGTTACCTTGTTGTTTGTTTTAGAGCTGCTGCCTGCAGCTACTTTGGAACAGATATTCTATGTAGAACTCCCTTCCTGTGACAACATAAAGTTTGACTCCAGTGACATCATGAATGAAGAAAAGCTGCCCATAATTCAATATCCCCCAAAGGAGTTAAACTTCACAAAGTTAAAGAAGTGAAATTCTACAAAATAATCTGTTTTGAGAAACTCTAGCAACAGCTTTAAAGCATACAAGATAGTAACAATGGGATTTACAGACATCAATCTCTTTATCACATCTAGGATTGCAGCAAAAATAGACCCCATTTGCTCTAAACAGTTATTTCATTGATATGTTAAGTTCACAGAGGAATCATGTGCAGTTACATGTAGGTCATTTAAATCTCCAAAACACTGAGCAACCTGTTCATTTTTGGTCATGTGAAAAATCCAAAATAATGGGTATAATAGATGTTATAGATATAAAATGGTATAAAAGTATACAGATATCACAAGGAAAAGAAAAAACTAGCATGCTTGGGAGTTAGAAGCTTAAAGAGATGAGCTTTTCCCATCCGTAACTTTTACACTTTTGTGACCATTACAGGGAAGATTTGCAAAATCATATTTAGAGTTATCTAGATGTAAAAACTTTCACATTGATCCCCATTAGTTACACAGGAATTACAAACTAAAAAGATAAATTTAAAAGAATAATGAACTGCGCACATTTATTTTGATAGAAACGCTGATATGTACATCTACCTTAGTATACTTCCTTCGGAATGGTTACAGTGCTTGATTTCCTGAACATAAGAGATTCCAGAAGCTCCACAAGATACACATTCTGTTTTGATAGGAATGGAAATTCTAGGGAAAAACAGATTGAAAGTGAAATATATGTCCAGAAAAAAAAACTAGCAAGGGAAGAACTCTAGATTAAAAATGTTCAATAGTAATTTTACCAGAAAACATGCATACCTGAGCTTTTCATTAAATTAGAAAGATGGGGGATTTCAGCTCCAAAAAAGGTCTACCAAAGTTTTCCTAACAATATTTTATTGATTTTCATACTTCATGGTCTAAGAGACAGGCAGATGTCACTCAACAAATACTTTGGGGATGGAAAAATACTGAAGGCACTTTGTAGTATAGATAAATCAATCACAAGATAAATGGAACAGTATTTCTAAACGAAATTGGATATTGAGCATACAAGACAGTACCTTTATTGCAAATGTAAATGCCAAATTATTGCAAAAAGGATGTTGCATTGCAAAGGCAGTTTCTGGTCAGGTTAGTACTCAAATTGAGAATTCACCTCTCACTTCCAGGTGACCCATGTTTAATGCTGAAATGTCAAACATTTATTATCTATAGTAGAGTCTTTAGAAATGTTTCTTTTAAAAACTTAAATACATTTAAGAAAGTTGTAAAATATGTATAATGTTTTGAACAAAAGTGAAAGATTTTTGATAGTTGCCACAAAGCTAATTTGGAAGCTAATTTGAAGTTACCATAATCCGGAAAACATAATCCCAGCCAAACGTAGCAGCTGAAAACGTGTTGCTGGTCAAAGCACAGCAGGCCAGGCAGCATCTCAGGAATAGAGAATTCGACGTTTCGAGCATAAGCCCTTCAAGGGCTTATGCTCGAAACGGCGAATTCTCTATTCCTGAGATGCTGCCTGGCCTGCTGTGCTTTGACCAGCAACACGTTTTAAGCTGTGATCTCAAACGTGGCAGCACAGGTAACTGACAGTAATTGTTTTGCAGGTCAATCCATAAAAAAAATGATAATGACTATCGATACGCAGAAAATTCAAAGAATAAAATTCATGGAAATAATCTATTTTTGTTCCCCAGAAGTCTCCCTTTTACTATCCATTTATGAGGTTATACTTTCAATTTAAAAGTGATAAGCTTACATTTGTAGAGTGCCTTTTAGAACCACAAGCACTTTACAGACAATTAACTACTTTTGAACTGTAGTCACTGTTGTAATGTAACAAACACCACCAATTTGCACAAAATAAATTCCAATGTACAGCATAGGAATGACCAAATTGCTTGATTTTGTAATATTGACTGGGGGTTAAATATCAGCCAGAAAAACAGGCATAACCTCATTGCTCAAAATAGTACCTTGGGATTTTTTAGGTTCATTTGGCAGGGCAAGCAGTGCCTTGGCTAATGATCTCATCTAAACAATGTCATAAAGTCACAGAGTTGTACAACATGGAAACAGACTCTTTGGTCCAACTCATCCATGCTGACCAAGTATCCCAAATCAATCTAATCCCATCTACCAGTATTTGGCCCATATCCCACTTAACCCTTCTCATTTATGTACCCATCCAGATGCCTTTTAAAATGTTGTAATTGCACAAGCCTCCAGCACTTCCTTTTGCACCTCATTCCATACTTGCACCAGCCTCTGCGTGAAAAAGTTGCCCCTTGGGTCCCTTTTACATCTTTCCACTCTAATCTTAAGTTTTGGATTCCTCTACCATGGGAAAAAGACTTTGACTATTCATGCTATCCGTGGCCTTCATGATTTTATTAATCTCCAAGGTCACCCCTCAATCCCTAACACCCCAGGAAAGATAGTGCCAGTCTATTAAGCCTCTTGCCATAGCTCAAACCCTCCAACCCCAGCAGCATCCTTGTAAATCTTTTCTGCACCCTTTCAAGTTTAACACCCATCTTTCCCATAGCAGGGAGACCAAAGTTGAAAGCAGTTTTCCGAAAATGGCCTAACCATGGAGTCACAGATGTCATTTCTAGGAGCTCAGCACTGGACTGTCAGTCAACCTTTGGGTAATTTTGGGCCAGCCACGGATTATGGAATAGGGTAGGGTAGGATAGGATAGTCAGGGCAGTGAATAGTGGCTGCAAACCTACAAGTCTGAGAGAATGCTGTAAAGTTTAAAAGTGACACAAGTTAGTACAAGGTCTCCCCGTGACCCCTAGGGGAGGGGGACGGGCTACAACACCTTATGATGTCACAGGGAATTGTGACTTCACAGTCAGGACGTCATTTCAGGAGATGTCATCCAACAAACTGCTTCCAAACAATAACCGGTCAGCAAAGTAAGAATCGGAAAACTAACCAAATAATAATAAAGTAACAGGCGTTTGCATCTTTATGACCCCCCTTCCCCCCTCTCATCTGATTGCTGGACGATGTTGTCTAGGCTTTCCAGCCCCGATGAGACAATGTTTGCGCTGCGCAGCTGGGAGGAACAATTCATCCCCTGTCCTCGGGCCGTCCATCCACCTGACCTTTCAATAAGTTTAACGCAGCCCAGCCCACCATACTACTACCACTACCACTACTACTCCTGCTGCTGCTGCCGCCGGTAAAGTACCGTGTCTGTTCTCGTACCGATTTCTTTTTTTTCTCTCTCTCCCTCTCACACACTTTATTTCGTAGCGACCCTTTTTTTCGATCAGATTTCGCCGCTACGGCTCTCGGCCAATCAGCGCAGACTGGCCCACTCTGATGACGTGTCGCGGCCTAACTGCCCGGAGCGCGCGGCGGAAAGCCGCCGCTGACGGTTGGTCGCGCGCACTTTGCGCGTTCAAATCAAAACGCGCCCTCCACGACCTAAACGCTAAGTAGGTACAATGGTGTTTCCAATTCAAACTCCATTACAACAACACAAATGTATTAGGATCTTGATTTTTTTTGACAACTTTAATGCCAGGTTCAAAGACTTGAGCACATAAAATTCCTGCTGCCTTTCAGGTGAGATTTTAAACTCAGGTACAAATTTTTCCCTTAGATGGAGCGAAAAGATCCCTTTCCGATGAAGAAATTACTGTGGCGTCTTGAGAAATATGTACCAACCAACATAGTCTCTACCATCACAAAGTAGTTTAGCGGGTGATTGAATTTGTGCTTTAATTACAAGGTAAACTGGGGAAGAGTTAAAAATCACAACACCAGCTTATAGTCCAACAGGTTTACTTGGAAGCACTAGCTTTCAGAAGGCTGCTCCTTCATCAGGTGGTTGTGGAGAATAAGATTCTGTAGATTAGAATCAGTTTGACCATAGTGGCACAGCCTCACAGGGAAACCCACACCTTCAATACATTATCTGGGCCAACATGTCCCCTTTTGTTAAAATTCACTTGAGATTCTAACTTTTTTTTAAAAGAAGTTTTGCGATTTACATATGAAAGAACTGAAACCAACATAGTTAAAAATCACACAACAGCAGGTTGTAGTCCAACAGGTTTAATTGGAAGCACACTAGCTTTTGGAGCGACGCTCCTTCATCAGGTGATCCTTCATCACCTGATGAAGGAGCGTCGCTCCGAAAGCTAGTGTGCTTCCAATTAAACCTGTTGGACTACAACCTGCTGTTGTAATTTTTAACTTTGTACACCCCAGTCCAACACCGGCATCACCAAATCGAAACCAACATAGTCATTATAAGAGATGAGAGACTTAAAAACAATCCAGGTGTTTTTCAATATATAATTTCAGTTATATCACACTGTAAACATTTGCTATAAATTGTGTCTGACAATGTTATTCTCCACAACCACCTGATGAAGGAACAGCGTTTTGAAAGCTAATGCTTCCAAATAAACCTGTTGGACCGTAACCTGGTATTATGTGATTTTTAACTTTGTACAGCCCAGTCCAACACCAGCGTCTCCAACTGGTGAAGAGTCAGTTTGGCATTTCAGGAAGACCTGAAATGTGCAATATTAATTCAATAGTTAACTCTCGATCATCACAAACACAAATTATCTGGTAATTATCACTGCTGCCTGTGAGAGCTTGCCATTAAACAAGTTTCTGTGTTTCCTACACTACAAAGATTATAAGACATGGAGCAGAAATTGGGCCATTCAACCCATCGAGCTTGCTCCACCATTCAGTCATGGCTAAGTTTCTCCACCCCATTCTTCCACTTTCTCCCTGCATCTCTTGATCCTCAAGAATCTATCTATCTCAGACTTAAATATACTCAATGACTTGGCCTCCATAGCCTTCTGTGGCAATGAATTCCATTGATTCACCACTATCTGGCTTAAGACGTTTCTCCTTAGCCAATTAGTCTAACCTCGGTTGTTGATAAAATTCTAGAATCCATCATTAAGGATGAGGTTTCTAAATTCTTGAAAGAGCAGAGTCTGATTATAACAAGTCAACATGGATTTAGTAAGGGGAGGGCGTGTCTGACAAACCAGTTGGAATTCTTTGAAGAGGTGACAAGTAGGTTAGACCAGGGAAACCCAGTGGATGTGGTCTATCTAGACTTCCAAAAGGCCTTTGATAAGGTGCCACACGGGAGGCTGCTGAGCAAGGTAAGAGTCCATGGTGTTTGAGATGAGCTACTGGTATGGATTCAGGATTGGCTGTCTGACAGAAGGCAGGGAATCGGGATAAAAGGTTCTTTTTCGGAATGGCAGCCAGTGACAAGCCGTGTCCCGCAGGGTTCAGTGTTGGGGCTGCAGCTGTTCACATTATATATTAATGATCTGGATGAAGGGACTGGGGGCATTCTAGCGAAGTTTGCTGATGATATGAAGTTAGGGGGACAGGCAGGTAGTACTGAGGAAGTGGGGAGGCTGCAGAAGGATCTAGACAGTTTGGGAGAGTGGTCCAGGAAATGGCTGATGGAATTCAACGTGAGCAAATGCGAGGTCTTGCACTTTGGAAAAAAGAATAAAAGCATAGACTACTTTATAAACAGTGAGAAAATTTGTAAAGCTAAAGTACAAAGGGATCTGGGAGTGCTAGTCGAGGATTCTCTAAAGGTACACATGCAGATTGAGTCCGTGATTAAGAAAGCGAACGCAATGTTGTCACTTATCTCAAGAGGGTTGGAATATAAAAGCACCGTTGTGCTATTGAGACTTTATAAAGCTCTGGTTAGGCCCCATTTGGAGTACTGTGTCCAGTTTTGGTCCCCACACCTCGAAGGACATACTGGCACTGGAGCGTGTCCAGCGGAGATTCACACGGATGATCCCTGGAATGGTAGTTCTAACATATAAGGAACGGCTGAGGATCCTGGGATTGTATTCATTGGAGTTTAGAAGATTAAGGAGAGATTTAATAGAAATGTACAAGATAATACATGGCTTGGAAAGGGTGGATGCTAGGAAATTGTTTCCGTTAGGCGAGGAGACTAGGACCCGTGGACACAGCCTTAGAATTAGAGGCTGTCTGACAGAAGGCAGAGAGTCGGGATAAAAGGTTCTTTTAAAAGTCAATTCAGAACAGAAATGCGGAGACATTTCTTCAGCCAGAGAGTGGTGGGCCTGTGGAATTCATTGCCGCAGAGTGCATTGGAGGCCGGGATGCTCAATGGCTTCAAGGCAGAGATTGATAAATTCTTGATGTCACAAGGAATTAAGGGCTACGGGGAGAATGCTGGTAAGTGGAGTTGAAATGCCCATCAGCCATGATTGAATGGCTTTACTTCCACTCCTATGTCTTATGGTCCTTATCTCCATTCTAGAAGGTCTTCCCTTTCATCAAAGGCTGTACCCTCCAGTTCTAGTCTCTCCTACCTGTGGAAACATCTTCCCAACATCTACTCTTTGCAGGCTGCAGGCCATTTAATATTCTGTGCTCAAGCAGTTGGCTGTAAAAGCATTTTGAAAAATCTTGTGATCATGCAAGGCTTGAGTACATGCATATAATACATGTAATTTTATTAATGCAAATCTTTATCAGAAAAGTACATTTAAAAACCTGAGCATGTCAGAAAACAACATAAATGGATTGAAATAATACTTTGTCTGAATTCTTTACAAAACAAATATTTGGAAATAAGGGTCCAGTTCTACTTTGATATTTTCCAACCATCCTGTTTAAGAGATGTCATTATACATCTCTGCAGCAGGTGGAACCTTAAAAATATGACTGGAGGACTGAAATTATCAAAGATCAGAGATTTAGGTTTACAGTTCCACATTTAAATTTGTGGTAATAGAATCAGAAATGCAATTTATGATGCATCCAGTCTTTAATTCACTTAACCATGATGTGGAAGTGCCGATATTGGACTGGGTCAGAAGTCACACAAGACCAGGTTATAGTCCAATAGATTTATTTCAAATGACAAGCTTTTGGAGCATAGCCTTCATCAGGTGAAGGGTGTGGGAAGCACACAGAACACAGAATTTAGGGGCAGAAAGATCAAAAGATCATACAAATGGTGTGAGTGGAGTGTCGAATAATAAGACTGCAGGTGGCCAAGAATGTTAGATGGTGTGAGTAAAGTGTCAACAGCTGGATAACCACCAAAGGGATGACCTATGATACAATTAAATGAGGCAGAGAGATAATTACAAAAACTTAAAAATAAGGTGGTGCTGAAGACAACCCACATGACTGGAATAACAGGGAACACAAACAGAAACCATAGGAAAAGCCCAGCAGATCTGGCAGCATGTGAAGAAGAACCAGAGGATAGGTCACTGGATCCAAAATGTTAACTCTGATATTTCTTCACAGATGTTGCTAGACCCACTGAGCCCTATCCAGCAACCCCTGCCCTTGCTCCAGATTTAAAGCATCTGCAGTTCTTTTTGTTTTTATTTGACTGGAATAATATGATAGGTATTAGAGTTGCATGCCAAAGTAATAAGCAATCCAAAACTGTACAAACTAATTAAGGTAGAGAGATCATAACAATTTTTCAAGGTGATGGTGCCAAAACAGGACAGTGATGAAGATTTTACAGATGCAGACCAGTATGGTGGGGTCACATGTAAGACAAGATGAACGGAAGATCACTATTGAGGATGTCTTCATGGGTTTGGAACTTGGCTATCAGTTTCTGCTCGGTGATTCTGCATTGTTGTGTATCTTGAAGGCCCCCTTGGAAGATGCTTATCCAAAGACCAGAAGCTGAAAGTCTTTGTCCGCTAAAGGGTTCCCCCATTGAGAGGGAACACCCCTGTCTGGTGATCGTTGTGTGGTGTCCATTCATCAGTTGTATTGTATGCTTGGTCTCGCCAATATACCATTCCTCGGGGATTCTTGACTGCAGCGTAAGAAGATGGATAACATTGGCCAAGTCACATAAGTATCTGCCATATATGTGGTGCGTAGTGTTCCCACATGATGGTAGTATCCATGTCGATGATATGATATGTCTTGCAGAAGTTGTGTGGTGCAGTCAATGTCCTGAAGGCTGAGTAGTTTGCCGCGAACGATTGTCAGTTTAAGGTTTGGCGGTTGAAAGCAAAGAGATGATCTTGATGGGATGCTTTTTGTCATCAATGACATGTTGAAGGCTGCGAAAAGCATGGCGTAGCAAAGATACTCTATCAGTCATATCCTGTGTCTGTTTTCTGAGGAAGTCGTTTATTGCTGCGACACATTGGAACTGACAATCAATGAATTGAGCACCATATCCCGTTCTTGAGGGTGTCCTTCAAAATCTTTCATTTTCCTGTAGGTGCCTGTGTATGCGCAGGGCTTATCTGTAGGGGATGGCATCTTTAATATGTTTAGGTTGGAAGCTAGAGAAGTGCAGTTTTATGAGGTTATCCGTGGGCTTGCAGTAGGATGAGGTACTGAGGTATCTGTCCAGATGGAGATGCGTGTGTCCAAGAATGAGACTGATTTGAAGAGTAGTCCATGATAAGCCTGATGGTGGAATGAAACCTGTTGATATTGCTGTGTAGTCATTCAGTGATTTCTCGCCCTAAGTCCAAAGCAAGAAAATGTAATTGATGTATCTCATGTATAGCATTAGTCAGAGGCCCTGTACAGCGGAGAAGACTTGCTCGCACTTGTGCGTGAAACTGTTGGCATATTGGGGCGCAAATTTGGTCCCCATGCCTGGTTGACAAAGATGAAGACATTGTGGTTGAAGATGAAGAGGGTGAGTTGTAGTCTGGAAATTGGCAGTTGTTGGTATTGAGTACTGAGACTGTTGCAGCGATGCCACCATCGTGGGGGATAGTAGTGTAGAGTGCCAAAATGTCCACTGTGACCAGGAATGTTCCTGATTCGACTGGCCTGTGGGTGCTGAGTTTTTGTAAGAAATCTGTAGTGTTATGACAGAAGCTGGGGTTCCTTGTATAATGGGAATATTAAACCATTCAGATAATCCAGTGCAACGAAGAGATCAATGGAGGATGGTAATGCCAACAGTCTTTCACAGGCTGCCTTTGAGTTTAAGACAGAAGCTTGTGACATTATCTATCGTTGCGTGACTGCTTTGTGGAACTCCTTCTGCAAAAATGGACCTCAAGCTTCCAATTGCCTGCCACTTCAGCACATGACTATTGTCCCTGGCCAACATTTGTCACAGCCCTGTTATATTGTTTCAACACATCTAGGTTAATTGCAGTATTCCAATCACTACAATCATGGGTGCCTGTTGTCCAATTGCATACCATCATTAGTATTTATTATCCGATTAGTTATTAAATTATTCATAATCTAATTTACATGCATTCATTAGTTCCTTCTCAAGTACATTCTTCAGTAGTATTTCTTAACCATAAGTATGTTGGCTTAGCAGAGATAATATGGTGGTTGCAATTCCAAAACCTGGGTCTGTATTAATTATTTAACAATTCCCTTTTCAATTCTGTTGTCAACTTTTCCCCTTTCAGCAAAGCAAAATCTAAATAGTGCTCAAACATTAAAAGAATGTCTGACTCTTTCATGCAATGAATTTCAAACTCCCAACACACACAGTGAAAAAAAAAATCTCAGTTGTCCTCTTAGCCTTCTGTCTCTTAAATCTATCTCTTCTATCGCTACCTTAAATCTCCTCTGGTTAGTGATCCTGGTCATTGGTTGACATTTGTGTGGCACAAATGTAATTTTCTAAGCCATAATGTTGTACAGTCAAAGAGATCCGGGTATTGCTGCATGTAGACACTGACTGCTTCATAAGAACAGGAGAAGGCCATTCAGCCCTGGAGCAGGTGGGCCTTGATCCTGGTGCTTCTGACTTAGAAGTAGGGACACTATTTCTGCACCATAAGAACTCTTGAATATTTTTAATATACAAAATGTAAATTGGCACAACCTGGTGATACAACAGTACAGATGTGAGATATCCTAAAAAAAAGACAAGGTCAGAGATTGATGCATTTCAACAACAAAGCTCCTCCAAACAAATGCATTGGACCTCATCTGCAGGAGGGCTATTGACTGCTTTTGGTGGACGAATGGGTTACATTTATCTATACAAAAACATCAAAGAACTGCAGATGCTGGAAATCAGAAACAAAAACATAAATTGCTGTAAAAACTTAGCAGGTCTGACAGCAATGCATGGAGAGAAAGCAGGCTTAGTAACCCTTCTTAAGTTCTGAGGCTTTAGTTTTTGCATTGCATCTATGTTCGGCCTTGATCAGGAGGGTTCCATAATGGAGTCATCATCTACGGTTGCAGAAGGTAGCCTTTGCCTTCCAGTGACCATCCTTGTAAGTATCTAACCCTTGAAATGAAGCAGTAACCTGAGAATTATCAAAAGTATAGTTGTCATGGTAGTTTGCAGGGTACCTGAAGAACCCTAAGATGTGGTAGTTACAGATCATTACAGATAACTTGCAACTGAGAGAAGCCAACTATGTTGGCAAAGCCTTGAAGGTCCAGGATCTTTGAAGGCAACAGGATAAGTAGATAAGGTGGTTAAGAAGATATATGAAATACTTGTCTTTATTACTCAAGGCATTGAATACAACACAAGAGTGAATCTGTACACAATGTTACTTCGGACACAGCTGGACGATTGTGTGCAGTTTTGATTGCCACACTGTAGGAAGTTGTGTGATCTTACTTAGAGAGGGTGCAGAGGAGATTCACCAGGATCTTGTCTAGGCTGGAGCAATTCAGCAATGAAGAGAAACTGGGGTTGTTTTCCTCAGTTTAGAAGATTAAGGGGAAACCTCAATGAGGTGCACAAAGTTATGTGGGGCATTGATAGGGTAGACAGGGAGAAGCATTTCCTTTTACAAGAGGGGTCAACAACTAGGGAGCACTGTTGTAAGGGAAGGAGCAGGAGGTTTAGAAAGGATTTGAGGGAAGATTTTTCACCCAGAGGGTGACAGGGATTTAGAACATTCTGCCTAAAGAGCAGTAAGAGGCAGGAACCATCAAGACATTTGAAGTATTCACATGCTTACCCACCCACGCAGATGCAATGAGCCAAAGAGCCTATTTCCATGCTGTAAAACTTCTAAGATTAGAATTGTGCTGGAAAAGAACAGTCGGTCAGGCAGCATTCGAGGAACAGGAAAATTGACTTTTGGGGAGGAGCCCTTCATCAGGAATGAGGCTGGAAGCCTCGGGGGTGGAGAGATAAATGAGAGGGGGAGAGGCTGGCGAGAAAGTAGTTGAGAGTGCAATAGGTGGATGGAGGAAAGGATAAAGGTGATAGGTTGGAGAGGAGGGTAGAGTGGATAGGCGGGAAGGAAGATTGAAAGGTCGGACAGGTCATGAGGATGGTGCTGAGCTGGAAGTTTGGAACTTGGGTAAGGTGGGAGGAAGGGTAACTGGTGAAGTCGACATTGATGACCTGGGGTTGAAGGGTTCCGAGGCGAAAATTGAGGCGTTCTTCCTTCAGGCATCAGGTGGTGAGGGAGTGGGAGTGGAGGTGGAGGCGGCTCAGGACCTGCATGTCCTTGGCAGAGTGGGAGGGGGAGTTGAAATGTTTGGCCACGGGGTGCTGGGGTTGATTTGTGCGAATGTCCCAGAGATGTTTTCTGAAGCACTTTGCAAGAAGGTATCAAGTCTCCCTAATGTAAAGGAGAACGCACCTGGAGCAACGGATGCAATAAATGGCATTTGTGGAAATGCAGGTGAAACTTTTATGGATGTGAAAGGCTCTTTTGGGGCCTTGGATGGGGGGGGGGGGGGGGGGGGAGGAAACAGGTGAGGTGTGGCCTCAGGTTTTGCAATTCCTGTGGTGGCAGGGGAAGATGCCAGATGGGGAAGTGGGTTGTTGGGGGGCACGGACCTGACTAGGTAGTCATGGAGGAAACGGTCTTTGCGGAAAGCGGATACAGCTGGGGAGGGAAATATATCCCTGGTGGTGGGGTCCATTTGGTGGAGGTTGTTGGGGTGGGGTTTGGGGACGAGGTGCAGGACATGGATGAGATGCGTTGGAGGGTAAATTCAACCATGTGGGAGGGTAAATTATGGTCTTTAAAGGAGGCGGCCATCTGGTGTGTTCTGTGGTAGAACTGGCCCTCCTAGAAGCAGATATGGCGAAGGTGAAGGAATTGAGAATACGAGATAGCATTTTTGCAGGAGGTACGGTGGGAGGAGGTGTAATCCAGGTAGCTGTGCGAGTCGGTGGGTTTGTAAAAAATGTTGGTATTGAGTCGGTGGTCATTGATGGGATGAAAGGGTGCAGGAAGGGGAGGGAAGTATCAGAGATGGTCCATATTAATTTAAGGTTGGGTTGGAATGTGTTAGTGAAATTGATGAACTGCTCAACCTCCTCGTGGGACCATGAGATGGCGCCGATATAGTCAATGTAGTGGAGGAAAAGGTGGGGAGTGGTGCCGGTGTAACTACGGAAGATGGACTGTTCTACGTAGCTGACAAAAAGACAGGCATAGCTGGGGTTCAATGGCTGGAGGAAGTAGGAGAATTCGAAAGAGAAATTGTTGAGGGTGAGGACCAGTTCAGCCAAACGAATGAGAGTGTCAGTGGAAGGATACTGGTGGGGATGTCGGGAGAGGAAGAAACAGAGGGTTTTGGAGGCTCTGGTCATGGCAGATCAGCCCTCCAACCGCAACAAGGACCGAACCCCCCCAGTCCTCACCTTCTACCCCACCAACATCCCCACAAATCGCATCATCCGCCGATATTTCTGCCACATACAAATGGACCCCACCACCAGGGATATATTTCCCTCCCCATCCCTATCCGCTTTCTGCAAAGACCGGTCCCTCTGTGACAACCTGGTCAGGTCCACGCCCCCTCAACAATCCACCCTCCCCTCCTGGCACCTTCTCCTGCCACCGCAGGAATTGCAAAACCTGTGCCCACACCTCCCCCCTTCACCTCCATCCAAGACCCCAAAGGAGCCTTCCACATCCATCAAAGTTTCACCCGTACTTTCACAAATGTCATTTATTGAATCTGTTACTCCAGATACAGTCTCCTTTACACTGGGGAGACTGGACGCCTTCTCACAGAGCACTTCAGGGAACATCTCTCGGACACATGCACCAATCAACCCTAGTGCCCCGTGGCCGAACATTTCAATTCCCCTTCCCATTCTGCCGAGGACATGCAGGTCCTGGGCCTCCTCCAACGCCACTCCCTCCCTCCGATGCCTGGAGGAAGAACGCCTCATCTTTCGGGACCCTTCAACCCCAGGACATCAATGTGGACTTTATCAGTTTACTCATTTCTCCTCCTCCCACCTTACCCCAGTTCCAAACTTCCAGCTCAGCACCATCCTCATGACCTGTCAATCTTCCTTCCCACCTATCCGCTCCACCCTCCTTTCCAATCTTATCACCTTTACCCCTTCCTCCATCCACCTATTGCTCTCTCAACTACCTTCTCCCCAGCCCCACCCCCTCCCATTTATCTCTCCACCTCCGAGGCTTCCAGCCTCATTCCTGATTGAAGGGCTCCTGCCAGAAATGTCAATTTTCCTGCTTCTCGGATGCTGCCTGACCTGCTGTGCTTTTCCAGCACCACTCTAATCTTGACTCTATTCTCCAGCATCTGCAGTCCTCACTTTCACCTGTGATTCTAAGTCTACTGCCTGGGCTGCAGTACTGACCTTGGCACAAAGAAACAGTGAAGCAGTATGAATTTGTACAAATTGTATCTGTAACAGCCTTGATACAGGTGTGGGTTGAAGATTGAGGGATCCCACACAGTTCCCCAACAGATCCTTTGAAGCAACCAGTGCACAAAAAATTTAGTGCAGCTGTCACCTTGACAGCCACCTAAGTAGAAATAGCCATCCTATCAGTTTGAGGTCTTGCTGCAGCAGATGACAGTTCTGTACAGTGTCTTGGGACATTCTCAGTCTGTGGCAGCAATATGCCTTGCTCATCTGGAGGAAGTACAGTCGAGGATGATAGACGTGAAGACTCTTGTATTTCCTCCACTTTCCGAGAGGACCGTCAGCTGTCAGTTCTGACTTCATATGGGGGCCTGTTAACAAATCTATTCTTACTCAATTTCTTTATGCCTTTGCTGAGGATGAATCTAAAAAAAACCAAGGTGGCGTGTTGGAGAGGGATTATAAAGAGGAGTCTTGAGTCCTATGTTCAGCACAATTTGACCTTTATTTGGAGCTCCTTACCAATGCAGCCTGGGAGACGTCACTGGACACAGACTCCAAGCCACGCCCCCAATAAAATACAGGATATTTATAGATTCCTCACTACAATGGTAACATTCAAAATTGACACCTCCACTGTGACCGTTACGCATTTCCTCAGACATTTGACAGCTGCATCATACTGAGTGGGTGCTGTTTATTACCTTATGTTTATTTTCCCAAGGTCATAGTGACTCAGTAATGTTTTGCAATTGCCCTCTTACAATGCTATCTGTTTTCTTATGTCCTTTCGTGAGAGTTTCTGTTTAAACCCTTCATTATTGGTGTTCATTCAATCATTGGTGTTTATACCATTTGTCATATGTCCCCTGGTCCTTGGTATTTATACTATTTGTCATTCAATCCCCTTGTTGGCAGGATGGGGGCTTCTCCCAGTTATCGACAGTTACTTATCTAAGGAATTTAACTGAAATCCTTAACATTAGTTTGTTAATTGCACTTATAAATTCAATATACCTCCATGTATAATACGTAATGGCAATTACTTAAAAAGTCTTTGATTATGGTGGGATCAAACTTTCCCTTTTGTATTTTACTAAGTAAAAAGTTTTCTCTTTTCCACTCAGATTTCCATGAGGCACTTCATTATTTTCTCTGGTTGTCATGAGCATGAAGGCCATGATTCTGACTCTGAAAACTGCTGCCTCAACTAACAATTCTTTTCAGCCACCTTACGTCACATAAGGCAGCCATTTTATGTTACCTTCAGCCATGGGCAACTCCAATATCCGAGATACCAAGCTGGCCTACATCTTACGGCACTGACCTATGCAATAACACCTCTTTTTCCAATCTTTGCCATCTAATTTTCCACATTATTTCAATTGCTCATTGTCATGTCCAGTTAACCCTTAACGACTAACCCTTAATGGTCTGTTTTCAAAATACAATTTTTGAAGTACATAAATGTTCAATAATCACAAACTGATTATATACAATTAAAGTTTAAGATTGGTTCATACTTAATTAGTGACAGATTATGCACGAATTTGAAAGATTCTCCAGCCCTTCTTTCATTTTTACCCATCCTGTAGATATTTCTTCAGTACTTTTCCTTTTTTCTCTAATTATAATTCTTACCTCATCCTCACCAAAAATTAGTTTCTCTATGGATTGTGTGTCAGTGTCTTATCATTTAAACTATGATGTGGCAATGGACTAGGGTGGACAAAGTTAAAAATCACACAACACCAGATAATAATCCAACAGATGTAGTGTAATTTTAACATTTAAACGATGTTTATGTGCTTTTCCAGGCCAATTAATCATTTTGTCAAGTAGGTGTACATGTCCAAGCTCATTCTTCAGTGCATCTTCGCCATGCATTCACGCATGTTAATTAGTTAACCACCACCATTGCACACTTATATCAGTTTCCCAAGATCATAGCACACACTCTTGACTTTCAAGTGATCTTCTCAAATGATCAAAAGTTGCTGGAGGGTGCCTGTGATCCTCCTCACCTGGTCCAGTGTCCAGGTGGTGGCCAAATCAGCCAATTTAGTTCTTTCTAAAAAAAACCTCAGGGCTCACTTATCTCCAAGAGAAAACCTTTAATTATCTAATTCTACCTACACTTTGATTTCATTTAACTACACCCAAGATGAGTCATTCCCATTTAATGTTGTCATTTTTTTTTGCTGTTACTATTCTTTTATTCTAAATGTGGCCTGATTAATTACCATTATAACTGATTCAGGAACTCTGGAGAACCTTACTGTCCAGAGTACAAGAAGGAAGTATGTTTTTGCAATAGTTTTAACAGAGACAAACAAACATCATTTCAAGCTTTACCAAATTTTGACAACTTGGTCTTTCTTACAAACTAAAATACATACAATTTTCTCAAATGTAACTTGCTACATTATAATCGGGCTTTCCTTCTTTAAAAGTTACTCCAAATTCACAATCGACAACTGACAAGTTTCTTTGTGAAAACCCTGCAGTGTTGTTGGGCTAATGGGTTTCAATTAATTTCTTCCAAACAATCTATCCCACTTTTTCCTGACAAAAATTAAACCCCTAGACTTTTCCCATTGGCTCTTGTTTTAAACTAAAATTTAAAGATTTAAATTAATTTGCCCTTTAAAGTTCAATTCAATTTCCCAGTGCGTGTTTGAACTAGGAATTTGTATCAATTACTTTTATCAATTCCAATTTCGGAAACAATTACATCCAGGTTTTAATTAGTGCTCTAATATTGGGGGTTCTAATGATTTCAAGGTGCTGCCTTCACAAGAATTCCAGCTCCCCTGTTGTGTTCTTGAAACCTGTTCAGAAACAAAAAATAAAATTCAATGTAACTGGAGGAAGCCCAGGGATTAATATCCACCCAACACAGCTCTCCACACAAAAGGTTTGAGAGAAGATTTACAACTGCCAGCAGGAAGAGTTAATTCTGCTTGTCTCAGAAGGGGCAGAGCCCAAGTCACCAGGTGACTTCACGTCATACTTCCACTTTTTCAGTTTAAAGGACTGTCAGAAAATATTTCAATAATCTTAAACTGGAATTTAAAAAACACATTTTTCAAAAAAAACTATATGGACAAAACATTTCTTATTCCGAATTCAAAGTTCAAATTGGATATGTTCCAAAAAGATCTATCTATATTTTGAGAACAAACTAAATCTTTTTTTCCTACAACATCTTTTCTACAGTAGCTTAAAAAGAAAATTTAAACTTGTCAATAAAATAATATTTGAAAGTGTCAAATTGATAATACTTTTGGACTACTCCTTGATTCAGTACTGATTTTACTCGAATGTAAGGTATGCTGTCCTTGCAACTATCATGGGAGCTCTGTGAATTCAGTTCAGTTTTCACAGAGGATTTCTTTAACTTCACGGGGGGAAAGGGACTTCTTGATCTCTTCTCTTTAACTGTGCCTAAGGGTGCTACTCCTTTCTTCACCCCCTTTCAGCTCATCGGTGACATTATACACTGACTTTGTCTCATCACACAGACATGAACAGTGGGGGAAATGTGGTCAACAATATTCTCAAGGTCTTGCAAGATAAAAGCCCCAATTGCTGTCTGTTCACAGATTTCCATCAGGTGTGTTTCGATTTTCTATATCAGAGGAGAAGTCTATTTCACCATCAGTTTCAATATCAATATCCAATTTTTCCAGTTGCAATGTTGGGATACCTGCAGTCTTTTCTTTGTATTGAGTACAGCTGTCCTGATGGTAATTACTTTTACTTTGCATTGCTTACCAATTCCCACAGTTTTGTATCTTTTTTATCTAACTTGAAGCACACAAATGGGCACTGTAGGCTAACTTATTACAGAGTTTCTAATTCAGTTGTTCCTTTATAACCTCTTTTGAAAGTCTATCATGGACATACTCATAATTACCATTGCATATTTCTATAATCATTAACATGGGGAATATCAGAAATTAAACAGATAGTTATTAATACGACAGGTCAGTATTTGCAGCATACACAAATGACAGCTTACTATAGTCCTCAATATAGCGGGACATGGAGGACTTCAACAAGGAAGGCCATGGATTACCTGGAAGCGGACTTTTGATGTAGTAGACATTATTTGCTTTATTGAGCATTAGCCATTTTGCGCAAATACAAGAGGTTGTAGGTTCAGAAGGATTAGTGAGACCTTGTTCCTTTCCACCCAGCCCCCTCATCATCCAAAAAGGAAGAAATACATATAAGAGTATGTTGTCAAATATCTACAGTTCAATAACAGAAGAAATCTGCTCTGTACCCTTTGCAGCTTGAGATCTTGTGGCTCTGAGGTGATACTTTAAAGATCACTTGTGATTACTTTTGCTTTATAGAGATGTTTATAATCAATTTGGAATGACCAATGACACCGTAAGATTGTTTGTATCCAGGACTGTTTTCAACAATCATTGGTCACTGCTTTTGGTTCATATACAAAGTTGAGATTTTAGATGTCTTTCTTAACTTTTCCTGTGTAAACGCCTGATTAAAGCATTTGTCCCTTGAAGAGGCTCAAATGGTGGCTCAGTGGTTAGCACTACTGCCTCACAGCACCAGGGACCCAGTTTGATTCTTGCCTTGGGCGACTGTCTGTGTGGAGTTTGCACATCCTCCCGTGTCTGCGTGGGTTTCCTCCAGCTGCTCCGGTTTCCTCCCACATTCCAAAAGATGTGCAGGTTTGGTGAATTGGCCACACTTAGACAGAGGTAAATGTAGGGAAATGAGTTTGGGTGTATTACTTTTCACAGGGTCAGTGTGGACTTGTTGGGCCGAAGGGCCTGTTTCCACAGCGTAGGGAAACTAATCTAAATCGGTCACAAGTAAAGCCTGCCTCCTCAGACAGCAAAAAAACTTTCTCCACCACTCCAGTTGTGTTGACAGACACTTTTCATTTCCATTCCACATTTGCAATTTGGACAACATAATGGCACTTTGCAGAGTGAGTCGCAGACTGAGTCTTTAATCTAGGTGACACCCTAAATCTAAATGTTCCTTTCTAACTTGAATTCTTTGTCAACCCCACTTCCAAGCATCCACAGGTTTCCATCCGTTTGTTTCATTTAAGACACCTCCCCACTTTACCTAGAACCGCAGACCTAAAGCTTAGTCATGTCAACAATCATGATGAACTGTGCCCCCACCAAAACCAAGGTGCTCAATGACACCACCCCAAGACTCCTACATCCCAAACCCACAGTAACCACTGCTCCAATGCTCTATGTCTACTACCTTAGTGCATTGAATTGTTGCCCCCTTCACATATGCCCCCTTATTATCCTCTCCTCTGCATCTAAGCATCCTCCAATTCCATAATTGACTTCCCAAATGTGCTGACCAAAACAGCAATCCTCTGAGAGCCAACCTTGACATTGTGAACATATCTCTGGGACTGACTGCAGGCAGCACCCCCTCCCACCCAACTGACTTGTATGGGCATAAATGAGCAGAATATGCAGTTCCCTGACTGACATACCATTAATCCCTAGACCGGTTGCAGACTGCCTGTAGCCCTTTTACCGATTTACAATGATATAGAACCTCTGACCATGAACTCCAAGTGACTAACTTACCATGTCCAATTGGACAATGCCCTTGACAGACTGTAGTGGGGCCGCCTAACTGATAACAGTCTCCCTTTTTACTTCACTGAGGATTATTCACTGAAGACCCACAGTCTTTGAAACATGGCCATTTGATTGAAGCATATTTGGTGCAGGTGTAACATTGATGTAGCAATGTTGCCTTTGATTGATCATGCTGGCAACAATGACAAGCTGCACAGATTTGTATCTGCATAACAAGGCAAGACAAGACAAAAATACTATTAGTGTCTAAATTCTGAATGAGCTGCAAAAAAAGTGCAGAAAGTTAAGGCAGACATACTGACAGCATCCAAAGAGACACAAAGTGAATGAGTGCTCAGGAAACAAGCTAAGACCCCTTAGATTTACCCTAATCTGACACAAGTCTGATGCCTGCCCTTGTGTGCAAACCTGGCAGTAGATTGCCTTGTAAGGTGTCAGGGAGCTTCAAAGTGCAGTATTGAAATGAATTTAATATGTGAAGATGTGCCATGATGATGTGGTGAAGGTGATGCAAGTTTAGTACCAACCTCCTTTGACAAAGAAATGCAGATTATCGCTGCCAAGAGGCTGGGATTGCTGGACAAGTGGCAGGCACCTGCTCTGACTTCCATGTTAGAAATTGTCACTGTCTCATTTCTCTGCATTCTCTATGAAAATAGCAAATGGCATATAAATTAGGTCAGATTAGGTAATAATAAGATGTTAACTCATGCAAATAACACCCCTTGCCCATCACTAGTGAGATTCCCAACTTGCTGTTAAACCCATGGGTGGAAAAAAAAAATCAAGACTTTAATTTTCTAATGTCAAGGATCGCGATCTCAACATATTTTCTCATCTGATTTTTGATTGCAAATGTGATCAAGGGGCTTGAAAGATTTTGCCCATTGTTGTTGTGGGTGATTTTCCTTCCTGGGAGTCCATGATGAGGTATTATACTGGTATCAGTTATGATCCATCCATAATGGCTCCTGAGTTCTGGAGTTGCTTGCCTCAGTGGCCAGGAGTTCCTTGCCCCAGCTCCTAATACCATCTGAAGCCTGCTCACATCCGATCAACTGCCTGATTACTGGAACGTCCAGATATAGCCTAAAAGTAGGAAGATACCACCTTCTAACTAAAGGTTAGTAAAAATATGTAAAAAGATAAATTCTAATTCTTTTATCACCCAACTACCTGTAATATAACACTTTTCATTGAATTAAGTTGCCATTTAAGTCCAGGTATGCTGGGCATAGGATTCTTTTTGCCTCCTTTCACAATGTAAGTATTCTTTCCGATCCTTAGGAAACTTGTGGACTTGCAGAATCACGGAATCGTTTCAGTGCAGGAGGCCATCTGGTCCATGGTATTTGCACCAGACAGTACTTCCATACCCTATATACTCAGTTTTCTTCTCACTTCTCAATTGTTTCTTACACAAAACACATTAAAACTGTGCTCTCTCGTTTCGATCTTTTTACAAGAAAGAAAAATTCCCCTTATTTATTTTGTCCAGACCCCTCATGATTTCAAAAACTTTGATCAAATCTTCTCTTAACCATCTCTCCAAGGAAAACAGTCCTAACTTCTTCAGTGTTTCCTCATAAGTGTAATGTTTCCTTCCGCCAACATTCTCATCAATCTTTTCTGCATTCTCTACATTTTATTCACAGCCCTCCTGGAAGTGTGGTGCCCAGAACTGTACACAGTACTCTGGTTGAGGTCTAATCAGTAGTTTATACAAGTTCATTATAATCTCCCTGTTCTTGTACCCTTTGACCCTATCAATAAACTCTTGAACTTTATGCTTTACTAAAAGCTGTACCTCTCTATTCTGGCACATTGAGAGACTTTTGTATGTATGGAGCGTCTCTTTGCCCTTGTACCCATTAGACTAGATTTTATATTCCATCTCCTTTCTACCAAAATGCATCACCTCATACTTCTCTGCTTTGAACTTCATCTGCCAACTATCCACCACTCCACCAACATGTCAATGGCCTTTTGAAGTTCTACACTGTCCTCACAGTTTACAATTCTTCCAAGTTTTGTATCGTCTGCACACTTTATTCCAACTCAAAAAATATCCCCAATAACCAGTACTGTCTGTTCCCTATCCCTCAGTGTATCCACATTGCTACTGTTCAAACATAGAAAGAGCTGGAGAAACTCAGCTGGTCTGGCAACATCTGTGGAGAGAAAAACATAACTTACATTGAAACCAGTGACCCTTTGTCAGAACTGAAAGCAGCTCGGAAATAGCGGCATTTATGCTGATGATGGGATTTGGGATGGGAATTGAGATGAATACTTTGAGATAGTGCCAACAGAGAGAGAGAAGAGAGAGAAAATACAAGCAGACAAGGGAATTGCTGATAGTCAACCTGGAAAGAAATAAGTTCTAATGGAAACTGTGGATAGATGAAGATGGGTTGACTGTGCTAAGAGCAACTCATACAGAGCAGGATCTGGACTGTGGGGGTGCGTAAGAGATGGAGAAAGGTGTTAAACTCAATGTTGAGTCCTGAGGGCTAACGTTCCTAGGCAGAAGATGGTGTGTTGTTCCTCCAGCTTGTGTTGTTACTGTCCTTTTTATTCCTTGAGCTATCATGTTTCTTACTAGCCTCTTGTCTGGCACCATATTGAACAACTGTTAGAAGACCATGGGCATCACAAACAGCCTTCCATTCATTAATCTTCTCGGCTAGCTTGGCAAAAAAACTCTAGTAAAGTTTAGACTTCAGGTGTTTTGTCAAGGAACTTTGGACAGACTGGGCTTGTATCTCCAGGAATTTAGAAGAGTGATTGGTGACTTGATTGAAAACTTGATTGAAAAGTTGGAAATCCTGAGGGATTTTGACAGGGTATATTTGGAGAGGATATTTCCTATTATGGAAGAATCCCAAATTACCGGTCACTGCTTAAAAATCAGAGATTGCCTATTTAAAACAGATTAGCAAAATGTTTTCTTTGAAGATTGAGTTTCTTTGGAACACTCTTCCTGATAAGGTAGCGGAAGCACAGTCCTTGAATACAGTACCCATGGGGGATATGTTCCAAGAATACCATGGAAGCCAGAAAACACGGATGGGAGCGAACCCATTCATTTAAATGGGAAACTTACCTACCCGACAGCCCCCAGTCCTGGAAGGTTCCCTGTAATATGTTGGGGCCAGAGTAAACCACGGGTAACTGAAACCGCGGAAAATGATTCCGCAGATACAGGGTCGCCCTGTATTTCTAACTCAAAGGTAGGTGGTAGAAGTAGTGCTTCAGTGACACCCTCAAGATGTCACTGGCTAAGTACGGCATTCTACAGGTGCCTGGGAATCAATGGACCAAGACCAAGCAAAGCGGAAGAGGCAGATCTGGGAAGGTGTTGAGCACCTCAAGACTTGCCATTGGGGAAAAAGTGGAAGCCAGGCAAAAACAGCAAAAGGAGCACACTGCCCCACCCACCTCTTCCTGCACCACTTTCAGTCCAAAGTATAATAGGGCCTGTGAAAGCTGCATCGGTCTGTACAGCCACCTATGGATTCATCTGAGTGTGGAAGAGAGTCATCCTCATCTACAAGGATCCATCAGTGAAGATGACGGTGCCAGTGTTGCTCCATAACTCCAAGTATCCATCGTCCTCACTGACATCCGGAACAGGAAACCAGTTAATGAATGAGACCTCTGCAGGACTCCTGCACTGTTTCTCTTAGACTTATTGGCAGTTTTCTGTTCCATAACTGCCTACTTGCCCCTAACCTGCAATATGACCACTTAATTATGCTCTGCACTTGGTTCTCTACCTGATTCATACACTTCAGTGTTAGTTATTGTTTGAGCTCTGAAATCCAGAACTCAAGTTTACACAGCTAATGACACTGGCTGCACATGGGCCCATCTATATCACTACCATTGCACATGACAAGCATTCTGTTTGGCTGAGTCAAGAGTGTGTTGCTGGAAAAGCACAGCAGGTCAGGCAACATCCAAGGAGCAGGAGATTCGACATTTCGGGCCAGAGCCCTTCATCAGGAATGAAATGTCAATTCTCCTGCTCCTCGGATGCTGCCTGACCTGCTGTGCTTTTCCAGCAACACACTCTTGATTCTGATCTCCGGCATCTGCAGACTTCTGTGTCTCCATTCTGTTTGGCTGAGCTATCCTGGTGTATCTTAAGCACAAACCTTGAAATCACTTTACTTACTTTGGAATCAGTTATTTTCATATACTTTAACCGTACCCAGGTATTATCAACAATAAGTTGGAGATTAGTATTCTTACTTAGTGTTTCACTCAAATACCCTGTCCTTGGCTAAAGTTCTTATTTCCTGCTATTAGTTTAGAAATTTGCTTTTTCCAAAATTACTGGAGACCACAACTACTAATAACTAATCACTTCTTCACTTTGCTGTTATGTAACTCAGACTTTACTCAAATGTAGGGTGAGCAGCTCAGGTCAATGCCCGGGATGGTGAGTGGAAGATCCCGAACGTGTCTCTCTGAGTCCACCAGCCCCAGAACATGCTCCACATAGGTCTGAATCCTCTCACCCTTATTTTTCCCTTGGTATTTCTATAGTACAAAACTTAGAAACCACCCTTGAAGACCTCCTTTTAAGCATATATTATACATCACAGCATAGACATTAGGATCATGGATATTTTATGGTCAAACAAATGTGCATTTTCTCCACATCTCATTCATTTTCTTATGGCTTCTTGCTTATGGAATTCTGCTCTTCTGCAGTTCGTTGAAAAGATCCTCCTTCTGATTTCATGCTTTTTGGACCTCATCTAGTCACATCCACATCTCTCTGGTATCCAGAGTTCTAGCTCCAATTTTGCTTTCTTCATAACCCTATTTGAGATCTGCTTTCATCAAGCACACTACTTCCTGAAAATCTTAAAATATTTACAAATTTTGTAGGAGACTTTTTACATTCTTTACAGATGGTTGAATGTTGGATAAGGAGGTTAAGAGGGATGTTTGTGTGTTCTGGCTTAAATCTACAGTCAAAAATGTCTGATCCAAGTCATGTTACTTGCACTTTTAAACAGCACATATAATTTGCATGGCCTGGATCATTCTTTTCCTTCAGAACTAGTAATTGGCTGGCTATGGCTATTTACTCTATAACATATAGAAAAGTTTTAACTGCAATGTTTTGATTATGAATTCTATCATTAAAAGAAAACGAAGTGCTTCATCAAGATATTATCTAATGATAATCATAAAATCAAGCCTGTTTAACATAATTCATCCCAGTCCAACAATGCTCCCTTTGCTACTTTAATAAGTGCTATGATTAGAATCTAGCAATCATGAGAGTAAATTGGATCAAAATTTATTGAAAGGTTACTGAAATGTGGTAAAGAATTCAGCGAGTGCCTATTCCACAAAGAACAACATCAGCATCTCCTCCAAAGGAGCATTCTGTGAAGACTGTAGGAATACAACAACTTCTTGCAAATTCCATTGCACGGAAAAAAGCTTTGGGAGAGAAAGGATAAGATTGTTTTACATCATATGGAAATGAGGGCGAAAAGATCAACTGAACCTTCAAGTCTATCCCCAGATTTTAATGGTGCAACTCTGCATAAGTTCGAGTTATCAGAAGCCATGCAAGTGACAACAAAACAAACATCTTACACAGCCTGCCATGAAGGATTGCCCACTGGGAGACATTCCATCCAGTTAGGTGAAAAGCGACTCACTTTTTAAAGACTCTGTTCATAATTATTCATGTATTGACTTTTGTCTGGTGAGCATTAATGCTGCTTTTGTTTTCATCTAATCTATATATTTTCCAGCAAATCTCCACTGAGAAAGCGGCTCTGTAATTGAACAGTTAACACAAATAAACATTTCTGTTGTGCATATTTTGAGTTCTCATTTATTAATTCACTATGTTCATTTAATGTAAAACAAATACAACACATATGATAGAGTGGAAGCTGTGCCAAATCTATTTAAAATTCACATTTGTTCATAGGTCACAATAATGTCTATATAAATAGAAACAAGCTTCAAGTTTATGAAACAAAAGAAATGCATCAACCAGCGACAAATATAATTCATGTTGTTTCAAGCTAACTATGAGGCTGTGCAATTACATAACCATTTGAGTAACAACATAAATGGCTTGGACTACTGTATTCAGTATAGTAATTAGTTTTAAAGATAAAAATTAATGTAAAATATATTAGGATAAAAAGCATTTTATCAGATGAACAAGACCCTATAACTTAAGCAGCCAACGTATTAGCTTTAGTATCCACTTATTTGAGACTACTCTTTGTAAATCACACCCTCTACTCCAAAATTATTCAACTGTCCAAAAGAATAGACAGAAGCTATATTATGTAATAGAACATACAACTAATATTTTCCATTACATCAGGGCATTGGTCATTACATAAATACATAGAAACCCTAAAACTGTATAGATCAGCAATTAGCTATGACAACATGCAACACTGACAACAATTCACAAAACATTACAGGTTCAATTATATACAAAAGATTTCAGAATCAATAAATATTTCTTGTTGGGCTTATCTGCTTCCGAATGAATAGAGGTAAGGATCGTCTGGACGATAACCATAGGCAGTGACTGGGCGCCCAGGAAAGTTAACTGCCTGGCCGAATCCTTCAATTGCCATACTGAAAGCAGGGAAGTTGAAAACAAAAATAAGTAAAAAGACAAGGTGTCAGATTTTAGGTTCAGCATTAGATTATTCAGATACTTTACAAATAATTAACAAAATATTATTCAATAATTCAGATTTGACAAAGTATGTGAAACAGATTTATCTTTTCACCCCTTTTAACCATATCACTTCAGACATATGGAATTTCTTTCAAAGCAAGTGACTGTATGGACAGAATGCAACAGTTTCTACAGGAAGATTGTACAAAACAATGGCAATTGATTTATTTTTAATGAATTAATGTAATTGTATATAGTTCTATTAGGAAGTCCCTCAGCTTCTGATGCTCTAGTGAAAACAACTGAACCATGATTTCTAGTTGGTCACCCTCTGCTTTCAGAATATCCTGTGCCCATTCAGACATCTTTCTCCCTGACACCAGTAAAGCAACATAACATCATGGAATCTTGCTGGCCACCACAGAAATGTCTGTGCCCCGATTATAAAGTCCCCTACTTCTACGGCTTGCATACAGTCTGGTTGTCCCTGCTATACAACAGAGCCAATCATGGTACCACTGATCTAACTGCTGCTGCTGCTGCTTTCCCTTGACAGTACAACTTGAGCAAACAATGAACATGACAGTCAGATTGCTGTGGGCATTACTCCAAAAATGAGAGATGCTCATCTGATCTTGTAATTTTTTAAAAAAATTACAATCATGTTAGGTTTAATTTTAGTATTCCAAGCCTTTACTTAAGAACTTATGCTTCACTTGTATATCTCAGAATTAAAAGCAATGTAAATATAATTATCGTACACAGCAAATTCAATCTTTGACATATAAACAAAATCTTGTAGAAATCCAAATGGCATCATTAGATTCTCCACCTCCTGATGAGGACATTACTCTTCTAAAAATTATTGCACCGGAAGTAAAAGTCAGGTGAGATATTCAATTCAAAGTAATTAAATGGAAAACAATGATTTGGTTGGATACAGTTGATTTTACAAGGAAATTAGGTCTCAAGTAAGTGATATAAATCAGTCAGTAGAGGATTTATGCATGGCACAACAGCATAAATGGTTGAAAATAGAAATGTCAAATATTTTAAATTTAGGGGCCAGATACACACCAAATCATATGTGAGTGTGTCATAGGTTACGTAAAAATGCAAGGCCCATGTATACATAATGACATTCTTATATGTAAAAATGGAAAATTCTCAAAAATAAGCCTCTTGTCAAAAATAAAATGTCATTGCTGGAAACCTGAAATATAAATAAAGTGCTGGAGAAACACAGTGTGACAGTATCTACGAAGAGAGATACAAAGCAAACTTGTTAAATTCTCTTGTATCAAACCAAAGTAAATCCACTTTTGGTCATCAGAAAAAAAGGGTTAAAATCCCTGAAAATCTGATTAACACAGTCATGAAAAGATTGATGACTTTCACTAGATTTTACCAGCTTACCTTGCTTTCAATAAGAAGGTGCTATCAATTGTTTGAGCAGCATTAGATACAACTGAAACACTTTATCTTGTAGATTCTGGAGCTTCTAGGTATTTCAAATTACTAACCATTTGATACCACTACATCCTGAACTCAAGTTCTGCTGAAGACTAGGCAAATGGCCAATATTTTACAATTAAGTTTGATTATATCTTTACCAGAAGGCATCTAAGGAATATAAAACAAAGTGAGTAAAGTTAAGTTACAGATCTCCATGATCTAATTGAGTAATAATAAAAAAAAGAATGGCCTTAGTTTTCTCCATTTTAAAAAAAATCTCTAAAATTTCCCTGTTTCACAAGTCCATTGGTTGACCAAGATTTCTGGGATTTTTTTTCTATTAGTCTGTAAAGACAGATGTCAAGTGAGTGTTTAGTTTATCCACCACTTCCGTATCCCCACTTGCAATGGGTCTACATTTGTCCTAGTTAATGTTTTCCTTTTCACGTTCCCAAATAAGCTTTTATTGGTTGCCTTTAGTTCCTCACAAGTTTGCATTCATATTATCTTTTCCCCTTAAACGGATTTGTGGTCCTTTTGTCGTAATCTTCATGTTTACCAGCTTTTCTGCCCTTTTATAAACCACTTCCTTTGATCCACTGCAATCTTTAACTTATTTTATCTACCTTTCCCTTTGAGTTTGTGCTTTAAAAGAAAGCATATTTGTTGTATATCATGTAGCATTTCAGTAATTACTGGCCATTGCTTGCCTACTATCTAATCTTTTAGATTGTTTTCTGAATCCAACGTAGCCAATCTACCCCTCATAACTTCATAATTTCCTTTTCTCAGATTTAAGACCCTACATCACATTAAACTTTATGTGAAATTACATCATGTTATGTTCAATATAACACAAAGATTCCTTTACAGGAAGCTTATTAAATAGCCCTTTCTCATTTACAATACTGAATCCAGAAGAGTCTGATTTAATCAGTTCTCAGTATGCACTCCAGGAATTTATCCTCCACAGCATTAGTGCCAATTTTGTTCACTCAATCTCTATGTAAATTGATATCACCCATTATTACTGTTTTACCCACATTAAATGCATCTCTAATTTTCTGATTTATACCATACACAACATTATTAATGCAGTCTGTTGGTGTATAAATAATCCCTTCCAATGTTTGCTGCCCCTTACTGTTTCTTAATTCCACTTTAATTTAATATCTTGAAATTGAAACACATCCGTCGATCCAAGATCCCTTTTTAAGTTCCTTATGAAGAGTGCTCACTACCTCCTTTTCCTATTAATCTTCATGGAATACAAAATAAATTCACAATCTTAACCTCGTATTTACCTCAAATTGCATAGTCAAATCAGTGACATCTTTTGCAAATTATACGTGTATCCAGATATAGGGGTGCCTTTAATTCTGCTTTTTAATTAGTATTCTCGATTCTGATTCTAGTTGCCAATTACCTATTCTTCATATGTCTAACTTTTACTTCCTACTTTTCTATATCATTTTACCAGTTGTGCTTCCCTCAAATCTGGATTCCCTCTGATCTGATCATCCCTACCAAGTAAGTTTAAACGCTATCACACTAGTTTAAAGCTACCACAGCACTAGCAAAACTCCTTGCAGGGATGTTAATCCCAGTCTTGCCAATATGCAGCCCACCTATCATTTATAAGACCCACCTGGTCCTGAATCAGCACCAATATCTCTAATTGTTCCAAAAGCTCCTCTTCAAATATTTTGCAACCACATGTTCAAATGCCCAATTCTATATACAAGTAGGTGGGACTGCAAATACTGTAGTCCCAAAATTTACTGTTTTCTGTATCTTTCCTAACTCCTTTGGAGATGTCAGTGTTGGACTGGGGTGTACAAAGTTAAAAATCACACAACACCAGGCTATAGTTCAACAAGTTTAATTGGAAGCACTAGCTTTCGGAGCGCCGCTCCAAAAGCTAGTGCCTCCAATTAAACTTGTTGGACTATAACTTGGCGTTGTGTGATTTTTAACTTCCTAACTCCTTGGCTGCTTTCAAGACCTCATCTTCCTTCTCCTATGTCACTGGAAGAGATGTTGTTCACCCTTTTTCAGAATTTGTGTCCTGCAGCCACTATGACTATTTCTATACTATTAACTTTGATTTATATTTCTACTCTTTTAGTTTTGAATTTCATCTTGGGAACTAATAATTATTTGAAAGCCAAATGTAGCCAATTACTTCATTTTATAATTTAAGCAAAAGTGTGTTGCAGCAAATAACAAGAAGCCAATAGAGCAAAATAGTCTTCAGAAAGACTAATTATTCGAGATACTGTCTTCAAAAACTAGTCACATACTCTGCAACTTTCTTGCCCTGGATGGCTATACGAGGAGTGAAGGACTCCTGATGGTGTCACTCAAGTAATTTTCAGAGCACATAAACCTCTCCACTGTGCCAAAGGTGAGGGGGCCATGGTGGCATTGGTGATGTTAGAGAGAAAGTGTTTCCAAAACGTTAAGGGCAAAACAGGTGAAGGAACACTGTGTCTCACTGGCTGCAAAGATGGAAGAAAGCTGCAGCAGCAAGATGATTTCAGTCATTGTGATGTGTAGAGAATGATGGTGATCCATGGTCGTACTGTTAAACAAAGCAATGTGCAGGCTTCTACAAAGGTCAATATGTCAAGTCCTAAGATAATGGAAGGTTGATGATTGGGACTGGACTGCGAACCTGAGTGTGCCTGGTCAAAATCTGGACACAGATAACAGATGTGTAATGGTTGTTGGACACCTGCATTTGTGTTTTTGAAAAGTAGCATTTGTAACTATATAGTTCTCTCGAGGATATCCTTTGTTCATCAGAAACCAAAACAATTTGACACTGAAATAATAGTGGTACACTTTCCTCAGTCGAGATGTGGGGAAGGGACCGGAAATGTGGCCCTAAATATAAGCTGGCTTGCTTTCCCCTTGCTGGGCTACCACAAACAAAGGTGCCTTTGTGGTCAAGAAAAAATAACTTAAATTTTTGCAATTTGGAATGTTACAACATTCAAAAAATTTCAAGGCTGATTGTTCTGAAAGAGGAACTGTAATTGAGAGCTTACAAGACCACAAGTTGACATCACTGCCTTCCTGGGATGGGGTAGCTAGGGACAAGGAAAGGTACACCTTTCATTGGAAAGGCTGGAAACAACCCTCATGTCCACAGAGTTAGTTTTGCCATACTGAACAGCATTTTCAAATGCACTGCCAGAACTCCCAAATTCTATAACTCAAATAATTAATAACCAGTACTTCGACTTCAACAAAAATGTGGGCAGCAAGAATAACTCTCTTGTTATCACAAACAGTATCAGTTCCTTTCTTTAAGTTGCTCACAGTTAAGTTAGATTCCATGGCATGTTCTCCCCTCCAGATTAATTTTTATTCTGTACTGATAAAAAATTCTGGAAATCACGGCAGGTGAGACAGCGTCCATGAAGACAAAGAAAGCTAACATTGCGAGTCTAGATAATTCTGATAAAGTTATCTTCCCTCTTCCCCTTATGTAACTCACCTTGACAAAGAATCATTTTTGTTAAATAAACGAAACTAATTACATGTCAAATATCATTTACGTTTGTTAGATAAAAATGACATTCATAACTAATTGATAACAATAACATTAAATGTGAAAAGATACAAAAATAAAAAGCAATAAAATATTTGAAAAACAGTTAAGAACTTTCATTCAACTTGTCTTTGAGTTTAAATTCCTTTGCTGTCTGATGCTGCCTTAAAGGGTGCTCATAGCTCCTCCAGCATTAGATGGCTTTGCTTTCCATGCATTGCAACCAAGATTTCAGGAAGTGATCAGAATCAGATTACTGGCCATTAAAAAGCACAAGCAGTTAAATGGGTACTTTTGCAATGTGGTTGGTCTTCGTTGGAAGTTCTGGGTCAATCACAGTTGAACAAGCCATTTAGCTAAGGAAAATTAACTTCATTCTTGTGGATGCCAAATAGCTTGGTTCTACAATAAGTACTATTACTGGACACCAGAGATCCTCTGTAGCTAGCACCATAATGAAACCTCTGTCAGGAAAAGTGTTTTCTATGCCACAAAGATCACTAGATCTTGGTGTAAAACATTCCTCAAAGTCAACAGCTAATTGCAATATCTGGACTAATGCTTCTTAAGGTGATAGGTTTTATATTCTATTTTTAAAGCCTATTTGTCTTGAATTTACTTTAAAATTTCCAGCAATTGAAATCCCTTGAGAACTGAGAAGTTGAGAGGTCCCAAAGTCACCACAGGGGCAGCAACAGACATAAGAAAGTATAGGAGATTGGAAACAGACAAATATAGTGTTTATATCCAACACAGATAAAGCAGCATCCAAGGAACAGGAAATTCGACGTTTCGGGCCAGAGCTCTTCATCTCATTCCTGATGAAGGGCTCTGGCCCGAAACGTCGAATTTCCTGTTCCTTGGATGCTGCCTAACCTGCTGTGCTTTAACCAGCAACACATTTTCAGCTCTGATCTCCAGCATCTGCAGACCTCACTTTTTACCCCAACACAGATAAAACCAACTTTGGAACCAAGAGTTACTGTTTTGTTCATCAGGTGTTGCTTATCTCAAAGCTCAAAGTTGAGATCACTACTGTTTCTAATTTACAAAACTGAGTCAGACAACAATGGCAGATCAAAGATATACATGCTCCACAAACGTCGTTGAAATACCCAGCAAATCTGAAGTGGCAAATTAAAGTCAAAAGGGTACAGACAGGACTGCACAGCCAAACTTGAATACAAGCCATGGAGGTAATGATCATATTTTATATTGTTCTGGCTAAGTTTGAGTTTTTCACCCAGTTCTGGTCACTGTGAAATGGGAAACATTAAAGTGTTGGAGAAATTGCAAAAAGGAGCTAGGTGGACCAGACATATTATTGTAATTCACTCACTATCCACTTGATGGTGCTTCCTGAATATGAGTTGTGAAAGTAATTCATAGCATGCAGTACGCAAAATGAAAATAAATAAGTAGCCCAAATACTACATATTGCTGGACATCTGCAAAGTTCTAAAACAATATATGTGAAATGAACCAAACACCTTTTTTTAGATTTTAATCCATGTCAGTGAATGGAAAACTAAATATTATTAGCTTATGCCATTTATTATGAGTGAACAATAATATTAAAGACAAATTATATGAAGTAAAATTGATCTCTTCCAATTACGTAGAAAGGAAAGATAAGATTTAATTCACTAATTCTAAGAAATTATACTTGTAAAACTTATTTCTTCTCTCTATCCGATCAAACCAAACAATAAAATCAGATGATATCTAAACTGAGACTTTGCACCTGATTTTAACACTGCTCAAGTCATTGGGTTTGGAAAGAGTTAAAATCTCAGTCACAATGAATTATCATTGAGATGGTTAACAGAACTGATTGGACAGTGAGCCACAAATCTATCTTTTTTAATAGTCTGTAAAGATTAAATCTAACATATATTGAAGAAATGGAACTATACTTACATTAGATCATCAGTAAACTATCATTTTGTTGTAAATACAGGTCTAGAGAAAGACATTTATAGAACATAGAACATAGAAGGATACAGCGCAGTACAGGCCCTTCGGCCCTCGATGTTGCGCCGACTGAATCCTACCTAACCTATACTAGCCCAATAACTTCCAAATGCCTATCCAATGCCCGCTTAAATGACCATAAAGAAGGAGAGTTCACCACTGATACGGGCAGGGCATTCCATGAACTCACAACCCGCTGTGTGAAGAATCTACCCCTAACATCTGTCCTATACCTACCACCCCTTAATTTAAAGCTATGTCCCCTAGTAACACCTGACTCCATTAGCGGTAAAAGGTTCTTAGTATCTACCCTATCTAAACCCCTAATCATCTTATACACTTCTATCAGATCTCCCCTAAACCTTCTCTTCTCCAATGAGAACAGCCCCAAGTGCCTCAGCCTTTCCTCATAAGATTTTCCTACCATTCCAGGCAACATCCTGGTAAACCTCCTCTGCACTCGTTCTAAAGCTTCCACATCCTTCCTATAGTATGGCGACCAAAACTGCACACAATACTCCAGATGAGGCCGCACCAGAGTCTTATACAACTGCAACATGACCTCAGGACTCCGGAACTCAATTCCTCTGCCAATAAAGCCCAGTACACCATATGCCTTCCTCACAGCACTATTTACCTGGGTGGCAACTTTCAGAGATCTGTGTACATGGACACCAAGATCCCTCTGCTCATCCACACTACCAAGTAGCCTACCATTAGCCCAGTAATCCATCATCTTGTTATTCCTACCAAAGTGAACGACTTCGCACTTAGCTACATTGAATTCCATTTGCCACATTTCCGCCCAGCTCTGCAACTTATCTATATCCCGCTGTAACCTACCACTTCCTTCCTCACTATCCACAACTCCACCGACTTTTGTGTCATCCGCAAACTTGCTTACCCAGCTTTCAAGTCCTTCCTCTAGATCATTTATAAAGATAACAAAAAGCAATGGTCCCAAAACAGATCCTTGTGGTACACCGCTAGTAACTGCGCTCCAAGATGAACATAATCCATCAACTACTACCCTCTGTCTCCTTCCAGCCAGCCAATTCCTAATCCAAACCTCTAATGTATCCTCAATGCCATACCTCCGAAGTTTTAGCATTAGCCTACCATGGGGAACCTTATCGAACGCCTTACTAAAATCCATATACACAACATCTACTGCTTTACCCTCATCCACTTCCTTGGTCACCTTCTCAAAGAACTCAATAAGGTTTGTGAGGCACGACCTGCCCTTCACAAAACCATGCTGGCTATCCCTGATCACGTTATTCCTACCCAGATGTTCATAAATCTTATCCCTTACCATTCTCTCTAAGACTTTGCCCACCACTGAAGTCAGACTCACTGGCCTATAGTTGCTAGGGCTATCCCTACTCCCTTTCTTGAACAATGGGACCACATTCACTATCCTCCAGTCCTCTGGTACTATTCCTGTTGACAACGACGACATAAAAATCCAGGCCAATGGCTCTGCTATCTCCTCCCTAGCTTCCCATAGGATCCTGGGGTAAATGCCATCAGGCCCAGGAGACTTATCTATATTCATCCTTTCCAATATTCCCAAAACCTCTTCCCTGCATATTTCCAGGGCATCCATTCTAATTATTTGTGATTCCATATTCACATCAGCAACAGTGTCCTGTTCCTGAGTGAATACTGATGAAAAGTACTGATTTAATGTCTCTCCAATCTCCTCCGCCTCCACACACAACTTCCCACTACTATCCTTGACTGGACCGATACCTACCCTAGTCATCCTTTTATTCTTGACATACCTATAGAAAGCCTTTGGGTTTTCCCTAATCCTACCAGCTAAAGACTTTTCATGTCCCCTTCTCGCTTCTCTTAGCTCCCTCTTTAGCTCCTTCCTGGCTACCTTATAACTCTCAATCGCCCCTACTGAACCTTCACGCCTCATCTTTACATATGCCGCCTTCTTCCCTTTCACAAGGGACTCCAATTCCTTACTAAACCACGGCTGCCTCACAAGGCCCTTTACACCATGCCTGACTGGTACATACCTATCGAGGACACGCAGTAGCTGCTCCTTGAACACTCCCCACATCTCATTAGTGTTCTTCTCTTGAAGCCTGTTTTTCTAATCCACACATCCTAAGTCATGCCTCACTGCATCATAATTTCCCTGCCCCCAGCTATAGCTCTTGCCCTGCGGCACACGATTATCCCTCTCCATCACTAAAGTAAAAGTCACCGAGTTGTGGTCACTGTCCCCGAAGTGCTCACCTACCTCCAAGTCTAACACCTGGCCTGGTTCATTACCTAGAACCAAATCCAATATAGCCTCCCCTCTTGTTGGCCTGTCGACATATTGTGTCAGGAAACCCTCCTGCACACATTGTACAAACACCGACCCATCTAATGAACTCGAGCTATAGCTCTCCCAGTCAATATCTGGGAAGTTAAAGTCCCCCATAACAACCACCCTGCTACCTTCACTCTTTTCCTGAATCATCCTCGCAATATTATCCTCTACTTCTCTAGGACTATTAGGAGGCCTGTAGAAAACACCTAACAGGGTGACCTCACCTTTCCTATTTCTAACCTCAGCCCAAACTACCTCAGATGGCAAGTCCTCTTCCATCGTCCATTCCACTGCTGTGATACTGTCTTTGACAAGTAATGCCACGCCTCCCCCTTTTTTACCCCCATGTCTGATCCTACTAAAACATTTGAACCCTGGAACGTGCAACAGCCATTCTTGTCCCTGTTCTACCCACGTCTCTGTAATGGCCACAACATCGAAGTCCCAGGTACCAACCCACGCTGCAAGTTCACCTACCTTATTCCTTATACTTCTGGCATTGAAGTATACACACTTCAATCCACCTTTCTGGTTACAGGCACCCTCCTTAGAGATCGCTGCATTATTCCTAACCTCCCTACACTCAAGGTCCTGTACCCTAAAGCTACAGTCCTGGTTCCCATGCCCCCGCGGAGTTAGTTTAAACCCTCCCAAAGAGCACTAGCAAACCTCCCCCCAAGGATACTGGTGCCCCTCAGGTTCAAGTGTAGACCATCCTTTTTATAGAGGTCCCACCTTCCCCAGAAAGGACCCCAGTTATCCAGAAACCGGAATCCCTCCCTCCTGCACCATCCCTGTAGCCACGCATTTAACTGCTCTCTCTCCCTGTTCCTCGACTCTCTATCACGTGGCACGGGTAACAAACCAGAGACTACAACTCTGTTTGTTCTAACTCTGAGCTTCCAACCTAGCTCCCTGAAAGCCTGCCTTACATCCTCACCCTTCTTCCTACCTATATCGTTGGTGCCAACGTGGACCACGATCTGGGGCTGCTCCCCCTCCCCCTTAAGGACCCGGAAAACACGATCAGCGACATCACGTACCCTTGCACCTGGGAGGCAACATACCAAACGTGAGTCCCTGTCGCCCCCACAAAACCGTCTGTCTGTACCCCTCACTATCGAGTCCCCAAGAACAATTGCTCTACCTTTCTCCACCCTACCCTTCTGAGCAACGGGGCCAGGCTCCGTGCCAGAGGCCTGAACCTCGTTGCTTGCCCCTGGTAAGTCATCCCCCCCACAAGTATCCAAAACGGTATACTTGTTCTTGAGGGGAATGACCGCAGGGGGTCCCTGCACTGGCTTCCTCCTCCCACTCCCCCTCACTGTCACCCATCTATCTTGAACTTTCGGAGTAACTACTTGCCTATAGCTCCGATCTATGACCTCCTCTGCCTCCCGAATGATCCGCAGTTCATCCAACTCCAGCTCCAGTTCCCTAACACGGGTTTGGAGGAGCTGGAGATGGGTGCACTTCTTGCAAGTGTACTCAGCAGGGACGCTGATGGCTTCCCTCACCTCATACATGTTGCAAGAGGAACATTGCCCTCTCTGCACTGCCATCCCTCTAAAAGTAAGCTTTCCTTAATAAAAAACAAAAACCAACTAAATCTAAAGAAACAAACAAGGAAAATTTCTAGCTAATCTGTCATTTCATCAAGGACTTACTCAGCCTCATAGCTAAGCGCACAAGGGAAGGGTCGAATTCATTTCTCCCCAGCAGAGACAATAATTGAGCCTACACCAAAAACCATCTTCAAATTTTAATCTACACTGATTGGAACTAACTGACTTTATACCAGAAGCAAGTCATCTATGCAAAGAGCATGTGTCTTTCTTTTAAATTGTGTATTGATTTTTTTTTCCCCTGAAGAACAGCATTTTGTTTTATTCACTAATGGTTAGGCCAGCATTTATTGCCTACCTCTAGTTGCCCTTGAGGTGGTATGAGTTGATTTCTGAAAGCACTGCAATCCATTTGGAAGAAGAATACCCAAAATACTATTACAGAGGGAGTTGCATAATTTTGACTCAGCAATTGAAGAAACAACGATGCATTTACAAATCAAGATGGTGAGGTGTATGGAGGGGAACTTGAAGGTGGTGATGTTCCCATGTACTTGCTGCCTTCATCTTTTTAGATGGCAATCATTACGGGATTAGAAATTGCTGGTAAGGTGGCTTAATGAATTTCTGCAGTGCATCTTGTAGATAGCAGGCACTGCTGCTGAGTATCACTGAATGTTTGTGGATGTGGTGTCAATCAAATGGACTGCATTCAACCAAGCAAATGAGGCGCATTCCATCATACTTCTGTCTTGGGCAGGTTTTATAGAGTCACATGATGAGTTACCCATTGCAAGATTCCTCACCTCTGACCTGCTCTTGTAGCCACAGTATTGAAAAGATTAGTCCAGTTCAGTTTCATGACCAGATGTTGATAGTGTGGGATTCAGTAATGATAATGCCATTGAATGCCAAACGGCCACGGTCTGTCTCTCTTTCTCTTATTGGAGATCGTCATTGTCTGGCACTTATGTGGTGCGAATATCACTTGACTGCTGAAACCTGAATTTTGTCCAGGTCTTGCTGCATTAGAACATGCACTGCTGCAGTTATCTCAGGAATCTTGAATAGTACAGAACATTGCACAATCATCGGCAAATGTACCTACTTGTCACAATTGGTCAAATGCAGCTTTGATGTCAAGGGCTGTCACTCTCATCTCATCTTGAATTCAACTCTTTTGTCCATTCTTGATTCTTCTTCATTGCTGTTTCAAGTAGACGTGAGAGTACTGTACAAAACTGCTCTATTCTAACAATAAATTCGCAATTTCAGATAGTGTCATTTCAGTAAGATGGCGGCAGCACAGGATGCTCCAGTAGGAGCTTATCCGTTCCGCCCATTCTTTTTCATTTTATTCCTCTCTCCTTTCCTCCGTTATGCTGTTTTCTTCTTTTGTCCTCTCAGATCCTGCCTCCAAAGCAGGGTCAGCAGCCCAGAGCGGAGAAGCTAATGACCACCGGTCCAGTGTGAAGCTCAGGATGGAACATGGCTGCAGCCAGCGGTCAGACCAAGTGAAGCCCCCTTGTGCTGGTTGGCTATGTACAGCCCTTGGAGAGACAGACTGCGATGTTTGTCTTTTTAACTTGTTTCTTGGGTGTTTTTCTGACCTATGGTTATACTGTGTATGTAATATTTTTCTGCATTTTTCTATACTGTAACTAAGGATTGTACCTAGGATGGCACAGTGTGTTGGTGACATTAATTACAGTGAACTAATCTTGAAGTAAAGATGTACGGAGGTACCTTCGTACCTTTGGTGGTGTTGTAAGTGGTAACTTGTAAATTTTTCACTGGACTCATTTGAGTACATGTGACAATAAAGCTAATTCATTCAAACCTAAGCAGGCTGAAATAGGAAATAAAAACATTTCACAAGTTTTAGTTAAGACAGACTCATTTGTCTTGGGCAGTTTTAAACAACATCAAGAAAGGTACTCCTAATCTAATTTGAGCCTACTCAATACCCTGGCCTGATACTACTATTGTCCAAGAGTAAAAACCTTAAACTCCTTGATGTGAACATCCCGAATTTAATAAGCTTTTTAAATTCACCTCTTTTAGACTCACGAGGAGTGTTCTCATAGGGGTACACTTGCATAATGATGGAGAGGGGAGCAGAAGAAACTGTGGCCAAGTGACCCTCAACTTTTTAAATGTGCCAATTTGTATTTGAAAATTGAGCACTGAGTGGAGGCAATACAGGCTGAATACCATTAGAGGTGCAAATCTCTGACTGGAACATGGTCCTGTGAGATTCACAGTTCATAAGACATTGAAACAGTAGCAGGTCATTCAGCCCATTAAATCTGCTTCACCAATGAGATCATGACTGATCTGGAAATGATCAAAACCACTTTCCTTCCGTATCCCCGTAAGTCTCGATTCCCTTACTGAGTAAAAATCTGTCTCAGACTTAAATATACTCAATGACTCAGCTTTTACAGAAAACATTCCATAGATTTGTTATCCTCAGAAAAACAATCCTGTTTTAAATGGGAATCTTTTAGTTACAGTCTATGTTTTCTGGTCCTTGGCTCTCCCACAAGTGAAATCAACTTTTTCCCTTCAAGTCCCCTGACAATTTTGTACATTTCAATGGGTTTCTTTCTTCTAAACTCCATTAAGTACTGACACAACCTAGCCAATCTCTCTTGTTGACCCTCCATAACCGGCATCAGCCGATTGAACCTTCTCTGCACAAAACCAATGCCAGTATATCTTTCCTTAGGGAAGGGAATCAAAGCTATTCACAGTATTCCAGATGTGGTTGAACTAATGCCTTGTATATTTTTAACAAGAATTTCTTAATTTTCTACTCCATTCCCTTTGAAATAAAGGCCAACATTCCAATTTCTTTGCCTATTACCTGAACTTGGATGCATTTGTGATTCATGCAGGAATACTCCCAAATCCGTCTGGGCTGTGGCTTTCTGCTGTCTTTCTCCGTTTAAATAATAAAGCTCCTCTATTTTTCCTACCAAGGTGCATAATTTCACTTTTCCCATCTGCCGACATTTTTCCCTTTTGTTTAACCCGCTTCTTTACCTCTGAAGACTCTTAGAGATATCCTCATCACTTGTTCCATTTATGTTTGTGCCATCTGCAGACTTGGCTATAGGACATTGACTTTCCTCATCCAAGTCACAAATATGTATTTTAAATAATTATGGCTTCAGCAGTCATCCCTGTGGTACTTAAGAGTTATAGATTGTCATCCTGAAACTGAGCCTTTCATCCAAACTGTCTTCTGCTAGTTAGCCAACATGTGGTTATCAAGTGCCTTCTAAAAGGTCTAAGCAATTTTGCTACATTCTGGTTCTGATTGGACTTTTTCTTCTCTATCTCCATGATATAGCACTTTATCATTCAGTAATTGAAAGTCTTCACAGTAAAAATAATTCCAAACAATGGAATTATCCTTTTTAATTTGATATACCTCTAAGCAGGGAAAGGAATTAAGATAGAGATTATGGGAGGCATAATTGATGTGATGCAGGGAGGTGCAACAAGAAATCATCCCTCGGGTTGCAGGGGATTGACAGTTGAAACCTGTCTTGGAACCAATTTGTTCCCATTGTTTGGAATTATTTTTACTGTGAAGACTTTCAATTACTGAGTTCTCACGTGGTTGAAGATGCCTTCCAACACATCTCATTTACATCCCGCACCTCCGCCCTCAAACCCCATCCTTCCAACTGTAACAAGAACAGAACGTCCCAGGTCCTCACTTTCCACCCTATCAACCTTCGCATTAACCGCATCATCCGTCGACATTTCCGTCACCTCCAAACAGACCCCACCAAAAGAGATATATTTCCCTTCCCACCCCTTTTCGCTTTCCACAAAGACCGCTCCCTCCATGACTACCTGGTCAGATCCATGCCCCCCAACAAACTACCCTCCCGGCCTAGCACCATCCCCTGCCACCACAGGAATTGCAAAACCTGAGCCCACACATCCCCCCTCAGCACCATCCATGGCCCCAAAGGAGCCTTCCACATCCAAACTTTCACTGCACATCCACCAATGTCATTTATTATATCTGTTGCTCCAGATGCGGTCTCCTCTACATTGGGAGACTGGACAACTCCTCGCACAGCGCTTCAGGGAAGATCTCCGGGACACCCGCATCAATCAACCACACCTCCCCATGGCCCAACATTTCAACTCCCCATCCCACTCTGCCGAGGACATGCAGGTTCTGGGCTTCCTCTACCGCAGCTCCCACAACACCCGACACCTGGAGGAAGAACGCCTCGGAACACTTCAATCCCAGGGCAAGAATGTGGACTTCACCAGTTTCCTCATTTCCCCTTCCCCCTCCCCCCACCTTACCTCCATTCCAACCTACCAGCTCACACTGTCCTCATTACCTGTCCTATCTGCCAATCTCCCTTCCCATCTATCCGCTCCACCCTCCCCTCTGACCCATCACGTCCATCACCACCCCCATTCGCCTATTGTACTCGTTGCTACCTTCTCCCCAGCACAACCGCTCCCACCCCCCCCCCCCATCCCATTTATCTCTCCACCCTGGAGGCTTCCTGCCTCTATTCCTAATGAAGGGCTTTTGCCAGAAACATCGATTTTCCTGCTTCTCAGATGCTGCCTGACCTGCTGTACTTTTCCAGCACCAATCTGATCTAAACTCTGGTTTCCAGCATCTGCAGTCCTCGGTTTTGCCTTGTTTATTAACAGGCATCTATGGGACCTGGAGTGTGTACCGATTGATCAAGAGGCCCACATAATATAAAAACACATACTAAGTAATAGATATGTAATGCAAGGGGTATATACATCACTGTTATACTTTATTTACAGCATAAATCACTTAAATAATAATTCAACTTTGCCTTAAATAAAATCTAACATCAGAAACCCTTCTTACTTGCACCCTCAACTGACTGGGCAGTACAGTGATTCAGTGGTTAGTACTGCTGCCTCACAGCACCCAGGTTCGATTCTACTCCTGGGCGATTGTCTGTGTGGAGTTTGCACAATTTCCGTATCCTCCCACAATCCAAGGATGTGCAAATTAGGCAGATTGTCTACACTAAATTGCCCATAGTGTCCATGGATATGCAGGCTAAATGGATTAGCCATGGGAAGTGCAAAAAAAGGACATGGTAGGGGGTTGAGTTTGGGTGGGATGCTGTTTGGAGGATTAGTGTGGATTAGATGGGCCCAATTTCTGCTTCCACACTGTAGGGATTCTATGACTAAAGGGAATGACAATCATATAGCTGTATTCTATATTCCTCAGCTATTTACAACCTATATGACTTGGAGAAAAGGACACTTTCCCACTGTATTCACATTTGCTCACAATACAAATTTCGGTGGGAAAGTAAGCTGCTAGGAAAATGACTACGTAAACAAGGATTATTCAAGTAACGGATAAAAAAGTAACAGGATAATGAGGGTACAAAAATAGAAAAACTAAAATCTTTTAAATGATGAGAAATTCAAAACATTGGTATTCAGAGGTTTCCAAGCATCCTTGTACAAGAATGACAAAAGTTAACATGCAACTAGCGCAAACAATTAGGAACGCAAATGGTAAGTTGAATTTTATTGTCAGGGAGAGGGGTTTGGGGTACTGGAAGTCTTGTTGTAATCATACATTGAGTGACACCACATTTGGAATACTGTGAACAGTTCGGTATCCATATCTAAGGAAGGCTATGTATTTTGGAGAGACATGCAATGAAGGCTCACAATTTGGTTCCTGGAATGACAGTGTTGTTGAATGGGATTAAGCAGAATCTGCAAATACAGCAGAGTTCAAAAGAATATAGAATTTTTAGAAGGATTGATATGGAAGATACTGAGAGGCTATATCCTCTCCTGGCTGGTGAATCTGGAATTAGGAACTATAATTTCAGGATACGCAGCCAGTTCAGATGGAGATAAAGAGCAACGTCTTCTCTTGATCATGAATCTTTGAAATTATGTACCCAAGAGAGCTGAGTCTTCGAATATATTCAAGTTGAAATTGATGGATTATTGGATCTAAGAGAATCAATGAATATGGAGATCAGTGGAGCCGAGGTCGAAGATCAATTACAATCCAATTAGAGGATGGCACTGACTCTGAGGCATTTTCCTCCTTTCTGCTTCTCATTCTAACGTTCAACACCAAATGTAAAAATTAACGGAAGGCTCAAAATTAAGGTGTGAAATGATTCATTTTGGAAGGGTGAATTTGAATGCAGAATACAGGGTTAAAGGCAGGATTCTTGGCAGTGTGGAGGAAAGGCTTCTTGGAATCCATGTGCATAGATCCCAAAACAGAAACCAAGTTGATAGGGTTGTTAAGAAGGCATATGGTGTGTTGGCTTTCATTAACAAAGGGACTGCGTTTAAGAGCCACGAGGTTTTGTTGCAGGTCTATAGAGCCACGGTTAGACCATACTTGGAATATTGTGTTCAGTTCTGGTCGCCTCATAGGAAGGATGTGAAAGCTTTTGAGAGGGTGCAGAGGAGATTTGCCAGGATGTTGCCTGGACTGGAGGGCATATCTTATGAAATAAGGTGAAGGGAGCTAGGGATTTTCTCCTTGGAGCAAGGAAGAATGAGAGGTCCACATAATATAATAAGTAATAGAAATGTAATAAGATGATGAGAGGCAAAGTAGATAGCCAGAGACTTTTTCCCAGGGTGAAAATGACTGTCACAAGGGGGCATAATTTTAAGGTTATTGGAGGAAGGTTTAGGGGAGATGTCAGAAATAGGTTCTTTACACAGAGTGGGGAGTATGTAGAATGTAACGTTAGCAGTGGTAGTACAGTCAGGTGGTTTAGGGACATTTAAGCTTGGATTGGCAAATGGAAGACAGTACAATGATGGGTATGTATGTCAGTTTGATCTACAAGTAGGATATAAAGTCGGCACAACATCGAGAGTCTAAGGGCCTGTACTGTGCTGTAAGGTGGTGCCTCATTTGGGGTAAATCAATACTGCAACAGGGTTAAGAAAAAAAACTAAAAGATATTTCTAAGTAGTTGTACAAATCACTTAAAATTATTGTTAGCTATGTGATTTTATTCCATCTTGACTAATGTATCATTTTCTGTGCCAAATGAACTCTATTGAGGGGAATGGGTAAAACTCTAACCAGCACCCTAATAACCAAGCTGACTCAGAGTTGAATTATACTGAAAACCAGCAAACCTCAGGAGATGAAATGTTCACCCACCAGGCAGTTGCTCAACTGATTAATTAAATTATTTCCAGTCATTATTTAAACTAGCTTTGTCAATGCATAAACTTCTAATTTTTCCAATTGGCTTGCCAATCCTGTCATTAAAAAGTCCATTTGGTAAATGGAAAGTTCTTTGCCTATACTTGTGCCTGAAGCGCTTGATCCTGAATCTATAAAAGTTGACAGCTTTTCTTAGAATCAGCACTAAAATTGGAAATTTTTCAGAAATATCAGATATCAGATCAAGCCTTTTGTTAAAATTCACATTTGTTCATTTAATTCCAAACGTTTGCCCAACTAACAATCAGCAGTCAAGTTCCAATTCCTGGAATGTTCATTACATATCCATTTTCTTTGCTTTTGCAAACTTAATCTTAAAGCTTCAAAAATTGGCAGCAGCTCTTTTCTCGTCTTAGGTCAAAACTGTTAACCCTTTTCCTCTAGTGAGGTGCGGAAAGAGAGAAAAAAAATCATTAAAATGAATGGCTTTTTGAGTCTCTTATAAAATAGTTATCCAAAACAATTCTTTTCAAGAGACTTGCAAAGTTTCAAAATATGCAAATTAGATAATGCCAAAAATACTATACTTCACCTTAACCAATGGAACTTCTTCTGTGTTCACACTATTTTCTGCCATGTTTTAGTTGATGCCTGAGGCATAACTAAATTATCACTGGTGACTATGGGGCGTCTAGTAGCTTAAAACAGCAGGGGCTTTCTATTCCCAAACAGATGGCCTGCTCATAACTCTGGCCAACTTGCAAACGTGGAGGCAAGATATTCTACCCAGACTGAAGTAAGTAACTGCAGAGCTTAAGCAGTACTGTTCCTACAAACGTACAACCAATAACAATACTCAGCTCTGGGTGTTGAAGATGACAACTAAATACATTAGGCACAATTGCCGCCCGTCGAACAGGGCTTATTATTTAATTGGAGCTCATAAAAGCAGTGAAGCATCTCCTCTAAGTACACAGTATTTAAAACGGAAGTGTTCCTGAAGCTCAATTTCATCTCAATATTGTTAATTCTTCTATAATGTGAAGGTCGTGTTCTTGTGCAACCCCACATTGCAAAATCAAATCGATTTTTACAAACAGTGCTATGTTGGTGCTGTAATCACATTACAGCCAACGTGTTTTAAGTTCACTCTTTAGAAACAGCATCCCCAATTCATAAATCACATTAGTGAATTTGTGTTGATGAAACGCGCGTTATAACAGAACAACCTTAGAAGTAAATCAATCTATATCAACACTTTTGTTTTTCGAGGCATGTAACAGAACATGGGAAAGGTCCAGTGTCTATTCCCAAATATTTATTACTACTTTCTATGCATGTTGTCTCCCTTTCTCTGCTAAGGATGTTGACCCCTTGCCAGAATATTTTCCTCGGCTCATAATTTTCAATGTATGATTCCAGCAGGCAAGTTAGGCAAACCACGTGGTCAGTAAAACAGAAGATCCACCCATGATCTGGCTTACCTGATGTCCTAAAACATTGGACACATGCAGATTATTTTTGCAGGAGTCAATGTATGTTGGTTCATATTCTGTTCACTGATGTTATTGTAGTTTCCTAATTGCTGCCCCATTTAAGGTCAAGAAACTCAAAAAAAAAATCAGATCTTGAATGCTTTTGACCTGAATAGCTCTCATGCTCAATAGCTGAACCATTGTAATTCTTAAATCACCAGCTGTACCTAGCCTTTGACCTTTAAATATCACATGGACAGTTTTTTTTTGAAACAGCATACATTTTCTATTGCTTTAATTACCCTCCTCTCTGGACTCTTCTAGACATTTTCAAAATTGATAAGAAAATGTTAATCTGATGTTCATTGATTTTACTTCATTTTAAAACTATTCTGATACACTAATGCAATCTGATCAATAAAATGGACATAGCAAAGTTAAATTTTGTTTTTGCAAATTCAGAATTACAGCTTATTTAAATTTTTAAATCACTCTTCAAATGAAAACTTACAATGGAAACCTTTATGGTCATTTAGGTCAATACTGAACCACAACTGAACTAATGACTGCACATAAAATAAGACTTTAAACAAAACTGGGTTTTGGCCATTGTAAGCTTGGTTTCCTTGCAGGAAGTTTCTGGCCCTTTACTCATTCACTAAACCATGTCTTTGATCTCTTTTGCTTGTCAGTTCTCAGGTTACACCGTCTTTTCAAAACGCAGTAAATATCAAGTGGTTAGCTGGTAATGCTATTCATTTTTTTAAAAATTCCTTTCAAATGAGCACATGCTGTTAAGGATTCAACTGCCAGCTGTATATTTCCTAAGGAAATGCAACTGCAATTCTTGAAGCATGGATTAGTTTAGCCTGCAATCTTATTAGAGAATTTGGGTCTGTTGTAAAAGAGCAAAATCATCTAATTTGCAAAGACATGTTCGCATCAGCTTATTATCCAATGGTAAGCAGTTATTATACATTAAAAGTAGAATAATTTGGCAGCTGAACAGCACCACACTGGACTCCCAACTGGGAACTGGTTATACAAGAAGAATGTGGTAGCTTTATACGTGAAGTTTCTCATAATAAAAGTATAGAATTCAATTCTTGCAAATAGTGGACGACTTGAATTACTTTTACAAAGAAAAGTTCACCTTCAAGATATGGCTGTGCAAGGTTATCTACCAACTTTACTTCACATATTTCTAAAACTATTAAATGCTCCATTGGTATTTTTGCATAATATATTAAAAATATTTTCTCTTCTATGCCTCAAAATTATCCATCCCTCAACTGTTATGTTTCCAACACATTTTAAAGTTTTGAGGGATTTATTTCAAATTTACACAGACCGAATGTGCAACTTAAGGATTTTGTTTTTTGTTCTAGCCTAATCACATTTAACATCAATTTTTAAACAATGTCAGCATTTCATGCAGAAAGACTTACTCTTATAGAGTGAGAAACAAAATCATAAAATTGTTTATAAAGAACAGGATTTTGTTACATACGCAGAGAAGAAATCTTGTGGCAAATGTTTACAAAGCCAGACAAATCAGCAGGATAGGATATTTGTTGGCTTACGGCCACAAGAAAGCAAGGAAAAGCTTTAAAAAACTCCACCAAATCCAATCCTTTCGCAGACAATCTACAAACATTGTTTAAGCTCTAATGTTAAGTCAGCTGATCCCAAAAGCATCAAACAAAATTTCAGAATATTTATCTATCCTCACATTGCCACAAAATAACTCCCAATTCGCTGCAGAAAAATTCTCCCAAGTTAACCTCAATGTTTAATAGCTCACTGTTCTTTCCTCAAAAGCACAGCATCATTTCCTGTTGTAAATTTAATCTTCAATGTCCAAACCTATTCCAATCATTTTCCCAACATACATCGATTCCAATTATTTTTGTCGTAGTTATGGTCAGTAGTCAGTTAAAGGTGAAATGGTGCATGCTTAGACGCTGAGGAATCTTTACATCTTTCAACGTGGTTAAAATTTGGGCTTGAGAAGAAAGCTGAATGCCATGTGCAGACCATGCCAAACTGCTGCAGACATTGGCTTTCAGAATTCCTGACTGGTGAGCACAGCAAGCAGGGATTCACAAAATATACAAGTGTGTGTGACTAAAGGATGGTGTTTTTGACCAGATATTTTCTCTGGTTCAGCAGCTGACACCACTTCAATAAGCAAGTTCTTATAGCTATTGTATTTCTTCAAGTGACTCATAACTAGGAGTTACAGCAAGCCTAGAGTTGAAACAAACAAAACCTTTGTAAGTACATTTGAGCTTGGCTGCAGTAGGCACAGTCATGCGATGTTCCTCAACTTCCTCTAATGAATTTAAACTGATTTCCCATTTGGACTAGACAGGCTGGGAATACTTCACAAACAAACAAAGCCTATTTAAATGATTTGGAGATGCTGGTGTTGGACTGGTATGTACAAAGTTAAAAATCACACCACCACCAGGTTATAGTCCAACATGTTTAATTGGAAGCACTAGCTTTCGGAGTGCTGCTCCTTCATCGGGTGGTTGTGGAGTACACAATAGTAAGACGCTGAGCTTATAGCAAAACTTCACAGTGTGATGTAACTGAAATTATACATTGAAAAATACCTTGCTTGTTAAGTCTCTCATCTGTGAGAATGACGATGATAGTTTCACTTCTTCCATATGTAAATCACAAAACATTTTTTTAAAAGTTACATTTTCAGGTTAACTGTAGCAATTGGTGTCAGCCCAGATAAGATGTTGAAGGTGTTAGCCCCGTGTTCTGTTGGCTGTGCCATAATGTTTAGACTGATTATAATCTAAAAAATAAGTTAACAGAGCCTTACATGGATTCATACAGTTTTTGAGCAAAGTACAATGTAACCCTGCAAGTACAAGTTCACCCCACAAACATCTATGTGTATGTGTGCATGTGGGTTTCTGTCTGTGTATGTATAGGAGTGTCTGTGTGTGTGTATATACCCTGTCACAGTAGGTGCTACAAGACGTGTCAGAGTGTGGACACGGATACCACCATTACACGTGGGGACACCTCCCACCATGTACGTGGCCGGTACTCATACAACTCAGCCAACATTGTCTATCTCATGCACTGCAGGCAAGGATGCCCTGAGGCATGGTACATTGGTGTAATCGAGCAGAGGCTACGGCAACGGATGAAATGGGCACTGCACAACAATCACCAGACAGGACTGTTCCCTCCCAGTTGGAGAACACTTTAGTGGTCAGGGACATTCGACCTTGGACCTTCCGGTGACCATCCTCCAAGGCAGACTTCGGGACAGGCAGCAGCGAAAAGTGGCCGAGCAGAGGCTGATAGCTAAGTTCGGTACCAATAGGGAAAGCCTCAACCGGGACCTTGAGGTCATGTCACACTACTCGTGACCAACATTGCAATACACACACTGGCTTAGACCCCTTTTTACTTTCACTCACTCACTCACTCACTCACTCACTCACTCACTCTCACAGACACTCACAACCCCCCACCCCAGACATACACACATTTGTGGGGTGAATTTGTACTTGCAGAGTTACATTATACTTTGCTCAAAAACTGCATGAATCCATGTAAGACTCTGTTGAATCATTTTTTAGATTAGAATCAGTCTAATCATTATGCACAGACAACAGAACACAAGGCCTAACACTTTCGACATCTTTTCTGGGCTGACACCAATTGTTAGTTAACCTGAGAAGGTAACTTTTAAAAAAGTTTTGTGATTTACATATGGAAGAAGTGAAACTATCATAGTCATTCTCACAGATGAGAGACTTAACAAACCATCAAGGTATTCTTCAATGTATAATTTCAGTTACATCACACTGTAAAGTTTGGCTATAAATTCTGTGTATTAGTACTGTGTACTCCACAACCACCTGATGAAGGAGCAGCGCTCCGAAAGCTAGTGCTTCCGATTAAACCTGTTGGACTATAACCTGATGTTGTGTGATTTTTAACTATTCAAATGTTTGCACTTTAAAGACAGCTATCTGACACAAGATGCTTGCATAGCTTTTGAATGCAATAGCATTGTAATTTCTTTGGATTCCTAAATCAGATGTGTCAATAATTTAGGGCTTTGTAAATTAAAATTAAGATGCCTGGTTTCACGAGTCAAGCTGCCTTGGTTTTAAACACTAGGTTTTAGGACAGAAAAATGTTTCACTCTGCCAGAGTCCAACCTCCGACTTTGTGTTGACACTTTGCTTAAGTCTATTTCAAATGCACTGCCATCTTTGAATTTTGAAGCTGTCTCTTTTACACTCCCAAATAAATACCAACACAGCAGTCTGAACACCCTTAATTTTCTCTCATGAAGAAAAGCTCAAGCCTATAAATCTGATATTTACAGCATAAAGTTCTGATATCAACACTGTCACCGCTGAAGCTCAACAATGCTTCCAAAATTGATAAATATCATTCTGCACTCAAGGAAACACCCAATACTCCATTTGAACATGGGTGAAAGAGAGCCATGTTGTCACTTATTGTCTTGCATTCATCAGAACACATGCAAAAATGCTAAATTTCAAAGAAAACAACCTACACTGCATGTGAGAATGTCTTTGGTTGGCTAGTTAACTGTAATTGCTCATGACATCGCCATGGAGAATGCACCATGATACACTTGTCCACCAAGCTTTGCTTTAATTAAAAAAAAAGTGCAAAGCCTAACTATGTTCTTTTTCCCTGCAGAAGGCAGGGCCCTGCACATGAATACATGAAATCTGAAGCAAGTGTAAGTGAGCCACTTGAAAACCTGACCAATAATCTTACATTAGCTACTAGCCTAATCTTGGTACACTTGGGATTGTTCATTAGGCACTGCCAATTTCTAAGAAATTTAGTATTGTTGTACATGACAAGTACAAGTCAGAAAGCTCTGACAAATGCATCTTTTTGTTTTACACCAACTCCAGATTTTTGTATTGTCAAATAAATAGTTGACGTTCCATTGACCAATAATATTTACACCAATCTTTTTACATCTTCAGCTTTTGTAAAAGAATGGCATTTGATTGTGTACACAGACTTTCAATTTCCTGTTCAATTATGCACCAGTTCAAGATCAAATCAATCACAACTAACAAGGGAAACATAATTAAGAAAAGAATAAAACATGAATGGACTGGACCTCTCTCAGGACAGTTTCCTTTGAGGAAGAATCCAAAAAGGGCTATGTTTTGAATCATTTGAATATAACAAAATATCCACAACAGAAAAACTTGGTTTACTGCGACTTCTGTAACTTGCTTGATTTAACTCACCATGGTCAGGGAACATTAGGTAACCTCCGTCAGGTATTTTTGGAGTTCTGCAAAACTATCCAATGACAATACAAAACCTTGGACTTCAGCTAAAAGTAAAATTCATACCATTTACTCTCCACAATTTTTATTTAAATCATTCTCAGCATGTAGATGGAGGCTATGTTGGGCATTCTTCCAGGCCAGTTGCAGTCATTGGGGTTAAAATTATCCTAAGTAACATTCAGAATTTTGATAAAAGCAAAATACTGCAGATGTTGGAAATCTGAAACAAACTAAATTCTAGAAAAGCTTAACAGATCTGGAGAGAGAAGCAGAGCAAGTATTTCGAGTCCAGTATGATTCTTCTTCAGAACTGGGAGAATTGAATGGAATCCTTGCACGAAGCATGATAGTTGAGATCCCAGTCTTGGAATGTCATGCTGGACTCTGTTTAATTCTGTTTCCCACTCCATGGATAGGACCAAACTGCTGTTTCTATAAAAAGAAGAAGAGTGGCTAAAGTAATTGTTGGTCCTTCAGAGGATGAGAAGGGGCAGTTAGTTATGGGATATGATGAAATGGCTGAGGCATTGAACAGGTACTTTGCATTGGTCTTCACGGTGGAAGATGCTAATAATATACTAGTAAGTGATGAAGACACATAGGTAGGTGAGGACCTGGAAACAATTATTATTATGGAAGAGCTAGTGTTGGATAAACTAATGGAGCTAAAGATAGATAAGTCTCCTGGCCCTGATGGAATGCATCCCAGGGTACTAAAAGAAATGGCAGGAGAAATAGAAGGCAGTAATTTTCCAAAATTCGCTGGACGCTGTGGCAGTCCCAGCAGATTGGAAAATAGCAAATGTGACACCACTGCTTAAAAACAGAAGTAGATAAAAATTGGGGAATAATAGACCAGTGAGCTAAACCTCTGTAGTGGGGAAGATGCTGGAGTCTATCATCAAGGAAGGAATAGCAGGGCATCGCGAAAGAAATTGTCCCATTGTATAGATGCAGCATGGGTTCATGAAGCGCAGGTCACGCTTCACAAATCTTTTGGAATTCTATGAAGACATTTCAAGCAAGGTGAACAACAGGGACCCAGTGGATGCAGTGTACCTAGATTTCCAAAAGGCCCTTGACAAAATGCCGCACATGAGGCTTCTGCATAAGTTAAGAATACATGGTGTTAGGGGTAGATTATTAGTGTGGATAGAGGATTAGTCAACTGACAGGAAGCAAAGAGTAAGGATAAACGAGTGCTATTCTGGCTGGCAATCAGGGATCGGTATGTCTCAGGGATCGGTGTTGGGACCAAAGTTATTTACAATTTATATAGATGATTTGGAGTTGGGGACAACATGTAAGTGTCAAAATTTGCTGATGACACTAAGATGAGTGGCAGAGGAAAGTGTGCAGAGGACTGTGAAACTTTGCAGAACAACATAGATACATTGAGTGAGTGGGCAAAGGTCTGGCAGATGGAATACAATGTTCGTAAATGTGAAGTTATACATTTTGGTAGGAGTAACAGCAAAATTGATTTCTACTTGAATGGTAAAAGGTTGCAGCATACTGATTTGCAGTAGGACCTGGGTGTCCTTGTGCATGAATAACAGAAGGTTGGTCTGCGGGAACAACAGTACTGAGGAAAACAAATGGAACTTTGTCCTTCATTGCTAAAAGGG